>NC_045440.1:116287837-116291327 GCF_002776525.5 Piliocolobus tephrosceles | reverse complement strand
GGACGCAAACTCATCCTTTTTTATGGCTGCATAGTATTCCATGGTGTGTATGTGCCACATTTTCTTAATCCAGTCTGTCACTGATGGACATTTGGGTTGATTCCAAGTCTTTGCTATTGTGAATAGTGCCGCAATAAACATACGTGTGAATGTGTCTTTGTAGTAGCATAATTTATAATCCTTTGGGTATATACCCAGTAGTGGGATGGCTGGGTCATATGGTACATCTAGTTCTAGATCCTTGAGGAATTGCCATACTGTTTTCCATAATGGTTGAACTAGTTTATAATCCCACCAACAGTGTAAAAGTGTTCCTATTTCTCCACATCCTCTCCAACACCTGTTGTTTCCTGATTTTTTAATGATTCCCATTCTAACTGGTGTGAGATGGTATCTCATTGTGGTTTTGATTTGCATTTCTCTGATGGCCAGTGATGATGAGCATTTTTTCATGTGTCTGTTGGCTGTATGAATGTCTTCTTTTGAGAAATGTCTGTTCATATCCTTTCCCCACTTTTTGATGGGGTTGTTTGTTTTTTTCTTGTATATTTGTTTGAGTTCTTTGTAGATTCTGGAAATTAGCCCTTTGTCAGATGAGTAGATTGCAAAAATTTTCTCCCATTCTGTAGGTTGCCTGTTCACTCTGATGGTAGTTTCTTTTGCTGTGCAGAAGCTCTTTAGTTTAATTAGATCCCATTTGTCAATTTTGGCTTTTGCTGCCGTTGCTTTTGGTGTTTTAGACATGAAGTCCTTGTCCATGCCTATGTCCTGAATGGTACTACCTATATTTTCTTCTAGGGTTTTTATGGTATTAGGTCTAACATTTAAGTCTCTAATCCATCTTGAATTAATCTTCGTATAAGGAGTAAGGAAAGGATCCAGACCTTCTTTTAAAGGGAATCCCCTGAATTAGTCAGGACCACTCAGAATAATCTCCCTTTTGATGAACTTAAAGTCAACTGATTAGAGACCTTAATTACACATCTGTAATATTCCTACACCTTTTCCATATAATATAAGCTAATCATAGGATTGATAATCCATCTTCTTCATAGATCTTGCCCACACTGAAGGGGAGGGTATTATATAGGTTATCTACACCAGGGGATTAGAATATTGGAAGACATCTTAGAATTCTGCCTCCAACACATTCCTACTTTGCAGTTTCTATAAAAGTCAATTCACAAAAGATAAAAGATATGAAGATACATCTGTATGAGCTTGTGTCATTAATATTAATAATTTTTACCAGAGTAGGATTTGTTTATCTACTATTTTATGAGTAGATAAGTAAGTCCTACTCTGGTAAAATTAATAACTTTTTGTATCAAATAATCTAACAAGGAAGCTGTGAACTTGAAGCTATTGCTACACATATAATGTAAGGAATTAGTACCCATAATATATAAAGCTGATCTCAACTAGTGAGCCAGGTTCAATGGTGTACTATGAGTTAGCCACCGGTAGAACTAAGATATTGATTTAACTCCCTCTATGGAACAGAAGGTCCTGGGCAAAAAATAAAAATAAAATTTGCATTATAAGCAGCTTCATCTGTTCACCTTTGTGTATTAAAAATATTATTGTTTTTAAAGTGTGCTGTAATAGAATGCTTTTGGAATCACCAATATAAAGAATTCTTGCAATAAATAACAAGTAGACAAGCAGTCTGAGGAAAAAAGATGCCAAAACACAAATAGCTGTGTCACAGAAAAGGAAATATGAATGATATATAAACATATAAAAAGATATGCAACTCAATTAGTAAAAAGGAAAACACACACACACACACACAAAACAAAACAACAAAAAACACTTTTACACCTACTCGAGTAGTAGGAATAAATACATTCAATGTACACAAATGTGAACATTTGAATTGATAAAACAATTTTGGAAAACCATATGGGACTAGGTTATAAAATGAATTTTTGCTGTTATTACCTAGCAAGTAATAGTATGCCTAGAGACATACTTCAAAATTGAACCAAAAGATTTTTAATATTGGTCATGACCATGTTGCTTATAGTAGCCAAAAAGAAAAGAAAAGAAAAGAAAATGGGAAACAATGTAAATCTATATTGACAGGTAATTATCAATGGAAAGTATTTATATTTAACTATACATGGAACAAATACACGTATTTTAAAAATTGTTATCATGTAGGCTGGGCACGATGGCTCACGCCTGTAATCCCAGCATTTTGGGATGCTGAGGCAGGTGGATCACGAGGTCAGGAGATCGAGACCATGGCTAACACAGTAAAATTCCGTCTCTACTAAAAAATACAAAAAAATTAGCCAGGCATAGTGGCTGCCTATAGTCCCAGCTACTCTGGAGGCTGAGGCAGGAGAATGGTGAGAACCTGGGAGGCAGAGGTTGCAGTGAGCTGAGATCGCACGATCGTATTCCAGCCTGGGCAACAGAGCAAGACTCTGTCTCAAAAAAAAAAAAAAAAAAAATTATGATCATTTAAAATGTATAGGTCAAAGTTTTCATTCACATGATATATTTAAATTTGGACAAAACAATTGCTTTAGTCAATGCAAATACTAAAATATTTTATAAAACAAGAAATATGTGTAGTCAAAAATTGTTATATAGCAAAAGAAAGTCAGGATACAAATTCCTTTATTTTTAATTATTTTTATAATAATAAAGTAGCAAATAGTTATAAATATTACTAAAGAAATATCTTCTTCATTTATTCTCTCATAATGTGGTAACCTTAGGCATTCATTTTATTAGATGATGAACAATAATTTATTATAAATTATTTTTTGCTGAAAACATGACTATATGTGGGACACTACGTAATTTTATGTAGTTTCTTTCTGTAGTGATTCTTAATTACATCTTTTCAATATTTTAGTTATTTTTAAAATCGCAATTTAATTAAATTTGAATTTTTGCATAGATATATAAGCAATATATGAATATATGAGTATATTTTAGTATGAAATAATGCTGAATTATATACCATGGTGTAGTGTGCCTCTCAAAGTATTGTGCTCCCAGTTTTGCCACTCATTTTAATATATTTGAGGAATTCTGTTACCAAAGGATACATAAAAATAAGCTTGATACCATTCTGGCAATCTAGATTCAAGTTTAGCTCTAACAAATTTTAAACTTTACTACTTAATGGAAATAGCACACTCTGTTTCTGCACGTTAACTTCATAAAATATATATGCAAATGTGTGGAAAACCACTCTCCACCTACATATACTTTTTATAAAGCCTTCTTAGAGTAGATTTGCTTTAATCATTCTTCAAATAAGAGTGTTCTATAAACAGAAACCATGCAATTTCATTGAAAATTTAATGCAGAAAATACAATACAGCAAGTAAAAGTCATGTGATGATATAATGATTGAACTTTAAGAATATTCTAACATGACTTGCTGCCATACTATGAAATTATATATATATATAACTGCTTGTGTGTGTGTGTGTGTGTGTGTGTGTGTGTGTGTGTGTGTGTGTGT
>NC_045440.1:116217646-116287827 GCF_002776525.5 Piliocolobus tephrosceles | reverse complement strand
TGTGTGTGTGTGTGTGTGTGTGTGTGTGTGTGTGTGTGTGTGTGTGTGTGGAGAGACAAAGAATGCTTTTTTCTGTCACTGCTTTTTCTGTTGTTTCTATTACATAATACAATATATTTAAGGAAGGTGTATGTTTCTGTTTACTACTAGGTTATCCAGATAAATTTTGAAGAATTTGATCTGGAGATTGGCTATGATACCTTGACAATTGGTGATGGGGGCGAAGTTGGAGATCCTAGGACTGTGCTACAAGTGTAAGTTCCCAATGTTTCATTTTCGCCTTATCCTATCGGGTACTAATAAAATTTTACTTTCAAATTATTGTTTTACATTGATCGCTCCCACTACTACCAGCAGAAGATGAACAGTAACTTAGTTATTATTAGTAACTTTCATAGAATCTGTTAGTGCTTCTTCAATGAGATTTAAGGCACTTTGGCTCAGTTCAATTGGGCTTCTCTAACAAAATGCAGTAAACTGGGTGACTTATAAACAATAGAAATGTATTTCTTATAGTTCTAGCTGCTAGGAAGTACCAGATTAAGGTGTCAACAGATTTGATGTCTGGTGAGGGCTTGCTCATCTAACCTGATGCTTCTCAAAATAGAGTCTTTTTGCATCACAAATGCATCACAAATACCTGGTGCACATTTGAAAATGTAGATTTTTAGGCACTCAAGCCAAACTTAGTGAATCAGCATCTCCAGGATGTGAATTTATCAATCTATATTTTAACAGACTCACTTCATGATCCTTATGCACATCAAAGTTTGAGAACAACTGATACAAATGTTAAAAAAATTAGTATCAGCACAGACAGCTACTAGTGGTAATGCCCTTATTGTGTGGGTTTGTGTATTTCTTACTGTATACATTGACTAAAGGTAAGCTAATTTTTTTTCCTTTTTCTCTTTTCCTTTTCATTCTCTTCTCCCTCTTCTTTTTATTTTCTTTTTAATTTTAAAAGAAGGCCTCCTAGAACTATTATTCCAAAATCCTGTAATAAACCAGAATCCTGTAATAAACCAAGGGTTAACCTCATAACCACACATAGTATATTATAGACCCCAATATTACTGTTCTTTAGTCTTATTTTTCTAGAGAACAAAGCAAATACAAAACCTACTCACCTGTCTTCATGCACCCTTGACCTCAACTTCAACCTCTCTCCCCTGTCTGCAACACGGATATCATTGATCAGCATGATTTGCTTGTCTATCTCTGGCCTACTACAGTTCCATTTTGTGTTTCCTAAGGTGTGGTGGACAAATGGGCCAGCATTTTACATGCTTTACATGTTCAGTTGTTAGTTCGTTTTCACATTGCTTGAAAGAACTACCTGAGACTGGGTTATTTATGAAGAAACGACATTTAATTTACTTTCAGTTCCACAGGCTTAACAGGAAACATGACTGGGAGGCCTCAGGAAACTACAATCATGGAGGAAAGCAAAGGGGAAGCCAGGACCTTCTTCACATGGTGACAGGAGAGAGAGAGAGAGAGAGAAATCAAAGGGGGAAGTCCCACACACTTTAAGACCATCAGATCTTGTGAGAACTCACTCACTATCATGAGAACAGCATGGGAGAAATCCACCCCCCATGATCCAGTCACCTCCCACTAGGTCCCACCTCCAATTTGACATGAGATTTGGGTAGGGACACAAATCCAAACTATATCAATTATGTTGCTCACATTTTTGTAACTTCATTCTTAATACTTCCTCTCTTGAAAATGATCAGCACTTTTCTTGCACCTGAGCAACGTGTTGAGCCTGTTAGGAATATCACCACACTGACATTTTCCAGAAATAATCAACAGTTCCTACTAAATTTTATTGTAGTTTTATACCTGACAGATTAGATTTCATTTTAATATAAAATTACATATATTTAAAATGCAATATACTGTAAAATTGTATATATATAAATTGGCAGCAACAGAGCTGCTCTGATGATTAGCTATGCTTTTTTTCCTGTTATTGTTTGTCAAATACAGAGTTTTAAGGAACTGAAAATTACATATAATATTTTGAATTTATGGTTTCTTGTAAAACTGGTGACACTAGATCTTCATAGTCATGTGGCAAAAATTGGCTGGGACTGTCTTCTGCCTCCTTTAGAGAGGGCATAGAATCTTTGTGGCCACTCATCCGTCTATCATTTTCTACTCGAGCTTCTAAGGTCCTTTGCTTTCCTGCCTGGGCCTGTAACTATTTAATTATGCAACACCTGATATAAGGCAAAATGTGGATTGCTTTCTCTATCAATTTATCCATTGTTTTCCAAGTAAATATATTTGTTTCTTTACCTGACACTCATAAACATTGAAGTTTCTTGGATATCAATAATATATAGTAAATTTGGTGACTAATCCCCATACATTGCAGATGCTTCTTTCTACATGTTTGATAGATCCCATCATATGCACTTCAGAAATAAAATTATAAAGCATGCCTTTGATGGGATATCTTTTCCTTTTTCTGTTTAAGACAGAAAACTGGATTTTAGGTTCAGATTTTTAAAAACATGGACAAGAAAAAGCAGGCTGGCTAGTCAATTGACTAAAAAATATTTTTAAGAAAATTTTGTGGCTGGGCGCGGTGGCTCAAGCCTGTAATCCCAGCACTTTGGGAGGCCGAGATGGGCGGATCACAAGGTCAGGAGATCGAGACCATCCTGGCTAACACGGTGAAACCCCGTCTCTACTAAAAATACAAAAACTAGCCGGGCGAGGTGGCGGGCGCCTGTAGTCCCAGCTACTCGGGAGGCTGAGGCAGGAGAATGGCGTAAAACCAGGAGGCGGAGCTTGCAGTGAGCTGAGATCCGGCCACTGCACTCCAGTCCGGGAGACAGAGCGAGACTCCGCCTCAAAAAAAAAAAAAAAAAAAGAAAGTTTTGTCATATATCTGCCACAAAAAAACTTCGTATCTCAGCATTGGATTAAATATTAGAAATCATCTTGTCCAACTGATATCCAAGATCATAGATGCTATGTCCTCCTATTGCTGCTTTTTTTTTTTTTTTAAAAAAAAAAAAGCTATTTGAGCTAATTAGTATCACACAATTATAGGTGGAAAATATATATATATACACACACACACATATAAAACATTGTTATAGTAACCCAGTAAAACACAGAAGAAAGATGTCAAAATTATCTTAAATACTCAACCATTAGAACGGTTTAAATATAAAAAGGGTACATTTATTGGGATTAAGCAGTGGTCTATACAATCTCTAATGTTAAAAATAAAATGTGTGTTTGAACCATATTTTTCACCCTGTTTCAATGTTAGAAAAATTCTGAAGACAATCATGAATTCTGATATACCAGCTGATACTCTTTTTGGACAGAAAATCATTGTATAAATAATATGGAATGACTATTAGATATTATTTTTCAAAAGAATACCAAGTATCCAAATGGTTGTTCCTACACCATCCAATTTAAAGATTCCAATGAGAACTGCATCTTCAGTTAGGATTAAAAATTAAGGCTTTGAGGCAGGGCCAATATGGCCAACTAGAAGCAGCAGCAATTGGAGGCTCCCATTGAAAAGAACCACAACAGTGTGCAAATCCTGCACTAACAATCAAGATATCCAGGTTCTGTCATCAGAACTGACTAGGCAACTGACACATTCCAAGGAGAGGAAGGAAGAGCAGTGTGGTGCAGCAGCCTACCTGAGAGCCACATGGGGCAGGGGAGCCCCCATTCCACAGCAAAGGGAGGTGGTGAATGAGTTGCTGTCCAGCCTGAGAAACCATGTATTTTCCATGGAACTGTGCAACCCACAGATAGGATGATCCCAGTCACGAGCACACGCCACCAGGACCTAGGATCCCAACAAGAGAGCCACAAAGATTCTCAATAGCCACTTATCTAGAATCTGCTTAAGCCTGCCGAGCTCCCAGGGGAAGGGGTGGCCAGCACCTCAGCTGTGGCTGCCTGATGTCTAAATCATTTGAGCTTCTTGGGGGAGGGTTGACAGCCAACACTGGGACTGATAGCTGCCTAACACACTAAACTCCCAGGGCAGGGGAAGGGTGGCAGCAATCTCTATAGCTCCAGGCCATGCTTTTCCCCTGTTGGAGCTAGAAAGACTGGATGGCTTGGTCTCAAGAGGTATCCCTCATAGCCCAACATACTGGCTATGGCAGACTGGCCAGAGTGCCTCTTCAGGCCTGAACCTGACGCATCGTACCCCACTGGGTTGGGCCTCCCTGCAGGAACTCCAAGAACTCCAGCCAGGGGCTCAGGGACAGAACTCTGATCTCCCTGGGCCTGAGTCCCTAGTGGGAGTGGTGGCCGCAGTCTCCAGGGACCAGCAGACTTAGTTTTTCCTTTTGCTAGTTATGAGCAATCCAGGCAGACCAGGCAAGTGATTTTCCTTTCAGCAAAGCACACCCCTTCCACCAAGGGACAGTCAAAGTGCTCCATTAAACAGGACCTGCTCCCCATGCCACCCAACTGGATGAGACCCTCCAACAAGAGTTCTCAGACACCCTATACAGGAGTGTTCCTACTGGCATCAGGTCAGTGCCCCTCGAGGTCAGAGATCACAGAGGAAGAAACAGGAACCTATCTTTGCTGTTCTCTAGCCTCCTCAAGTGACATCTCCAGATGCAGGAGTGAACCAGATGAATAGGGCCTGAAGTGAGCCCCTAGCAAACTGCAGCAGCCTTACAGAAGAGGGACCTGACCATTGAAAGAAAAACAAACAAACAGAAAGGAACAACAGCAGCGTCAACAACAAAAAAAAGTTCCCACAAAAACCCCATCTGAGGGTCAGCAGCCTCAATGACAGAAACTAGACAAATTCATGAACATGAGAAAAAATTAACAACAACAACAACAAGATGAAAATCCAAAAGGCCAGAGTGTCTCCGCTCTTCCAAATGATTGCAATACATCTCCAGCAAGGGCACAGAACTGGACAGAGGATGAGATGGAGGAATTGACAGAAGTAGTCGTCAGATGTTGAGTAATAACAAATTGCTGAGCTAAAGGAGCATGTTCTAACCCAATGCAAAGAAGATAAGAACCTTGATAAAACGTTATAGGAGCTGCTAACTAGAATAACCAGTATAGAGATAAACATAAATGATCTGATGAAGTTGAAAAACAGAGCAGGAGAACTTTGTGAATCATACACAGGTATCAATAGCCAAATTGACCAAGTGGAAGAAAGGATATCAGAGTTTGAAGACCATCTTGTTGAAATAAGGCATGCAGACAAGATTAAATAAAAAAGAATGCAAAAGAAATGAACAAAATCTCTGAGAAATATGGAACTGTGTCAAAAGACTGAACCTATGATTGATTGGAATATGGGAAAGAGATGGTTAGAATGGAACCAACTTGGAAAACACACTTCAGGATATTATCCAGGAGAACTTTCCCAACCTAGCAAGGCAGCCCAACATTCAAATTCAGGAAATAGAACACCACTAAAATACTCCATAAGAAGATCAACTCCAAGACACATAATCATCAGATTCTCCAAGGTTGAAATAAAAGAAAAAATGTTAAGGGCAGCCAGGGAGAAAGGTCAGGTCACCTACAAACGGAAGTCCATCAGACTAACAGTGGTTCTCTCAGCAGAAACCCTGCAAGCCAGAAGAGAGTGGGGCCCAATAGTCAACATTCTTAAAGAAAAGAATTTTCAGCTCAGAATTTTATTTCCAGTCAAACTAAGCTTCATAAGCAAAGGAGAAATAAAAAGTTTTCAAGATAAGAAAATGCTGAGGGATTTTGTCACCATCATGCCTGCCTTGCAAGAGCTCATGATGGAAACACTCAATATAGAAAGAAAAAACAAGTACCAGCCACTGCAAAAACACACCAAAATATGAAGACCAAATGACACTATGAAGAAACTGCAACAGTTAGTGTCCAAAATAACCAGATAGCGTCATGATCACAGGATCAAATTCATATGTAACAATACTAATCTTAAATGTAAATGGACTAAATGCCCCAATTAAAAGACAAAGACTGGCAAATTGGATAGAGTCAAGACCCAACAGTGTGCTGTATTCAGGAGCCCCATCTCATGTGCAAAGACACAAATGGGTTCAAAATAAAGGGATGGAGGAAACTTTACCAAGCAAATGGAAACCAAAAAAAAAAAAAAAAAAAAAAAAAAAACCAGGGGTTGCAGTCCTAGTTTCTGACAAAACAGACTTTAAACCAACAAAGCTAAAAAAAGATCAAACTGGGCATTACATAATAGTAAAAGGATCAATTCAGCATGAGGAGCTAACTATCCTACTTATATATGCACCTGATACAGGAGCACCCAGATTCATACAACAAATTCTCAGAGACCTACAAAGGGACTTAGACTCCCAAACAATAATAGTGGAAGACTTTAACACCCCAATGTCAATATATTTAGACATATCAGTGAGAGAGAAAATTAACAAGGATATTCAAAATTTGGAATTGATATATGGATCAAGTGGACCTAATAGACATCTACAGAACTCTCCACTCCAAATCAACAGAATATATATTCTTCTCCATGCCACATGGCATTTATTCTAAAATTGACCACATAATTAGAAGTAAAACACTACTCAGCAAATGCAAAAGAACTGAAATCATAACAGTCTCTTAGACCAAAGTGCAATCAGATTAGAACTCGAGATTAAGAAACTCACTCATAATCACACAATACATGAGCAACCCACTCCTGAATGACTCCTGGGTAGATAATGACATTAAGGAAAAAATCAAGAAGTTCTGTGAAACCAATGAGAAAAAAGAAACAACATACCAGAATCTCTGTGACACAGCTAAAGCAGTGTTAAGAGGGAAATGTATAGCAGTAAATGCCCACATAAGAAAGCTAGAAAGATCTCAAATTGACACCCTAACATCACAATTAAAAGAAATAGAGAAGCAAGAGCAAGCAAATTCAAAAGTTAGCAGAAGACAAGAAATAACTAAGATCAAAACAGTACTGGAGGAGATAAAGACATGAAAAATCCTTCAAAAAAATCAATGAATCCAGAAGTTGTTTTTTTTTAAGTAACAAAATAGACCACTAGCTAGACTAATAAAGAAGGAAAGAGGGAAGAATCAAATAGACACAATAAAAAATGAAATACAAACTACCACAGAAATACAAACCACCATCTGAGAATACTATAAACACCTATATGCAAATAAAATAGATAGAAAATCTAGAAGAAATGGAAAAATTCCTGGACACATACACCCTCCCAAGACTAAACCAGTAAGAAGTCAAATCCCTGAATAGACGAATAACAAGTTCTGAAATTGAGGCAATAATTAATAGAGTGCCAACGAAAAAAAGGTCAGGACCAGATGGATTCACAGCCGAATTCTACCACAGGTACAAAGAGGAGCTGGTACCATTCCTTCCGAAACTCTTCCAAGGAGTTGAAATGGAGAGACTCCTGCCTAACTCATTTTATAAAGCCAGCATCACCCTGATACCAAAACCTGGCAAAGACACAACAAAAAAAAGAAAACTTCAAGCCAATATCCCTTATGAACATCAATGCAAAAATCCTCAATAAAATAGTGACAAATTGAATCCAGCATCACATCAAAAAACTTATCCCACACAATCAAGTTGGCTTCATCTTTGGATACAAGGCTGGTTTATCATATGCAAATTAATAAATGTAATCCATCACAAAAGAGAACCAATGACAAAAACCACATGATTATCTTAATAGATGCAGAAAAGGCCTTCAATAAAATTTGACACCCCTTCATGTTAAAAACTCTCAATAAACTAGGTATTAATGGAGCATATCTCAAAATGATAAGAGCTATTTATGACAAACCCACAGCCAATATATATATATATTTTTTATTATACTTTAAGTTCTAGGGTACATGTGCATAACGTGCAGGTTTGTTACATATGTATACATGTGCCATGTTGGTGTGCTGCACCCAGCAACTCGTCAGCACCCATCAATTCATCATTTATATCAGATATAACTCCCCAATGCACTCCCTCCCCCCTCCCCCCTCCCCATGACAGGCCCCATTGTGTGATGTTCCCCTTCCCGAGTCCAAGTGTTGGAGAGGATGTGGAGAAATAGGAACACTTTTACACTGTTGGTGGGATTGTAAACTAGTTCAACCATTATGGAAAACAGTATGGCAATTCCTCAAGGATCTAGAACTAGATGTACCATATGACCCAGCCATCCCACTACTGGGTATATACCCAAAGGTTTATAAATTATTCTACTACAAAGACACATGCACACGTATGTTTATTGCGGCACTATTCACAATAGCAAAGACTTGGAATCAACCCCAATGTCCATCAGTGCCAATATTTTACTGAATGGGCAAAAGCTGGAATCATTCCCTTTGAAAACCGGCACAAGACAAGGATGCCCTCTCTCACTGCTCCTATTCAACACAGGATGGTGGAAGAGAAAGAAATAAAGAGAGTAAGTCAAATTTTCTCTGTAGATGACATGATTCTATATTCAGAAAACCCTATTTTCTCAGCCCCAAAACTTCTTAAGCTGGTAAACACCTTCAGCAAACTCTCAGGATACAGAAGCATGTACAAAAGTCACAAAAATTCCTATACTCCAACAATAGACAAGCAGACAGCCAAATGATGAGTGAACTCCCAGTTACAATTGCTACAAAGAGAGTAAAATACTTAGGAATACAACTTACAAGGGATGTGAAGGACCTCTTCAAGGAGAACTACAAACCACTGCACAAGAAAATAAGAAAGGACATAAACAAATGGAAAAAGATTCCATGCTCATGGATAGGAAGAATCAATATTGTGAAAATGGCCATACTACCCAAAGTAATTTATAGATTCAATGCTATCCCCATCAAACTACCATTGACATTCATCAAGGAATTATAAAAAAAAAAAAAAAAAACTGATTTAAATGTAATATGGAACCAAAGAAGAGCCTGTATAGTCAAGACAATCCTAAGAAAAAAGAACAAAGGTGGAGGCATCATGGTACTGACCTCAAACTATACTACAAGGCTACAGTGAACAAAACAGCATGGCACTGGTATGAAAACAGTCATATAGACCAATGGAACAGAACAGAGACCTCAAAAATAACACTACACATCTACAACCATCTGATCTTCAACAAACCTAACAGAAACAAGCAATGGAGAAAGTGTTTCCTATTAAATGAACAGTGCTGGGAAAACTGGCTAGCCATATGCAGAAAACTGAAACTGGACCCTTTCCTTACTCCCTGTACAAAAATTAACTCAAAATGGATTAAAGACTTAAATGTAAAACCCAAAACCATAACAACTCTAGAAGAAAGCCAGGGCAATACCATTCAGGACATAGGCATGGGCAAAGACTTCATGACAAAAATACCCAAAGCAATTGCAACAAAAGCCAAAATTGACAAATGGGTTCTAAATTAACTAAAGAACTTTTGCACAGCAAAATAAACTATCATCAAAGGGAATAGGCAACCCACAGAATGGGAAAACATTTTTGCAATCTACTCATCCGACAAAGGTCTAATACTGAGAATCTACAAGGAACTTAAAAAAGTTTACAAGAAAACAGCAAACAACCCCATCAAAAAGTGAGCAAAGGACGTGAACAGACACTTCTCAAAAGAAGACATTTTTGTGGTCAACAAACATGAAAAAAAATAACTCAACATCATTGATCATTATAGAAATACAAATCAAAACCACAGTGAGATATTATCTCACACAAGTCAGAATGGCAATTATTAAAAATTCAAGAAACAATAGATACTGGGAAGCCTGGAGAAATAGGAATGATTTTACATTGCTGGTGAGAATGTAAATTAGTTCAACAACTGTGGAAGGCAGTGTGGCGATTCCTCAACAATCTAGAACAAGAAACACCATTTGACCCAGCAATCCCATTACTGGGTATATACCCAAAGGAATATTAAATCATTCTACTATAAAGGTACATGCACACATATGTTTACTGAAGCACTATTTGAAATGGTAAAGACACGGAACCAACCCAAATGCCCATCAATGATAGACTGGATAAAGAAAATATGCTACATATACACCATGGAATACTATGCAGCCATAAAAAAGGAATGAGATCATATCCTTTGTGGGTACATGGATGAAGCGGGAAGCCATCATCTTCAACAAACTAAGAAAGAAACAGAAAACCAAACACTGCATGTTCTCACTCATAAGTGGGAGTTGAACAACATGGACACAGGGAGGAGAACAACACACACCAGAGCTAGTTGGGGTGGTGGTGAGTGGAGGAAGAGGGAAGAGCATTAGGACAAATAGCTAATGCATGCGGGGCTTAAAACCTAGATGATGGCTTGATAGGTGCATCAACCACCATGGCACATGTATACCTATGTAGCAAACCTACAAGTTCTGTACTTGTATCCTGAACTTAAAGTAAAATAAATAAATAATAATAATAACAAAAAGGCCTCATGCCTCATTCCACAACCAATACGCTTTAGGCTGTTCATTCAATGGATGCAAACTTGCCCTTTAGTGAGAGTGTGAGAAAGCTAGGAAAATTCTTTAAAAAATCAATTATCTTTAAACAATCATAAAACTGTGAGACTAGCAGGCACATGGACAAATTCAGATTTAGCCCTTTTTGTAATTATGTATATTACGTTTTTGTAAAACCAAAAAGAGGGCACTGATCCTTACTATACAATTTTTAGACAGTGAAAGGAAAACACCTATGTATTTCAAATATAGTAATTAATTAACAATTGAGCCCTTTCTTAATCAAATGACACTTCTGTGTAAGCATACCAAACCTTTCACTTTGTTCATACCTACTTCTCATAGGGTTTAATCCATTCTCATTTGATGTCAAGTGCCTCAAATAATCTACTATATTTTTTATTATTGGTTTTGTCAGACTTCTAAATGTTCTCTTTATTAAGTACAGATGATACCCTTCTTTCCTTTTACATTGGATAGCAAGAAGGAAAATGTTTTAAAATGAATTTAATTCTATAATAAATAATTGAGATCAAGTAGCAGATGAGGCTAGAGGGATTGGATAATTAAGTAAATGAAATAAGACTGCAACTAATTTTTTGAAGACGGTGATGCCAAAATTAGCTAGACAGCATAAAACCAGAAAAAAGAACAACTATGTTGATGGGACATGCCCTTACATCCCAAGTGAACAGTCAAATAGAAATAGCTGAGTTTTCTTCTTCTGCTCTTAGGAAAATTAAAGAAAACAGTGTTACATTTTTTTATATTCCCACATGACTGTTGTCATATTGTAATTAGTTTGTGTAGTCTATCAAAGTATAAGTACTTCATCATATACAGTGTCCTCACTGTAAGAAGTTATATTAATTTTAAAAAATCTGTGATTTCTGATTTTGTTCTATATTCTTCCATTCATCATCAGAAAATGTGTTTCTCAAACTTGCTGTTCTCCCTCAGAAACAAAATTATACTTCTCTGAAAATGTAACTATCTTTTCCTCAAGCAGGGATAAATATGACAGAATTTGACTTGGGCCCACCTCCTAGAGGTGTTTTAATAGGACTGGCTGACTGGCTAAAAGGAACATGCACACATGTGTTTACTGAAGCACTATTTACAACGGCAAAGACATGGAACCAACCCAAATGCCCATCAACAATAGACTGGGTAAAGAAAATGTGGTACATATACACCATGGAATACTATGCAGCCGTAAAAAAGAATGAGATTTTACAGACTTGGAGTTGAATCAAAAGTTCCTTTGAACTCTAAGACTCTGTGATAGCAGAATTACCTGGATTTATATTCACCAAAGAAGTTGACATAAATTTGAGTGAACCTGAATTTTAAGACTTGTATGATTTCTCTGCTGGAATGTGGAGGCATTGGAAAGTCTATCTGCCAGCCCCAGAGGCCAATTGTCCACCCTCTCCTCTCAATTTCAACTCCATTCATCACAACCCATGTCAACTTAGCCTGCATGTTCAAACTCTCCACCCACCCTGCAAACAGCCTCTCATTGCACATAGGGATGCACAGGTGAGGTGTGTGTTCAAGTTGTGGGATATGGACCTGGAAAAAAGGCCTATGCAGGTCCTAGTAACAGGGAATTCCAGGGTACCACATACCTGTGTGTTCTAGAACAGTGCTTCACAAACAAACAGTAAAATAGATTTGATTTTTATTTCTGATTTTTATTGAACTGATACTTTTATAACAAGTTTATAGAAAAAAAGAAATAAAATATAATAAATGCAATCTCATTAATTTTCAATGATGAAATTCACCTGACATAAAATTACTCTTTCAAATTGCTCTAGAAATTTTGAAAGGGAACACCCAGTTTCTGTATTTATCATGTTGTTGTCTGGAAACAACTGTAGGGTCTCAAAGGGGGGGTGGAGGAGGGACACAGATTTCAGCCAGGCAGGCACATTCCTGAGAGTTAAACTGGAGAAAGATCAGAGCAGGGCTTTCTACAGGGAAAGAATCAGAGAAGGGGCCCATCTTACCCACATTTCAAAACAGTACTAAATACATGGCATGGCAAATTTTCAAAAATGTATTTTAAAACCTCAGTTGAAGGAAATGTATTTTAAATGATGCTTTTCTAACAGTTAAAACTAGTTTTCATTTAGACATTTTATTCAGCAATCTCTTTACTTATCTGTGAACTCCTTTTTGCTTTTTAAGTTTAATTCATGTGCTAGAGAGTTAATTTTGGCATCAAAATTATTTTACAAGTAAATTGATTTAAAAAGATTGAATAACTGAAAGTGAGAACACATAGCCAAAAGAAGAAGCCATTTCATATCAAAATATTTAAAAGTCTTTTATTAGAAGATGACTTCAGCCTATATTCAATTATTATGTTCTAATTATTTTAATAAGCACATAATGTATCACTTTGATACATATTTGACAAGCTATAGAACATTCTAACATTTTCTAATTCAGTCAAAGTATTAAGTATTGTAAATATATGACTTTTTGTGTTTCATTTTGTTTCAGTATTTAGGTTCTAAAAGGTAAAATCAAATTGCTTATTCTATTCCATAAAAAAATGTTCATAGAGTCATAACATATTCAATAGCTAAAATACTCCGTCAAAAAATACATCAATTACAAAGCATTAAAAAATAATAATTACACAAATTTCATTTTATGAAGTATAAACCTTTTTTTGTAATTTGCTAACTTAAAAATAATTGAAATGTGCGATATCTTTTCAACTTGAGGCTTTAGCTCCAAGGAAATATTCATTACAAAGTTATGACCAATAAAATTATTTAGCAATAAAGCACTGTAATTGGATGTCATACTCTTGCTAAATTAGCCATACAGATAAAAATTTCTAAAATGATGAAGATTTAAACTGCAAATTTAAACTCACAATTCAGAGATTGATTGCATCTGTCATTTGTTGTGCCATATCTAAGGCCCTTTTTATCTTTTCTCTCTCTGTTTATCTCTATTATCTCTATCTCTGTGTTCATTGTCACACCAATAGAGTGACCTGGAGGATGTTTTTTCCCAAAGTTTGAAATAGCATTTATTCCTGGCAACTTCAGAGTCATCTAGTGACAAAAGTCAATAGAGATCAAAATATGAACTTGACATTTGGTAATGATTCAGATAAAGGATTTGAATAATAATACTTTAATATTTTACAGGATAGCAAAAGAACTTTAATTTTTTTCACAGATTCTTTCCCGTGTGCTATTTTTACACTTATGTAGAAATTCATCTGATAGTGGAAATGTATATCATTTATTGGAGAGAACTAACAGTGATGGTAGTGCAATTACTGGCTTTGAGATTACTTCCAGCTCTCCAGGAGATGTTGATTATTAGTCTACTCTTTTCATCTGTATACAGCAGACTAAGAGGGTTAGACATTAATTCTACCAGATATATGATAATCTTTCATTTTTCTGCATTTTCTTTTGCATGTGTCACTATTAGATTTATTAGATTCATGGTAGCATTATAAAAACTACATGAAAACATGCAACACAAAAGATTAAAAAATCATCTTCTATTAAGACATCTCTGAAAATTTTGTGGGTATACACTAATGTTGGATGACTTCTAATTGAGCAAACATCTTAAAGAAGGTAAAAAATGCTTGTCTAGATATCCAAACCTCGTTCATTCTATCACTTTGAAATTCTGATTTCTCCAGGATAAGTTAGTACGATGTCAAATCTCATTCTCAGAAATATGTTAGTATGGACTAACAACACTTTTTCCTAGTTATTCTCCTTTTTATTTTAAACGCACAACACACACTTCTGGGTTAATATAATAATTTGTAAATAAATATTTTGTTGATTGAACTTAATGGTATTTTAATAAACAATATTGTTACTACCTTTATGGAAAAGTGTTATGCCCAGACCGTTTATTCCCCGAAGAAGAACACCAGAGTCCAGAGTCAAAGCCAAGCAGCAAGGATCTTTATTACAGGTTCGAACCTGGAGCTCTCACTCACTCGTGAAACGAGCCGGGCAGGAGAGCTCCCCAATTGGGCTCAGGACAGTGTTATATAGTCTGGGGTAAACAGGCACAGAGTCATTGTACAAACTGGATGCATGATTGGCTGATATTTGAACAAGGCGATTCGGCTTATTATGATTGGTTCCCGCCATTTCTGATATTTCCGTTAATTTTGAAACTCTGATGACGTTTATCAGGGGCTTGCAGGACAGGGCAGGGCTTGTTTTCGCAAACCTGAGGCGGGAAAGCAGTCTCACACAAAGGCAGTTAATCATACTGTGACAGGTTTCACAACGGGTTTAGCAGGTAATACTTAAACGCGTCCTGTGACCCTGCCATGCCACAGAAAAACAGGAACTTACAACATCTTTACAATATGTTTGTGAGAGCAGGACAAAGGTTTAGCAACAGGGTGGAGTGGGCTTGCATCCTGTGCCCTTTCAAAAGATAGTTCTGTTTTCTATTAGGCTTGTAAATAGATGACTATCATTGCTCTTAGTTCATTGAGCCCTATATTTTGTCAAATACATACCATTGCTTTAACTATTCAGCAACATTCTTTTTTTAAAATCTAGGCCCTACTCCTTTTGGTAACATACTAGTAAACATGATATTTGCCTTGAACAAATTCTCCTATATCCAGGGAGTTAGACTTTCCTAACTTTGCTTTTCACTTCAACAAATACCAACAAAGACCATGGGTTAATGAAAGAAGAGAATATACTAAATATGGCAAAAGGTGATATTTTTAGAGATTAATTGCCACAGTATAAAAAGGGCTTGGAGAATTGACCAGTCAGACAAATTCTTAGCCCCTTATGTTATAATTATTAAGACAAGAAAAATAAATGTCTTCTTACTGCCTTTTCCTCTATCTTGCACCCTCTCTTTCCTCCTTCACCGTGCACACTCACAAACACACACACTCATCCCTTGAGGGCAACAATTATCTTCTATTCATCTCAGATTTTCTCAAATGCCTTACAGAGAACCTTGAGTTAATATTGTTAGGTGTTCACATGAATTATAAAGGAAGAAGAAAAAATATTCTACTCCAAGACATACCTACTGAGACGTGTCAACAGAAAGGGTGTCTTTGCAAATATTAATCATGAGCTGTAGATACGTCATGAGCTGTAGATATGCCATGAGCTGTAGAGCTCTAAAATCTCCCCTGGGGATTTTAGCACTCATTGATACCGCATCCAGGAAAATCACTCAAACTGATGGGAGTAGTTTTCTCATCATGTTGATGAGATTTCATATGTAGTTATCTGTATGATCTGCTATAGGGCAATAATAAATATATGCTCTTAGAACGCAGAATTACTTTAGACCACAATATGAAAATAAATCTCTGTGACATTTTGATTATTGGCAAAAAATGACTAAATATAAGGAATAATTTATTCTGTATGGTTCATCATTATTTCCTCATTGTGATTTTTGCTACGTATATCTCATGTTAAAACACTAATGATTTCCCTGAAAAAAAGGGTTTTCTTCTGTGTTGCTTGCTTTTGTTTTATATATGCATGTATTTGTTTTTGAATACATTGAATTGTTTAAAATGAACTAAAATAATGTTTAGTTGTTTTTCCTTTTGTCCTCAGGAATATTTACACTGCAGTAGGCATTTCAAAGGTGGTTATAGAGAAGAAATTAGGGGAAAATATAGTAAAAAGCATAAGCTCGATTTCTTCCTACAAATACTAAGTGTTATAAGCAAGACTTGGTTGGAGCCTTACAATGAAGTATCCATATTCCATCTTTGAATACAAAGATGTGGATGCTAAAGATTTGGCCTTCAAATTCAATTTTCTAAAAATAAAACTCAATATAGAAATCTATTTGTAAAAGTAATAAGACCCATGACAAACATTATCCTACCTATTAAGTTTTTGAATTAGCCAATAAACTAAAACTTCTGTATCCTATGTCCCTAAATAAAGTTAAAACAACAATTATTGACAACTCAGCTAAGTGAACTAACATTTATGTAGTCCCATTATTCCATAATGCTTTATATATTTTGATTTTAAAACCAATACATTATTCTTCCACTGCATTGGCCCACATTCTGAGCTGTGGTATGATCTGGGATCACTGCAACCTCCACTTCCCAGGTTCAAACAATCCTTCTGCCTCAGGCCCCCTAGTAGCTGGGATTGTAGGACCCACCATGCCCGGCTAATTTTTGTATTTTTAGTAGAGATGCTGTTTCACCATGTTGGCCCGGCTGGTCCCGAACTCCTAACTTCAGGTGATCCACTTGCCTTGGCCCCGCAAAGTGCTGGGATTATAGGCCTGAGCCACCATGCAGGTCATAATGAGCATTTTGAATTAAATGGCCTTAGAGATCAAGTGCTGGCAGAGAATTTTCCTTAGATCTACATAAAGATAAGACTGACCCACTAAGGAGAACAATTGTTCTTGTGCTATTGTATTAAACATTATAAGAGAGAAGACCAAGAATGTAACCACACCTGAACAGACTCTTTTTCAATACAATGACTATCTCCAAAGATCATTTAAATTCCAAAAAGAACTATTTACAAGTTATTTTAAATTCTGTTCCTCTATTCAATCATTCTCCCTAGTAAGTATTTATTGCCCCTGAATCAGTTTCCTCTTCTCTCCCTCCCCTAACCTGTTTTGGCAGGAACCAAGTCCCCATTATTTCTGTAACCTCAAGATGGTATATAAACTTCTGGAACTCACTGCAACATCAGGCAATCACTCTGTGATTCTCCTTGTGCTCACAGTTAAATAAATGTGTATGCCTATTTGGTAAGTGCAAGAGGCAGATAAGGGGAAAGTTCCCCCAAAGAATTTCCAACTGGCTTGTGCACAGGGAGGATGGGGACGTTTACACCATTTGCCAGGGAGTGGAGCCTGGCCTCTCCTGTCCCTGGATGGCAACCTGGGATTCAGTTGGTGAGATGAAGAATCACAGGATTCTATCTCAGTTTGCAGACTTGTTTTTTCTTTTTCCTTTTTGCCCAATAAATTCCTCTACTCACCCTTACGAGAGGAGGGGCCAGCTGGACTTCCTGGGTTGAGTAGAGGCTCAGAAAGCTGTGAAACTCACTCATTTCTTGCATCGGGACTTACTTCGGTCCTGGATGGATAATATTGAAAATATGTGCTTAAAATATTCCTAACACCGGGATTTGTGCATGTGTTTTCTTCCCCAAGAAAGCTATAAACAGTGAAAATTTTGCTGTAAGTTTTCCTATATCCTTCTCTCCCTCTCTCCCTTCCCCCTTCCCCAAAACTAGAGTTAAAAGGAATGTTAACTGCCCGTTTTCCTGTGACCTTGTTGTGCCCTGAGTTCCGAGACCCTCCTCAAAGACGACCACCAGAAACCGAAGTCAAAGCCAAGCAGCCGGGATCACTTTATTGCAGGTTCGAACCCAGACCTCTCTCCGTACAGGTGTAGTCAGGAGGGCAAGAGAGAGGTCCCGAGCACAGCTCAAGCCTAGTTTTTATAGTAAGGCACAAACAGGTTACAGAAGATTAGGGCATTTTTGAAGTTACAAGATTGGGATTGGTTGACATTTTGAAGTTTGAACATTCAGCAGTTTCTGATTGGCTCCCGCCCTTTTTTAAACCACAAACGTCTAGGGTTTTTTTTTTTTTGGACAAACTGCTTGCTTAACCATGGGTGGGAGGGGGGTGGTTTTGATTGAGCAAGCAGGGGGTACGTGACTGGGGGCTGCAAGCACCGGTAATCAGAACAGAACAGAATAGGACAGGGACTTTCACAACGCTTGTCCACACAACGTCTGGAATCTATAGATAACATAACCGGTTAGGTCAAGGGTCGATCTTTAACCAGGCCCAGGGCGCCACCCGGGCTGTCTGCCTGTGGATTTCATTTCTGCCTTTTAGTCTTTTCAACCTGTGGGACTTGTCTATCCTCCCAATTCCAATTTCTTGTGAACATGCTTTGTAAAGTCCTGTAAGAGCCTATCTCTTTTGCCATGCTGCAAGGTCATAAAGTAGATAAAACCTAAGCTGCAATTCCAGTTTTCCTCAAGATCTAAGACATGTCACATATGGTTAATTGCCTTTGTTTCTCACTCTGGACACATCTTCTTGCCCCACGTATTTCCCGCCTTAAAGAGTTTAAAAGGCAATCACATAATCTAACTGTGGGTACCTGTTCGTTTGGGACCCCTTCCACGCTGTGGAAGCTTTGTACTTTCAGTCTGTTCAATAAAGCCTACAGCTTTTTCTCTCTCTCAGTTCACTCGCCGCGGGTCAGCTGCCACACCAATTCTTTGGCGGGGCTAGGCAAGAACCTTAGGCGTTAACACTTAGAGGTGTCCGTGAGCCCAATCTTTCCTGGTCGTGTGACAAGAACTCGTTTTTTCCTACATCATTTTTTGTTATTAATCTGCCTTATTGTCAGTTGATTTTTCAAAGAACTTTTGAAGTGGACTAAGGCCTTTCATCTGCACAAGTCTAATAAACATGTAATAGATTATGTTATTTATTTTATATACTATTTCAATTCTTGAAAAACATTTTTGAGTGCACCTATTTAGGACTTTATCTCTTTCATTTTAGCATGAAGTGACTGACTAGGAAGACTAGAATGAACTTAGAACACTGAAGTTACTCAGCCTGTAAATGAGCATGTATTAAAGAAGCATTTTTTAAATTAACAAATAATACATTCAAAAAGATGTATTAAATATTGGTACAACTGTTCATGGCAGCAAATCTGTTCAAGACAGCAGCAGCTCAATTCTTGCCTCCTCAGAAGAAAGAATTCAACAGAGAGGCATAAAGCAGAGTGAGAGACCGAGGCAAATTTTAGAGTAGAAGTCAGTTTATTAAAAAATTTAAAGGCAGGAATGAAAGGAAGTAAAGTACATTTGGAAGAGGACCAAGCAGGCGACTTGAGAGATTCAATGTGTGGTTTGACCTTTGACTTGGGGTTTTATATGTTGGCATGCTTCCATGGGGGTTGCATCTCTTCTCCCCAGGTTTTCTTTGGGATGGGCTCTCTGCATGCACAGTGGCCTGCCAGCACTTGGGATGGGCCACATGCCCAAGTGTGTTTACTGAAGTTGTATGCATGTGTACTTGAGGCATTTTCCCTCTTACCAGTAAAGTGTTACCAGTTAAACTCCAGCATTTTACCTCTTAGCACACATGTTTAAGCCCAGTCACCCAACTCCTGAGATCTTATCAGGAAGCTACTGATCACCAGTTTCAGGTGTTTCTATCTACTGAGAGCCTGCCTTTCCCTCCTGCTGACTGCAACAATTAGATAGATAGTTTAATAACTGCCTGGCCATCACCTGATGATCACCTAATATTCCTGGTGTGGGGAATTCCCTCTCCTGCCCTGCTCATGTCTACTTACTGAAACACAGCTATTTAAAGACTTATTTGAGAATCTTACAAGAATGATATGACTCTTTCCTCTGCAGTCCATAGCATCCTTTACTGTCAGGGTTGAGTACAAAGTTGTCCAAAGCAGGTAGGTTTCTACCATTTGAATCTAAACCAAGGTCTTTGAGAGGGAGCTGAGAAGAATTGGCCATTGAGGTTTTATACAAAGAGCAGGGTTTTCAGTGAGACATCAAGTATTGAGAAAATATAATGAAAATAAAATCACCTACCAACCCAAAGAATCCGCTTCACAAAATGTAAAAAGGAATGAAACAGTTTTTCTGTGAAATAAAAATTAAACCAGATTGTGATCTGCACCATAGGCAATCTGTAGAGGAGAATTCAAAAAAGAGAAAGCTCACCCTTTTTATATAGCTTGATAGATATAATCCATTATACACATGTTAATTGTCTTTATCAAAAGAAAAATATACACTTCTATCTTTATGACAATCAAGAAGTTACATAATGGAGCCAAGTGCCTAGGCTTTAACACTCAGTGAAACAGAAAGACAGGATACCATCTTCCTTGATGTTCATGTCTCAAAAAGATGACTCCAAGACCTCTAAGAAAGACATTCTTGGAATGCAAAACTTGTAAGAGTTTTCTTTAGCTTTTAAAACATTTAGACATATTTGAAAGAAAAAGAGAAAGCATTTACAACTTCAGTTTTTCTATAGGAAATTCTAAAGAGAAGTGGAGTTCGGGGAGTTCTCTTACCTTTATAATTTCAAGAAAATGTTTACATTTTTTCAAAGATTTGTATTTATACTTAGAAATTTTCTTTTTTGTTACTATTTTATAACACTGTAATTATCTGTATTGCTGTTTCTACTCTTCTCTGGACAGTTTGCAGTTATCAAAATATATAGCAAATCCAATGTAAAATACAAAGTGAGGTAATTATCAGAAATATAATAGAATTAATTTAAAAATATATTGTATTATTAGCCTTGAAGGAATAACATTTAAATATATTATTTAAGTGAACCAATAGTGAATAGATCAAGCAGATTCTTGATTAGTCATGAACAAAAATTCTCCATCATCCATTAATTTTATAAACTGTTGTAATATCTACATTGCTTATACTTTCAAATAATTAGCTATTTGAATATTATTTTGTAGATCTTCATGACATTTTACTAAACCAAGCCTAAGGTGTAACTTAACCCTAGAACCCAAGTATCTGAATTTTTAAATAAAATATTTTTGGAGAGCCAAAAAACGTATTCTGAGTTTTCATCAATAACCTAAGTAATATTACATTTATAAGATAATCTGACTTTTAGTATTTATTTTATTTTTCCAATTTTTTTTGGAGATGGAAAACACAAAGACAATCATTTTCTAGTATCGTTTTGAGGCACCTCTTAAGGGTACAGATTGAACTTCCAATATTTAATATACATGACTTTGTTACAATTCTTGTGGAAAAATTTAGCCTATACGTTTCACATAAGCCCAAATCAATAATTTAATTATAATAACAGTCAATTGAATCTCTACAAATAATAGACATTTACCTTTGTTTATATATTGATATTTGGACTGGAGAGACTTGTGTCCCAAAGCTACTTAACTTATATTAGACCTATCATTTGCAGTCTTACCTGTAAATGTCAGATTTGTTTGTCTAATTAGATGTTTTTCATTCTAAATCATCCTTCCATTTAAATCAGTTAAAAAAAATGTGTGTGTGCCTGCATATTTGAAATTTATGGATTAACTATTTAGACACATATTAGTTACTTTTACTTTGGGATTATTAAAAAATCAGTGAGAAGATGGTCTCACTTTTACTCTGCCAACAATTGGACTGTTGACTGTCATACCTATTCTGGTGTAAAAGAAAAATTGCACCAGACAAGTTAAACAAGAAAGACTTTTTCCAAAACTATTGCAGTAGGGGAGAGAGACTGAACTCAACTTTGTGGAAACAAAAGGTGGGAGGGTTTTTAAGCAGTGGAATGAGTTAGTGGAAAATCACTGGAAAGCTTTAGATGAGAGATTAGTCAATGTATATAGATCATCTGAGTTTCAATTGTTTCTTGTTGAAGTTAAGCTCCTATCCTCCCATAGAGACTGGGAGACAGGTGCTATCTCCTTCAATGATTACATTTCAAAAGAATGGCTTGGAGGTTCTTAAGAAAGATATTCTTTGTTGAATATTTACATCCAAAGGGGCAAAGAAAGAATTTATAATTGCAAGTTTTTTAACTTAAATGCTTTAAGAAACGGGAAGTCAGGAACCTGTAGTCAGAAAGAAAGTCAACTAAACTTTTCTAAAGTTTAGTTAGGGTGAGTGGAACATTAAGCCCATCTTGATCACTGGGAGTCCAATTCTGAGCTGTTTGGAAATAAGTGATTGTGGGAACTATTATCAGGAGCACACAAAGAAAAAGTAGTGTAACACATAACATATTTTTTTAATAAAATGTGGTTCTTAAAGTAATTGAAATAACGTTACTGTGACTAGGACAACAAAGCAGTCTATGAGCATAAGCTTGCTGGAATTTCTTCTTTCAGTTGAGTTCAGAGCCAAAATTATTTATCTGGAAAATTTGTTTTGAGTCCTTTGTAGGAACTACTGTCAAATTCTTCTGAGATGCTGGCTCCATGTGGCAAGCATGAAGCTGTGTGAGATTTTCCTTCACTTTGCTAGCCATGTGGGTCATCAAGAGCACTTGATCCTTCTAGCACAGGATCAGCTCATCTTACCTCTGGAACACTTTCAGATAAATCGAATCTCCAGTTCAATAGGGTGGCAAATTTCTTTCAACAGGTCCTTCCAGGTCCTTATGATTTTGTGTCTCAGGGATTCTAAGGAAGAAATAAGTACCTTGGAGTATGAACATGATTAAGAGAGAATTCAGTTAAATTGGGCAAAGGATATGATTTCTGACTGAAATTCATAGGTCTGGCAATCATTAGTTCAAAGACAAAAATATCATGCTTGTTTGCAGAGGTCATTCTAATTTTTGACAATAAATTAGCTAACAGTAAAATTCTAGGCCATTTTAATCCATCCAGTATATTGCTAAATCTCAGCAAATGAGTTTCATTCATCTTATAGGAATCTATAAATAATTGCATAATTACTAGGTGACAGTGAAAATAAGATGACTTCCTCTCTCTGATTCATTATGCTTCTGTAGCCCCAAAGTGGAAATCATGGGTATTAAAAGATACTTTACCCAGCTTCAGCATTCACATTTAAAGATGGAAAGACTTCAGACTATCCAAACATCATATACCCTATAACTAGACAAAATATCTTACTTTTTGTAGACACTAATTCTGTGAAATCCAACTGCCACTCAATTTCTGGGAAAGCTGGTTGGGGGAAACTGCCACATATACCTTAAGAATAGACTGTAAATAATTATTGTGACATATAGTTCTTCTCTTTTTTTTTTTTTTGAAATGGAGTCTCACTCTGTGGCCCGGGCTGGAGTGCAGTGGCCGGATCTCAGCTCACTGCAAGCTCCGCCTCCCGGGTTTACGCCATTCTCCTGCTTCAGCCTCCGGCATAGCTGGGACTACAGGCGCCCGCCACCTCGACGGCTAGTTTTTTGTATTTTTTAGTAGAGACGGGGTTTCACTGTGTTAGCCAGGATGGTCTCAATCTCCTGACCTCGTGATCTGCCCGTTTCAGCCTCCCAAAGTTCTGGGATTACAGACTTGAGCCACCGCGCCCGGCCTAGCTCTTCTCTTTAATATTTTTGGAATAATTTTATTTTTATGTAAGTACAGTAAAAGTCTAGGGTCTTTAAAGTCCCCATTTTACTTAGATGAGTACGTCAATGACACATTATTAATCAAATAAGTAAGAATTGTGGTATAAAGTGTGTTACTTTATTAGGGAATTTTCATAGTTCAGTCAAATATTTTTAGCCTCCTTTATAATAGTTGCATTAAACAATTGTGTCATTCTGCTGTATGTGAGCTCTACAAATGATTACTGATCTGATAGGACAGTTGTACAGCTCCTAAAAAAAAAAAAAAAATCAGTTTTCCATGAGATATTTTACTTCCCCTCAAAGACAAGAAGCTTCTATTTCTCCAAATTTGCTCGCCTATGTGATGGACACCAAACATGTATTTCCTACCTACGTACCTACCTACCTTCCTACCTTCCTACCTAGCTATCAAGTATTGCAACTCTAGTAACTTCTATTAACTGTGCTGCTTGTGTCAGCTTAATTCTAGGCAAAGCATAAGCTTCCAAAATGTCGTGTAAGAGGTCACCATAGCATACAAAACCTTAAATTGGGCCATTTTTATCCCAAGAACATGTCTACCAGTAAATATTATTAAATTGGCATTATTGCTAAAGACCACAGGCTCTGTGGCTCCCTATGTAATGGAAATTAACAAGAGGCCCAGCAGATTTCCCAGACAAGGCATTTATTTCAGGGCTTGTGCTTAAGCACAAGGGAGAGAGCAGAGTCACAAGGGTCCTCCAACTGGCTCTCCAAAAAAAAGCTAGTAAGGAATTTCTTTACTAGGTAACTCATAGGACTTGACATCAAGGGTAAGGTACACAGGCTGTTCTGTACACAGCACATAACTGGTAGGGTACATGGGTTAGCGTATCTGATTGTCATGGTTATCTTAAGCAATGAGCCACATGGTGATCTGGCCAGTGGCAACAGGACTGTAAATCGATAGTGCCGCATTCCTTCCCAAGGTGGGAAACTGCAAACTTGGTTTGATTTTGAGTCTCCTAAGACCATTTTTCTGGAATTATTTAAACAAAAGGCATGGTTACACATTATGAGAACACAGAAGAAGAACATTAGAATCGCTATTTTCTTCGTATGACTATTAACAAGTATGGTATCAGTGAAGTAGTGGTATGGGTTTGTGATCAGGGGAATGCAAGAAAGGATGTTCTAGCAGAGGTAAGCTGAAGCCAGGCCCCATCCTTTCTCAGTCTCATTACAAACTAGTGGTATGGGTTTGTGATCAGGGGAAGGCAAGAAAGGATGTTCTAGCAGAGGTAAGCTGAAGCCAGGCCCCATCCTTTCTCAGTCTCATTACAAACAAGAATATCAAATCAGTTGATCAGAGCTTAGTGACTTCTCTTACCACTATAATACAATCATGGTCATCTGTTTGATCAGGATATGGTAAAAGAGTAACACGATTTAGGATATTGCATCTCCTAAGCACAATACTGGGATCAATGCTTCTTATTAACTAGTCTGATGGCATACCCACACATTCTGGATTTTTTGCACTTGCAAGATAGCTGTCACAGCATGGGGGATATGCATATAAGTGACTGCAGGTAAGGGTTTGAGGCTTTTTAAAAGTTTATCTGCTACTGCCATAGCATCTTGTCATCAACATTGTCACTGCCTCCAAGGACACTAAGAAATTTGTTATTAGTGTATCATGTAATCCCAACTTTTGAGTTAAAATTCCAAAAGTAGTCCCTTTATTTTCATAACAAAACAAGTGGAAAGACTCTGCAAAATTTGGAACTCCCAAAGTTTATACTATAGCAAATTTTAATTTGAACACTTCTTCAAATTCTACTGAACAAATCAAAGGATCTGAGGAATTATTGTGCAGCTATTTCATTAGAGTTTTGGCCACTCTACCAAAACTGAATTTCACTGTCCACAATATTCTACTAGTCCCAAAAATGTTTTAAATTTTTTTTTGTAGAAGAACATTTTATCTACAAAATGGCTGACACCTATATAAGGCTTTCAGCATCAACAGATACTCTAAATATTTTATTTCAGTTTGGCAATTTTGAAATTTGTCTATTGAAGGCTTATGCCCTTTTGAAGGGGGAATAATCGCTAATTCCCCCTTCAAAAGGGGGAATCCTCCACAAACTGCTAATGGAAATCAATGGCAGACTCCTTTGTCTTTCAGATACACCATTGCAGTTTCACCCAACTCACTTTTAGAGGAAAGATTTCAAGTACAGCTGTAAGCAGTTACTTTCAGTGAGTCTACAAATCTTAGTTATTTCTTATTTTGTGTCAGTTTTGTATTGCTCTTTAGTTTCTGAGTCTACCAGCAAACCATCAACATGCTGATGACTTACAGATCCCCCTAGTGGGACAAATTCCTCTAAGTTTTTCTGTAAATGATTAGAGAAATGGTAGGAGAGTCAAGAAATCCTTGAGGAATACTTTTTCATAAATACTGAACTCCTTTCTAAGTAAAACAGCAACAGAAATGTAAACTTGTTTACTAGAGCAATGATAAAAAAAAACAGATCATAGATAAATTGGAGAAAAACCTTTGCAGAGGATGGTAGCAAAATACTGAAGTTTCTGGTGTTAGAAACTACAGGTGTGAATGGAGCAATAAATTTATTTTCTTCTTTAAGATCTTGTACAAAAATGAATCATCTTTATAACATTTACATTCTTTCCTTTCTGGAAATGTGGCAGTATTAATATTACAGGGTGAGTGTCTTTATAAAATTACCACTTGTCTTTCAAATTTTTTGACTGTTTTTATTTATTCGAATAGAGCTTTTGACAAAGGGTATTGTTTGACACATGGCCACTGCTTATGCTTTTTGTAAACAATTTTTATTGATTCTACACCTCAAACTAAACCACTTGCTAGGGCCCAAAGTGATGAACTGACTTGTTTCAGTTCAGGGAACTTATCCAGCACAGTGTGAGAAAGCCACTTTTTGGAATACCCCTTTTCTTTCAGAAGGTACACAGTAATCAGATTTCTTTTATTCCAGGGAGTTCTACAGACACTTCCTATGGGATATAGAATATGATAGTCTTTAATTTTCCCAGCAGGCCTCCTCAGAATAGGTTTATGGGAGGATGAGGAGAAAACTAAGAAAACCTATTCCCAATATGAGGCCTTATTTGTGTGGGAACCACAGAAGAAAAGGAGCAAGTAGAAGGCGAACTCAAAATACCAGCAACCTGTGTTCATTCACACCAGATGGAAAGTAAGATTTATCTGGGGAAACCACAGAATAAGTAGTACCAGCAACTACGAGAAAATGCACACCTGTAATCCCAGCACTTTGGGAAGCCCAGGCGGGTGGAACACGAGGTCAAGAGATTGAAACCATCCTGGTCAACATGGTGAAACCCCATCTCTACTAAAAATTCAAAAATTAGCTGGGCATAGTGGTGTGCACCTGTAGTCCCAACTGCTCAGGAGGCTGAGGCAGGAGAATCGCTTGAATCCGGGAAGGGGAGGTCGCAGTAAGCCGAGATCATGCCACTGCACTCCAGGCTGGCAACAGAGCAAAACTCCATCTAAAAAAAAAAAAAAAAAAAAAAAAAAAAAAAAAAAAAAAAAAAAAGGCAAGGGAATGAGTTAGCCTGAGAAAAAGTTATTGAAATGTACATATCATCAGTTCCCACATCTGAGATCCCCCTCAATCTGTCAGTTTTAGGTCATTCCCAAAGTATTCCCCAGCCTTCTGGCTTTCCTGATTCCCTTGTTTCAGCAGTTGCTACATGCTCTGGATTCTCTTTTCTCCAATCCCTCCTCCAACATCTGACTTCTTGCAGTATGGCATATGGTTTTGTTTTCTGTCTTTGCTCACTCTACAGGCTGGCCAGAGTAGGGGTTATTCCTTTTACTAAATAGTTCCTACTGGATAATTAACATATCTTTTCTTTTTCTTTTCTTCTTCACATTTCTCTAGATTGTCCCAAAACTAAGTAACTGCTGCTAACATTTGAGTCTGTCCTTACCATCCTAATACCTTTCCTCTAATTTGAATTTGGATAGTCATCAAGGGACCTGAGACAAAAATTTTGAACTACCCTTGCATACATGCCAGTAGATTTTGAGAAAGCCTCCACAAACTGCTAATGGAAATCAATGGCAGACTCCTTTGTCTTTCAGATACACCATTGCAGTTTCACCCAACTCACTTTTAGAGGAAAGATTTCAAGTACAGCTGTAAGCAGTTACTTTCAGTGAGTCTACAAATCTTAGTTATTTCTTATTTTGTGGAGGGTGATGAACAGTTACTACCTCTTGGTGCAGTGGGTCATCTTCTGGTCCCCAATGTGCTTGTTCTGTCATATGAGCGGAGTCTGCTGATTGCAGAACTACACATTGTATCCTGTGCACATCTTTGCGCCTGGGACTGTAAACTGAAAACATGCTCCAGGGAATGCCTGCAAACTTCTGGGAAGCAGGGAAAAGAAGCTTTTTTTTTTTGAGGCGGAGTCTTGCTCTGTTGCCGGGACTCGAGTGCAGTGGCCGGATCTCAGCTCACTGCAAGCTCCGCCTCCCGGGTTTACGCCATTCTCCTGCCTCAGCCTCCCGAGTAGCTGAGACTACAGGCGCCCGCCACCTCGCCCAGCTAGTTTTTGTATTTTTAGTAGAGACGGGGTTTCACCGTGTTAGCCAGGATGGTCTCGATCTCCTGACCTAGTGATCCTCCCATCTCGGCCTCCCAAAGTGCTAGGATTACAGGCTTGAGCCACCGTGCCTGGCCAAGAAGCTTTTATTTTAGATGTATAAGCTGGCAAGGAGGTCTATATAACTTCTCAATGACATCAGCTTCACTGGTGATCAAATAAGAAGAGCTGGTCTTTCTCACATTGTGACAAAATAAATGTAGAATTTTATGACTTTTTGGCTTATTTTCCATGTTACTGTTTATTAGACTAACACTATTTTTTTCAAAAAAAGCTAGTGATACCACTCTTGGTCTTTTTGTCTTTATGTGGGGACAGTCTTTTATACAAGTTCTCAATTATGCCCTAATCATGTTCCTTCATAATTTCTCCTTCCCTAAATACATGAAATATAAATGATAAGTGACTTTGGAGGGCACAATATGGGCTAAAACATTGATTAGGCTCAGGGTTAGGGCATGAGGCACACAAATCTGTGTCCTCAAGGCAGATAATTCATTACCAGCTAAAGAAGCCATGGCCTTGTCCTTTGTAGGGAAATACACTAACTAGGAGAACCAGAGTTCTAAAACACCATTGTTTTGATCTTCTCAGGAGTCTGTTAAGGAAGAGAAGGATAAAGAGACACAAGGGATGCAGAAAGAGCAGAGATAGCAGAAAAAGGAAGAAGATTCAATGAAAGTGCCTTTAATTTATCCATTTCTTCTTCCATTCTTCTCAATCTTTCCTTCTGGTTATGCAGATCTTTTTAACTTTCCTCTAAGAATAATACCTATCCAGTAAATACCAGTAGTTCATTTGCTTGGGATGAGGTCTAAGAATCATAACAAATTCTGAGAGGTTTGGTACTTGTATGTATTCTGAATATGACTGAGATATTAGCTGTTTAGGAGAAAGAACTGCAGGCAATATCCTTGGCTTCCCCTATTTTTCCACCATCAAAGTTAATTGTAATCCTGATGGAATTTGAGTCCCAATTACCCGTGTATACTCATTAATAAAATTTGAGTTTGGAAAGAGTGGTCTATCCAGATACTATTTCAAAAAAGCAAAGATCAAGAAGGGAGAACTTGTATAATTCAGGGACTCTTATATGGTTGCTGTGGGGCCAATGGACCTTCAGCTGGTCCACTCAATTCAAAAACTACCATTCATATCCCAATCCTCTTTACCAAGTAGTTGGAGAAATGTGGTTAAAAATAAAATCTTTTGCCAGCCCAGTAAAAGCTCTCCATAAAATGGAGGGAAAAATGAAATAGTTTTTATTCTGTTAAATAGGATTAAACCAAACTGTGATGTGCATTATAGGAAATCTGCTAAGGAGATTGCAAAAAGAAAAAAAAAAAAGAAAGAAAAATAATATATAGCTAGGAAGATATAGTCCATTGCATACATGTTAATTGCCTTTATCAAAACAAAAAATATATAAAAAAACAATAGAACATTTCCTATCATTATGACAAGCAGGAAATTAAATCAAAGAGCTAAGTACTAAGTACTCAGGCTTAACTCCCCAGAAACAGAGAGACAGGGCATCATCCTCTTTGATGTTCACAGTTTAAAGAGGTGGTTCCAAGGCCACCAAGAGAAAAATTCCTGGAATACAAAACTGGCAAGAGTCTCATTTAACTCTTAAAATATTTAGATACATCTAAAACAGAACTTATAATTTCAAGTTTTCTAAAAGAAATGCTAAAGAGAAGTTAAGGGGGGGGGGGTTTAATTTTTGACATTAGAAAATTTTAAATATTATTTTACTATTATTTTTAGATTACATATGCCCTTACACCAGCAATGAGTTGGGAACTAGGTGAAATCGGGGCAATAGGATAAGTTAGCAAGGGAACAATTTAGCTTGCAAGTGTTAGTTGTTCATGAACTGACAAAATACCATTCTAGAAGTTTCAGGATAATACAACAGTTTAGGATTGTGAACGTTATAGGAGGATGTAAAAAAGAGAAATACTTCAATTTTCCCAGAAAAAACAACTGGTAGTATTCACTTCAAGGTCGTTTGCTGGCATGTTTGATATGGTATAGCTGATGCACATGCTATGTAGATATAAGCTGTCATCCCCATTTAATAATGGGTTTATTTTACTTTGTGTTCTGCCTCCAAGCTGGAGTCTTTACCCTTGCCCATAAACCTGCATCTGCCTCTCTACAATAGCTCAAAAACTAGTACCTAAGAATCACTAATTTGAAACTTCACGTGCCCCAAAGTTTAATTAAAAGATGTTTCAAATGACTGTGTGTATATATAGACAATATACATGTGTGAGTGTGTTTTATATTATGGTAATTTAAAATGTTTTTTATCAGGAAGAAGGAAATGAAGATAATGTAAAGTTCCATAATGCATTATGGCATCTTGGTATCTTAAGGTGTTCTTCAATGTAATATATTATCCATAATTAAATAATATGTTTTACCATGTTTCTTTGTAACAAATTCCCATAAATCCTGTAACACTGGCCACTGGTTACATATATGTACTGCAAATGGAGTTTTCTGAGGTCATTTTTACTCTTTTAATAGTTGACTACACACAGGGCATTTTGCTGCCATAGTCACTTCCAGGGTATGGTCAATCACACTGCCCTCTGCTGGTGTATTCATAGTAGAACCACTATACAAGAGACTACTCTCAGGTTTTTACAGTGAAAGGAAACTTTATACTTTCCTGATGTAGATGTAATTTTCCAGCAATCCTCATGGTTTTAGCAATAAAGTAGGCAAGTGTTCAGTACTTTCTTCCTTTGGAAACCTGTCTTTCTATATGTAATTTAGAATCCCTTATCAATGTGGACATTTACTCTGCAATGAATCCATTTTATCCTCTTTCCTATTCTGGATAGACTTTCCCCCAACCTAAGGTCTTATTTACTCATTTGCTTTCATCCTTCTTATGACCTTTGGCTTCAGTTCAAATATGCAACTACAGCATCATTGATGACAGAAAAAACATGAAGTAATTTCCCTTCTTATGGTTACAAAACTGCATTACTGAATGAAGGATTAGTAATGAATGGATACAGTTATTCTGCATCATATTAGCAGCATATTTCTTTAAATAAAACTATTTACAGAAAAACATATGTGACATGGACAGCCTATAATGCAGGTACTATATTTTAAGGCTTGTGTATTCGACATCAGTATTGCAAAGGGTTTGGTTATACTCTTGACCACTTTATTGTTTTGCATAGAAATATTTTAACAATATTTCTCTAGAACAAAGTTCTGTGAAACTGGGAATGTTTAAGATATATTTGTGGTGTTAAAAATACTTGAATATTTGTATAAATCCTCTTTTTCTTTTCAGTTCAAAAGGAAGTACTGTGTAGGACTCTCTGATGGTTTAAATTGCATGACCTTGCCTCAGAAACATGAAAGATCTATCCTAGTTAAACACAGAATAATATTTTTATAATAACCTTTATCACTAAATTGTGTAGCTTGTCTCTTCTGTTACATCAACACATCCTCCTGTCTGTTTATCTGACTTTTTTTTCTAGCAAAGAAAGTACTGAGAAACACATCTGTCTTATAATTTGTATGCAGACGGTGTTTTAATAACCCATTTCTTCCTTCTTTGTCCATCTCTTTTTAGGCTGACTGGAAGCTTTGTACCAGACTTGATAGTGAGCATGAGTAGCCAAATGTGGCTGCACCTTCAAACAGACGAAAGTGTTGGATCTGTTGGTTTCAAGGTTAACTACAAAGGTAATGATGAATTGCTACTATAGGAAATATGTTATCTTAATACCACCAGAGAATATTTTAAATTCACGTTTAATTACATCTACAAAATTAAAAGTTTTGCAGAACATACAAAAGAACACATTTCAACAAAAATAATTTCCTCTTTAATTTAACTACAAATGTTAATTACACTTATCTTTAAATAAAATTAGTTTTTTCCTTTAAAATGTGTCTATTTTGCATAACTCATCTTTCTCCCAGTTTATTATACTATCCTTGTGTTTCAATCACTCTAGACTCCTAGCCTTCCCCAGAATAGACATGGGATTTTATATACTTTAAATAATTTTCCTGGCAAATATTCTACTAATTATTAAATACTTAAATATAACAGTAAAGGACTGAAATCCCTAAATATTCCAATACACAAATCTTTTTTTTTTTTTGTAATCTATCAAACATATAAAGCATAGATCACCAATTTGTGAAATTGCTTTTGCCCATCCCAGTGTCAGTAGACATACAGATCGGTGATTAACTATGTGTGTATAACAAAATATTTTGTTCTAGTTTCATTTACCAGAAATAGATGCAAGCATTATGAGGTCATAGATACCTTCCACACATGTTGGACCTTGATTAAAACCAATACATACACACAATATACATATTAGACATGCAAATTTGCAATTCTGACTGAAAAAAAAAGTACTAATAAACTCAATTAAAAATCGATGTTTTAAAAACAAAAATATATAGGAGACCATCAGAATGTTACGTTGCTTGAATTTATCATTACTATTGTGTTAAAAATATTATTTTATATCTTACCAATTAAATAATTACTGTGAAAAATTATTTTACTTGCATAATAATAATTTTCAATCAGAGTTTTCTCTTACAAACACTGCTATGCTTTTGTTTCTGGACACATAAAAATGAATGCATGATATTGTCAGAGAGGCAGAACACATTCATTCTGTGTGTTTTTTTTTTTTTTCTTGTGACTAAATTTGGTAGTATATTAATTTGAATAGTTCAAGAAATCTATGTAAATGCCAGTTTATTAAAAAGGTTAGCTTGATTATAGTCTTAATATATTCCTCCTCAATTTAAAATCCACCTCTATACCCAGTAAATAAAACAAGGTTACAAAATTTAAAGAACAATTGGCTTATGTTACACGTGATTATCTGTCTTTTTTTTCTGGCAACTTCTATTTTACCTGCAGGTGGTCTATGTGCACATTTGTTACTAGGAAATATTGTGTAATGCTGATTTGGAGTACAGATCCACTCACCCAGTCGTACTTCTTGAAATATATCTTTTTTTCTTTTTCTTCCCCTTCTCCCTCTAAATGGCTAAGCAAACCTGGCATTCTTATATTCCTGTGGTTTCTATTATTTTCTCCATCTTATGAAGGTTACCTGTCAGAAAATCTATAGTGATTTAAACATTAGAAACTGTATTAATTATTAACGACAATGCTTGAACAAGAAACATTTATTAAAACTCGTGAATAGGTTGGAGCAGCAGGGAGTTCTACTGATATTTACACAGTTCTCCCCTCTGCTGCAATTCAAGAGCTAGAAGTACATTGTAGAGTAGCACAATTAAACATATTGTTCTCTTTCTGCTCAGTTTTCAACAATAGTAATTTAAAAATTCACAGAGATGACTTGTTTGAAACCGACCCTGTACATTCTAAATGAGTAATGCCCTTATTTTTCTCCCTCCTTTTCCTTAGACTGGAAGTGTCTCTTCCAGTCCAACCTGCTGCACATCACTAATGATAATCTTCCAGCATCAGAGTGATGATCATATTACTCTCATGCTCAAAATTCTCTATTTTTTATCCCTAGAGATAAAATCAAAAATCTCCATACATCATTTCTTCCAGCTTTCTCCATCTGATTTTCTCTTTTTCCATAAATTCTAATTTTACCAGAATACCCATAAGTCTCTGAACCTTGCAAGTTGTTTCACAACTTTGCTTCTTTGGACATTCAGTAAATTTACCTGAATCACTGTTTTTAATTTTAACTTAGCACCTCCTCACTCATCCTTCAAAGCAAAGTTCAAATATTCACTCTTCTGTGAAGACTTTGTTAACTCTGCCCATCACAGAAGACCACTTCCTCTATTTTATAAACCATGAATTAGATGTATTATATAACTAAATAGAAAATATGTCTTACTTGTCTTTGTATTTATGCTAGCAATATCCCTGCCATCATCATAGGTAGCTAATAATTACTTGTTCAATTAAACTGAATAAATGATTTGGCCAATATAAATTAGGTAATACTAAGGAAAATACGTCCTCAAAAGTTTAGTTTACCAGGATTTTTTTTGTACTGAGAAAATCATGGTTTTGCATTCTCCATAATTTAAAACCTGAGCTCAGAGTTGAAGCAGGGTTCACATTGAGAAGTTACAAGTTTTGATGTGCACATAGTTTTAGCAAGTTCGCCTACTAAAAATAATTTTCATAATTACCATGCTCTCTGTTGAGTTGTGTGTTGGTTCTAAATGGAACACCTGCTAAAAACTTTTCCAGATTGATCTCAAGATATCTTCTGTTTTTGTAACCTGTAGATTTTGCATGAGATAGCATTAAATGCAGATCTCCTCTAAATTAAATAGATGTATTTATTGAGTAGTTTGTCTCAAGTTTTTAACATTTTAAACATAGCGACTAAAATATGCAATTTAGTCCTTGTCTTTTGTGATATATTTTTATTCTTAAATTGTATTTTGCTAATTAAGAGAGTGTTTTTGAGACTATTTTAAAGAAAATATGATTTCAAATGACGTCCTCTGTTAGAAAGTCAAAATAGAAAAAAGAGTAAAAGCTGGGCTTCACTGGTAGAACAAGGATGGGAAGAAGACTTGGTACCCTCAGTTGATCTGATTGCTTCTCATTCCCTCCAAATGTAGGAAGAATCCTAGGACTCCAAAAAACGTAGTTTGAAAATGACTGTTCTAAGACTGTACTATTGACAAAGGAACAAAAATTTATGTATGAATGTAAAATAGTACATAACTACCTGATTAAGTAGTCATTAAGTTTAGAACTTCTGCTTTAAATCTGTGGAACTATGAATGCTTTTATCTATGGAGTTTGGACAATGTCTATCTTAAAATATAAAAAGGCAACAAATGTTGCAAATCAACAAAACAGTCCTTTATTCTAAATTTAGTTAATTTTTATTCAACTAGGATTAATTTCATGTTTCTGTTCATGACAGTGTGCTGATTACTGTATACCATAGCATAAGTTAATAAAATGCCACCAGACTCTTGAGAAGTTAATGGTATTCCTAACTTTTAAAAATCAGTAACATCCTTGTAGATGGATGTAACAATGTCATGGCCATTCTGATTCACAGGAGATTTTTTTTTGTTTGCCAAAACTATGATTTAAGATGTGAACTAAATGTCTTACTGAAAAGGAAGTATAACCTAGCTGTCCACCTTGCCCCATTTCCCTTAGAAATATTAGGCTGTTTCCTTGTTTTTATATTGTCATTTTTTCAAATGCGTATTAATCAGAATGCAAGAAAAAAGAGAGTTCTCTTCAATAGACACATTAACATTCATTAACACTGAGCAACTTTTTAGATATATTTTCAACTTTGTCTTAGATTAAGGAACATTAGAGCAATAATTAACAATTATGAAGAACCTTGCATATTCCAATTATTTTGCCTACATTAACTCATTAAATCTGATTAGAAGAGTAAGAGGTAAGAAATAATACTCATTTTTACAGATGAGAAAACTGACTAGGATTTAAGCACCATGATGATAGGAAGTTTGTTCTGCTTTGTTTATTGCTGTATTCCCAGAATCTAGCATGATATCTAACATATAGAAAGCAAACAACAAATATTTGTGGGATGCCTGAATAAATGAATGAACATGAATGGTTAATCATAATCATATTGCAGAGTATAGTTGCAACTCTGAGTTTATTGACTTCATTCTTTTTTCCATTATGCAATAGTATATCCTAAGTGATTTTGAGGGGTTTTTAGGAAAAGCTGGAAACCCTAATCAGTGTGAAGAGCAGCGGGACACCAAAAGATTGAGATAAATTACTGAGCTATCTGATTTCACATAGGAGATGTCTGCAAGTTTTTATTTTCATATAGTTACTTGGTATTTCTTAAGACTTGGATTATTTAGGAATGCTAACTGATTATTACTGTTATAAAGAAACATTGTTGATTTCTGTACATCTGTGTGGTATTGGCCACAGGATTTAATGCTTCGTTAATTTTAATTATTTCATGATTAGGCATTGTAATAATTAGGAGGACATGTATTGGCACATTACAGAAAACCCAACTAATAGTGGCTTAAGCAAATATGTGTTTACTATCACCACATGACATGCCTAGAGGGTATACGCCAATGTTACTTTTATCTGAGACTCAGGCGCATTCTTGAACTCCCTCTACCTTCCTCAGCATATTTATCTTCAATCTCAATGTTATAATTTTTGCCAGAGGCCTATTGTAGGAGATTGAAACCCTCAAAATTCCATTAAATTATAGCGATGAGAGCTAGTGTTTCTGTCTTATTCTTCTTTGGATGGTAATGACTTTATATTTGAACATTTAATATATTTGACAAGGGTATATGGAAAGAATCTTTACCAATATCAGGGAGTTCAAATACATTTCATCTAACTTCTAGTCAAACATTTTTCTGTATCCATTGACACAATCACGTATTTATTTATGTCTCTTCTTTAACTGTATTCATAGTTTTTTCTAATACTGGGGCAAACTTTCATTTCTGTAATAAAACCTTCTTGAACATAATGACCAATCCCTTAGTACACCCTGGGATCAATTTGCTAACGATTTGACTAAAATAATTATATTTGTGAATTTGAATTAGAGTTTCTTTTTGTGTTGGTTTTATAAAATTTGGGTTTTAGAATATGGTAGTATTACAGAATGAGTCAGAAAATTTGTCAATGCCTTGGAATAGTATGAATAACAATCATAAAATTTACATGATTTTTAGAGTAAGAAAGACCGTAGCCATAAAACTATCTGGACATTTTTATTTAAAGGTAAATATTTAGCAAATTTAATTTTTGTTCCTTTGACTATAAATCTCTTCAGATCTCTTCTTCAATTAATTCTGGTCATTTATATTTTATTAGAAAAATTTCCGGGTCGTACACAAAAATTTTCAAATGTATGCACATTTCACGTACATTTTCTTTTTTAACAAAAGTTTCTTTGAAAAAGTAGGCCGGGCGCAGTGGCTCAAGCCTGTAATCCCAGCACTTTGGGAGGCCGAGACGGGCGGATCACAAGGTCAGGAGATGGAGACCATCCTGGCTAACACGGTGAAACCCCATCTCTACTAAAAAATACAAAAAACTAGCCGGGCGAGGTGGCGGGCGCCTGTAGTCCCAACTACTCGGGAGGCTGAGGCAGGAGAATGGCATAAACCTGGGAGGTGGAGCTTGCAGTGAGCTGAGATCCGGCCACTGCACTCCAGCCTGGGCGACAGAGCGAGACTCCGTCTCAAAAAAAAAAAAAAAAGAAAAAGAAAAAGAAAGAAAAAATAATAAAGATATAGTATACTGATATTTTACTTATGTGTATATTAATTTCAAGGGGGTTAATTTTTTCTCTTTCTCTCTTTGCATCTGTTTTTATCCCTGCCTGGCAATTCTTTCTGTACTGGTGACTGAACTTCTCCAGGCTCTGATAAACCTTATTTCTACTAATTCTGTACAGCTCTATAGGTTTGGGCCAAACTAATCAGAATTCCCTTTGAAAGGTTATCAGTCCAGGCTGGATGCGGTGGCTCACACCTGTAATCTCAGCACTTTGGGAGGCCAAGGTGGGTGGATCATCTGAGGTCAGGAGTTCCAGACCAGCCTAGCCAACATGGTGAAACCCTGTCTCTACTAACAATACAAAAATTAGCAGGGCGTCGTGGTGCATGCCTGTGATCCCAACTACTCAGGAGACTGAGGCAGGAGAATTGCTTGAACTTGGGAAGGTGGAAGATTCAGTGAGCCAAGACCACGCCACTGCCCTCTAACCTGGGCTATAGAATGAGACTCCGTCTCAAAAAAAAAAAATAAATAAATAAAGGAATAAAAAGGTTATCAGTAAAGCATCTGGGACAATTGATATAGTTTCTGGGTGAAAGAAAATATTTTTTCTAAGGTGGTAAATTCTAAAGGTGATTTCACTTGGTGATACTGGTATAACTTTTTTAAAAATGTTAATAACTTGCTGATAGAGGCATGGCAGAACCAATGAATAGAAGCAATAACATAGCATTGTGGACACAATTGGAACTCCTAAATTTAGCAGTTCCTGAAAGGAACACTAGACCTTGGTCTTTCAATTGTGTGAGGCTATAAACTCCTTTTTTAAGACATAGTGAGTTCAGTTTCTGTCACTAAATTAGCCTCTCAATTAAATGCACTCTGATAAACATACTTATTATCTCTTTGTTTAATTATTTCAACACAGTGTTAAGTCTAAAGCTTCCTCTTTATACATATTTTAAGTTCAGCTTAAAGGTTTCTCAAAAAACAGTAAACTATTACTTACCTGAATGTGTAAACAGGATGTGACTTATTCTTTTACCAATCACTGAGTTCTGGCCAATCAAAGGCAGCCAACTGTTTAAACCATGTTCAAATAAGGTTTTATTACAGCCAAGCTGTAACCAATCCAACTATTTCTGTCTCTCACTTCCATTTTCTGTACATCACTTTCCTTTTTCTATCCATAAATCTTTGACTACGCAGGAGTGCTGAAGTCTCTGCAACTGTTTTTTATGGTTTTGTTTTTGTTTTGTTTTGGGAGCTTCCTGATTTGTGAATCATTCTTTGCTCAATTAAACTCTGTTAATTTTAATTTGCTGAAGATTTTTCTTTTAACAACAGTAAGAAGAAATAGTCTATATTACAGTTCAATGCTTTCAGATCTATTTCTTTCTTTATTTTAAAAATGTGTTAACATGGAAATACAGTGCAGATGGGCCCAAGAAAAAGTGTGTACCCACAGGAAGGAACAGTTATATGTGAGTTAATTAATGTTCACTATGCTCTTTTTTTTTCAGGAAAGGAAACATAGAAATATGAGAATTACCTTCTGCTACAAGTATATATTCATCATGAGCAAATTTATTTATTTATCTTAGCACCTGTGTCTTAATGCCATTTTATATATTATATATTTATGTGTAATATTTATATAATATATAAATAAACATATTTAATATATTAAATTAATATATTAGTTAATATATTAACAATATAAATATATGTTTATATATTTACATACACACACTAAGTTATACTCCCATTCAGTTTTGTTCTCAAATCATGAGAAAAATTGAGGTGTTTTGGAAGTAGCATGAATTCCTTTGTTCTTACATGATTAATAATGACAGAAAGAAACAATTGTTTCTCATCACTCAGATCATATTTTGTAGTAAATGTTTCTGTAAACTTTCTATAAATGTTTTAAATGATTTTTTCACCCTTAAGATTTTTGTTATGAATAGTTCAGAAATAGACCCACATATTATGGTCAATTGATTTTCAACAGAGATGCTAGAGATTTGAATCAGAAAAGATACTATTCATTTAAATGATGCTGAAACAGTGTATAGCCACATTCAAAAAAAAAAATTAACTGTTACCTCATGCAGTATACAACATGTATAATACTTGTAATGTATTATAGACCTAAGTTTAATAGCTAAAACTATACAACTTTTGAAATAAAACATAGAAGAAAAGCCTAGTTACCTTAGTTTAGGAAAAGTTATCTTAGGGGACCAAAAGCATGCTATCTGTTATGAGCTGAATATTTATATTCCTCCAAATTTATGTGTTGAACCTCTAACCCCCATATGTGATGGTGTCTGGAGATGATGCCTTTGGGAGAGAATTAGGTTTAGATGAGATCATAAGAATGAGTCCTTCATGATGACATTAGTGCTTTTACAGGAACCAGGGACCACTCTCCCTCTCTTCACCATGTGTGGATACAGCTAGAAATGAACCATCTGCAAGCCAGAAAAAGAGCCCTCACCAGAACCCAACTATTCTGGCACCCTGATCTTGGAATTTGCAGCCTCCAGATTGTGAGAAATAAATTTCTGTCACATAAGCTGCTCAGGCTATGGAATTTTATAATAGGAAAGGAGAAAACTAAGATATTAAAAAAATGATAAATTGGACTTCATCAAAATTAAAAGTATTTGATCATCAAAAGGCACTGTTAAGAAAATGAATTGCAAACCACAGGCTGGATAAGAATTATTTGCAGAAACATACTTAATAAAGGATCTGTATTCAGAATAAAGCAAACAAACCAATTTAAAATGAGTAAAAGAGGTGATGAAACACTTCACAAAGAAGAGATACAGATGGCTAGAAAGCATATGAAAAAAATGTTCACCATCATTGTTATTAAGGTAATGTAAATTACAACTACAAAGAGATACTACTACATACCCACTAGAGTGGTGAAGATTAAAAAATGTTGGCTTGGCAAGGAAGCAGAATAACTGGAACTCTCATACACTGTTAGAAGGAAGATAAAAATGGTATAACCATTTTGGAAAACAGCTTGGCAATTTCTTAAACATATGTCTACCTCACAACCCAGCCATTTTACTCTTAGACATTTTCCCAAGAGAAATGAAATCAATTGTCCGTGTAAAGACTTGTATAAGAATATACATAGTAGATTTTTTAAAATTTCTACAAACTGAAAACAATCCAAATGTCCATTTATAGGTGAGTATATAGCAAAACTTGGGTATGTCTACACAATAGAATACTACTCATCATTAAAGGAGAAAATGCTCTTTAACACATGCAACATGAATGAAAATCAGTATCAATATGCTGAGTAAAATAAGCCAGGTGAAAAAGAGAAAGATGTTATTTATTTAAAATTCTAGAAAATGCTAGCAAAATCTATAGTGACTGAAAGCAGATTTTGTTTTCTGGGTACTTGGATGAAGGAAGGGATGGATTAGCAACAGGCTGGAGAAACCTTTACTGGGTGATAGACACATTAGTTCCTTTTTTTCCCCCAACAGGATATACCTCTGTCACCCAGGTTGGAGTGCAGTGGCACAATCTCAGCTCACTGCACTCTCTCAAGTGATCCTCAAGTAATCCTCCTACCTCAGCCTCCCGAGTAGCTGGGACTACAGGCACGTGCCACCATGCCTGGCTAATTTTTGTATTTTTTATAGAGATGGAGTTTTGCCACATTGCCCAGGCTGGTCTCAAACTCCTGGGCTCAAGCAATCCGCCAACCTCAGCTTCCCAAAGACCTGAGGTCACAGGCGTGAACCTCCATGCCTGGGCTTAATGTTAATTATCTTATCAGTGGTGATGGTTTCACCAATGCATATATGTGTGAAAATTTATCAGACTGTATACTTTAAATATGAGTGGTTTATTGTTCATCATATCTCAATGAACCTGTAAACAAATGTGTTAATATTACCAATTATGGTTTCAAACTAAACACTAGTGTAAGCTGTATTATTTCAATGGTATTGCTATTTTGAGAGAGTAAGAAAAAGATTATAAGCAGAATATTTTCAGCAATTAAAAATGCCAGAACAATGTTTCATTCAAAATGAGTAAGTAGAAGAGAAGAAAATATTCTCACAATTCAGTTTTTAAATGTTGAAGTGGTTATACTCTGCAGAGTTGAAAGTTTGTTCTTTTATTTCTCAGTAGGTTATATCCATTACAAAGAAGAATGTCAAAGTTATGATAGAGATTATGATAGAGAAAATTTATATCCAAGCACCAAAGAAAGGGCTGAAAATTGCATTCATTTTTCCATTTTCCTTTAAAATACTCAGGCTTATGCAAAGTCATACAAAGTGAAAATTAATTACAATCAAGCACTTAATTCTGGTGGTCCATGCCTAAGAAATATCTGACTTGCTCTTTTGTGAGGAACTGATTTTTTTTAAAAACTGTAAACATCTTTCTTTTTATCTGTATATATGATTTTTTCACTTTTGTTCCATTTATTTGCTATTTTCCAAAACTTAATTAATTAGAGTATTTCTCAAAAAATCCTACCGTTTGTAGAATCCCAAGATTTACCTTTGCTATATTCCTGATGAGAGTCAGGTTTAAAAAATGTTTTCACCATATATTTGTATAGTGGAAAAATGAAATGATATCGGCAAGAGTCATTTTTATGTATATTTATTTGTCTATTTAGTCAGCACATATAAACAGAGATTCTATACTATACATCATTGCAACCCCACAGCACTTACCACAATAAATAAATATATCAATCTGTCATCCGTAAAAGAGATCGGTTAATGTAAAACCCAAATGGATTTTGATATTAAAGAATTACTGTACTATTAAAAGTTGATTCTTAACTTTTAATAATAAAAAATGTATTAAAGCAGAAAATAAGTAATGAATGAATAATAAATATCTGTCAGGACTGTTTGAAGTTTGTGGTTCCCCAATATTCCCATGCATTCTTTAGTTTTCTAGTGGTACAAAATCAATTTGGTAAAATAAAATTATGTAAGGCATAGTTATATCTTTTTTTATTTTACAAATATTTCCCATTTTCTCCATATTCTATCCTTTAACACAAGTAAAATTCAATTTGGTGGGATCAAAGTCATCTATAGAACATGCTAAAATTATGATTTGATATTTCTTTAAAAGAGCATTCTGTCAATAATAAAAACTTTGTTTACTTAAGTGAAAAGTAAAACTGAAATTTCTAGTTTCTTAGGAACTGAATTATCTGTCATATACTAACATAATATAAGCATGTTACACAGATACATTTCAATGTTCATACAATTAGATTGAATCGGAGTCCAAACTCATTTATTTAAATAATTGTTTTTCTCTGTAGTATTCCATATGCATTGCTGATTTAATATTTGCTGCAAGGACAGTTTCCATATCCTAAAACAAGCAGCTGAGGTTAAGTAATCTCTGCATTTTCTTTGAGTTCTAGCATACTTTTATTAAATTTGATATTGATATATTTATTGTGCTATCCAAAAATATTGCACTCAATATTGATTCATTGTAGTAAACTGAGATACCTTAAGTGGGGCAGATGTTCTCTGTAAGATTTCTTAGACAATCTGTCTCCCAAAACTTGCTGCACAAATTTGATACCTTATTGTCTGATGATGGTCTCTTAGCACTGAGCCAAGAAAGACTTTTGGGTTTTCACACTTTTGGTATCTTTTGAAGTATCTCTTTATACAATTTTTATTTTAAAAAATCCTGGAGTGTGTAAGATGCAATTTCTTTTGCCTAGGAAAAATTACCAAGTCACATGTGATATTTTGTGTGGAAATTTTATGATAACATTTCAATCTGCCTCTCAGAATAAAGAGGGCTTTTAAGCATGACTCATGAAAATGTTTATGTTTGAGTAAGGTTTATTCTGTTTGTTCTTGCTCTTTATTAACTTAGAGGTTTATTTTATTTTATTTTATTTTATTTTACATTCAATATACCAAGTTTTTTCAGAAAACAACTGCTTCTAAAATGTTCAACTTAATTTTGTTTATCCCAACCTGCTGTGAGAACTAAGCCTTTTGTTTCTATGTGCCAATAATTAGAATGAGTGGTAGTAGAATATTAAAAGTTATGTCAACTTAAAAATATTTATCGAGTTTTCACTATGTGCCAGGCATTATGAAGGGGATAGGGTACATTGTGAAATATAAAAGACTTAGTCATTATTTTCAGTTTAGTGGGACAAAGACTGATACTTAAAAATAATTTTAAGTGTGATTAATACTAAAAATGAAAAACAAAATGTGCTTTTTGGAGACTCTGATAAGACAGCTAATGCAGTCTTCAAGGAAAGATTTCTGGAGGCGGTGAACTTTGAATGAGACAAGAGGCTAAATAGGAGGTGGGAACTGGGGCAGCATAACCAATGTGTGCAAGTGGTTCCATTGGAGCTGAGAGAATTCTAGGATGCCTGGTGGGTATGCAGAGAGAGCGGTTTTAGGAGTAGTATTAGATAAAGCTGAAAGACAGGAAAGAACATGCCATGATTTGGTGCAAAAGGCATGTATATAGCTATGATGACAAAAGATGTCCATTTCTCCAATGGAGGCAAAAGAACACTCCTCCCTTTTCATGTATGCAGGTTTCCCAATTTTCCCCTGAAGACAAGGACCAGTATTTATTGAAGTAGGGGAATCATAGAATATTGGCGCAGAAAGAGACTTTTTTAAAATGAAAATCTAATTTTTCATTTTTATGGGTACATAGTAGAAATATAAATTTATGGGTAAATGAGATATTTTGATACAGGCCTACCATGTATAATAAGTGCATCAGGGTAAGTGGGGTATCCATCACTTCAAACATTTGTCATGTCTTTGTGTTAACAAACATTCCAATAAAACTTTTAATTATTTTAATATGCACATTAAATTATTTTTCACTATAGTCACTATTCTGCTATTAAATACAAGATCTTATTCATTCAACCTAACTGTATTTTTGTATCCAGTCACCACCACATACACCCTCTCCTGACCACCCCACTTCCATTCCCAGCCTCTGGTAATGACCATTCTACTCTCTATCTCCATGAGTTCAACTGTTCAATTTTTAGCTTCTACAAATGAGTGAGAATGTATGATGTTTATCTTTCTGTGCCTGGCTTATTTAACTTTACATAGTGTCCTCCAGTTCCATCCATGTTGTTCCAAATGACAGGATCTCATCCTTTTCTCTGGCTGAATAATAATCCATTATGTATATGCTGCACAGTTTTTGTATCCCTTCATCTGTTGATGAACACTTAGTTGATTCCAAATGTTGGCTACTGTGAATAGTGCTGCAATAAATGTGGGAGTGCAGATATCTCTTCAATAACCTGATTTTCTTTCTTTTGGGTACATACCTAGCAGTATTTTGAGGTACCTCCATACTGTTCTCCATAGTAATAATTTACATTCTCACTAACAGTGTGTGAGAGTTCTCCTTTCTCCCCATCCTTGCCATAATTCACCATTCACTATTGCCTGTTTTTTCTATAAAAGTCATTTTTTTAATGACATTTGACCCAGCAATCCCATTACTGGGTATATGCTCAAAGGAATGTAAAGTCTACTGTAAAGACACATGCACAAATACATTTATTGCAGCACTGTTTACAGTAGCAAAGAACTGGAACCAACCCAAATGACCATCAATGATAGACTGAATAAAGAAAATGTGGTACATATAAACCATGGAATACTATGCAGACATAAAAAAGGATGAGTTCATGTCCTTTGCAGGGACATGGATGAAGCTAGAAACCATCATTCTCAGCCAACTAACGAAGGAACAGAAAACCAAACACTGCATGTTCTCACTCATAAGTGGGAGTTGAACAATGAGAACACATGGACACAGGGACAGGAACATCACATACCAGAGCCTGTTGGTGGGTGAGAGGCTAGAGGAGGGATAGCATTAGGAGAAATACCTAATGTAGATGATGGGTTAATGGGTGCAACAAACCACCATGGCACGTGTATATCTATGTAATAAACCTGAACGTTCTGCACGTGTATCCCAGAACTTAAAATATAATAATAATAAAAAGTATTTTTTATCAGAGTAACATGATGTCTCACTGTAGCTTTGGTTTGCATTTCTCTAATAATCAATGATGTTTAGCACCTTGTCATATACATGTTTTCCATTTGTATGTCTTCTTTTGAGAAATACCTATTCAGATTAGATCTTTGCCCATTTTTTAATCAGATATTTTTTTTCCTATTGAGTTGTATATATATTCTAGTTACTAAGCCCTTGTCAAATAGATAGTTTGCAAATATTTTCTCCCATTTTGTGGGTTGTCTCTTCACCCTGCTTCCTTTGCCACAGCAAAAGCTTTTAAATTTGATGTTAATTCCATTTGTCCCTTTGTGCTTTGGCTGCCTGTGCTTTTGGGGTAATAAATAAGAAATGTTTGCCCAGACAAATGTCCTGAGAGTTTCCCCAGTGTTTCCTTTTAGTAGTTTCAGGTCTTAAATTTAAGTCCTTTTTTTTTTTTTCTTTTTCTGAAACGAAGTCTCTATCTGTCGTCCAGGCTGGAGTGCAGTGCAGTGGTGCCATCTAGACTCACTGCAACCTCCGCCTCCCGGGTTCACTCCATTCTCCTGCTGAGTAGCTGGGGCTACAGGCACCTGCCACCATGCCCAGCTAATTTTTTGTGTTTTTGGTAGAGATGGGGTTTCACCATGTTAGCCAGGATGGTCTCGATCTCCTGACCTCATGATCCGCCTGCCTCGGTCTCCCAAAGTGCTGGGATTACAGGCGTGAGCCACTGCGCCCGGCCAAATTTAAGTCTTTAGTTCATTTTGATCTGGTTTTTGCATATGGCAAGAGATAAGGGTCTAGTTTCCTTCTTCTGCATATGAACATCCGGTTTTCTCAGCACCATTTATCCAAGAGACTGTCCTTTCCCCAATGTATGTTCTTGGCACCTTTGTTGAAAATGAGTTCATTACAAATGTATGGATTTATTTCTGGGTTCTTGATTATATTTCCTTGGTCTGCGTGTCTGTTTTTATGCCACTACCATGGTGTTTTGGTTACTATAGCTCTGTAGTATAATTTGAAGTCAGGTAATGTGATTCCTCCAGATTTGTCCTTTTTGCTGAAGATGGCTTTGGCAATTCTGGGTCTTTTGTGGTTCCATGTACACTTTAGGATTATTTTTTATTTTTCTGTGAATAATGTCATTGGTATTTTGATAGGGATTGCATTAAATCTGCAGATTGCTTTATAGCCATGTTAATGATATTGATTATTCTAATCCATAAACATAATATATCTTTCCTTTTTTTCCTGTTCTTTTAAATATCTTGCATAAATGTTTTATAATTTTCATGGTGGAGATCTTTCACTTCTTTGATTAAATTTATTCCTAGGTATTTTATTTGTAGCTATCATAAATGGGATTACCGTCTCGATTGCTTTTTCAGATTGTTGGCAGATAGAAATGCTACTGATTTTTGCATGTTGATTTTATTATTCTGAAACTTTGCTGAATTTTAAAATTAGTTCTAATCGGTTTTTGGTAGTCTCTTTAGATTTTTCCAAATATAAATTTATGTTACCTGTAAATGAAGATAATTTGATTTCTTTCTTTCCAACTTGGATGCCCTTTATTTCTTTCCCTTGTCTTATTGTTCCAGCTACAATTTCTGAACTCTGTACTATGTTGAATAATAGTGGTGAAAGTGAGTATCCTTGACTTGCTCCAGATCTCTGAAGAAATGCTTTCATTTCTTTCCTGTTTAGTATTATACTACCTCTGTGTCTGTTGTATATGGTTTTTATTCTGTTGATGTATGTTCCTTCTATACTCATTTTTGTGGGTTTTTATCATGAAAGGATGTTGAATTTTATTAAATGCTTGTTCAGTGTTAGTTGAAATAATTATATAGTTTTTGTTCTTCATTCTGTTCATATGCTATGTCACATTAATTGATATGCAGATGTTGAACCATCTTTGCATCCCTGAGATGAATGCCACTTGATCATAATGAATGATCTCTTTAATGTGCTGTTGAATTAGGTTTGGCAGTATTTTGTTGAGGATTTTTACATCAATGTTCATCAGACATATTGGCCTATAGCCTTCTTTTTTTGATATGTCTTTGTCACATTTTGATATCAGGATACTATTGTCTTGTAGAATGAGTTTGGAAGTATACCCTCATCCTCTATTTTTTGGACTACTTTGTGTAAGATTAGTATTTGCTCTTCTTTAAATATTTGATAAAATCAACTGAAGCCATTGGATCCCAGGTTTTTCTTTGCTGGAAGACTTTTTATTATGGTTACAATTTCATTACTTGTTATTGGCGTATTAAGGTTTTGAATTTCTTTATGTTTCAATGTTGGTAGGTTGTGTGTCTAGTAACTGATTCATTTTTTTTAGGTTTTCCAGTTTCTTGGCATATAGTTGCTCATAGTAGCATCTAATGATCCTTTGAATTTCTTTGGTATCAGTTGTAATGTCTCTTTTTTCATCTCTGATTTTATTTATGAGTCATCTCTTTTTCTTTCTTAGTATGACCTAAGGTTCATTTTGCTTCTTTTCAAAACATAAATTTTCATTTTGTTGAACTTTTGTATTTTTTTGTTTCAATTTTATTTATTTCTGCTCTGATCTCTATTGTTTCCTTTCTAAAAATTTTGGGTTTGGTTTGCTCCTGCTTTTCTAGCTGTTTAAGATGCATCATTAGATTGTTTACTTGAAGTTTTTTTACTCTTTTGATGTAGGAGCTTATTGCTATAAACTTTCCTTTTAGTACTGCTATTGCTGTCACTAATAGGTTTTGGTATGTTGTGTTTCCATTATCATTTGTTTCAAAACATTTAAAAATTTCCTTATTAATTTCATTATTGATCCACTGGTCATTCAGGAACATATTGCTTAATTATCATGTATTTGCAGTTTCCAAAATTCCTCTTGCTATTGATTTCTAGTTTTATTCTATCTGCAAATGTCTATTAGGACCATTTGGTTTATACTGCCAATTAAGTCCAGTGTTTCTCTGTTGATTTTCTATCTGGATGACTTGTCTGATGCTGAGACTTGTATGTTAAATCTCCAGCTGTAATTGTGTTAGAAACTATCTCTTTCTTTAGCACTAATATTTGCTTTATATATTTGACTGCTCTGGTGTTGAGTACATATATATTTATAGTTTTATATCTTCTTGCTGGATTGACCCCTTTATCAACATGTATTGACCTTCTTTGTCTTTTTTTTTTTGTCTTGAAATCTATTTTATCTGATATAAGTAGAGCTACTCCTGCTTTTTTCTTGTTTCTTTTTGCATGAAATATATTTTTCTATCCATATATTTTCAGTCCATGCGTGTCTTTGTAAGTGAAGTGTGTTTCTTCTAGATAGCCACTCTGTCTCTTGATTGGAGAGTTTAACCCATTTGCACACAATGTTATTATTGATAAGTAAGAATTCACTACCTTCATTTTGTTATTTTTCTAGTTATTTTATAGTCTTCTCTCCCTTCTCCCCTCCCCTTCCCTCCCCCTTCTCCTCCTCTCCCCTCCCTTCCCTTTCCCTCTTCCTTTCTCTCTCCCTTCCCTCCCCCTCTTCCACTCCCCGCCCTCCCCCCTCCCCTCCCCTCCCTCACTCCCCCTCCTCCCCTCCCTCCCCCTCCTCCCCTTCCTGCCTCCATCTTCCCCTGCCCTCCCCTCCCACCCTCCACTCCCCTCCCCTCCCTTCCCCTTCCTTTCCCTTCCCTTCCCTTCCCTTCCCTTCCCTTCCCTTCCCTTCCCTTCCCTTCCTTTATGTGCTGGTGGTTTTCTCTGGTGGTATGTTTTAATCTCTTGCTTTCTATTTTTTGTGTATCTGTTGTAGCTTTTGTTACCATGAGACGTGGAAATAACATCTTATAGCCCATGATTTTACACTGTTGACAAACAAATTAACAAGCAGAAAGAAAACTGATAAAAACTCTACTCTTTATCCTCCACATTTAAAAAAATTTTATTGTGTCTATTTATGTCTTATTATACTATTTCTTGGAATTTGTTGTAGTTATTAGTTTTTAAAGGTTCATATTTTAGCCTTCCCACTCAAAACATGGGTAGTTTACACACCACAATTACAGCGTTTTTCTGTGTTTATCTGTGTACTTAACTATTACCAGTGAATTTTGTACCTTTATATAATTTCTTATCACTTATTAACATATTTTTCTTTCAGATTGAAGAACTTCCTTTAGTGTTTCTTATAGGACAGGACTGATGTTGACAAAATCCCTTAGCTTTTGTTTGTCTGGGAAAGTATTTGTTTCTCCTTCATGTTTGAAGGTTATTTTCACTGGGTATATTATTACAGAATTTTTTTTTTTCTTTCAGGACTTTAAATATGTTATGTCACTCTTTCCTGGCCTGTAAGGTTTCCACTGAAAAATCTGATTCCAGGCATAGTGGAGTTCCATTGTATGCTATTTGTTTCTTTTCTCTTTCTGTTGTTAAAATCCTTTCTTTATCCTTGACCTTTAGGAGTTTGATTATTAGATGTCTTTTCGTAGTGTTAATTGGATTAAATGTGCTTGGTGTTTTATAACCTTCTTGCACTTGAATATTGACATATTTCTCTAGCTTTGGAAAATCCTCTGTTTTTATCCCTTTAAATTCATTTTCTACCCTGATCTTTCTCTCTACCTCCTCTCTAAAGGCAATAACTCTTAGATTTTCCCATTTGAGGCTATTTTCTAGATCTTTTAGACATCCTTTATTATTTTTATTCTTTTTTCTTTTGTCTGCTCTGACTCTGTGTTTTCAAATAGCCTGTCTTCCAGGTCACTAATTCTTTCTTCTGTTTGGTCAATTTTGTTGTTGGGAGACTGATGCATTCTTCAGTATGTTAGTTGAATTTTTTAGCTCCATAATTTCTACTTGATTGCTAAAGATATTTTAATCTATTTGTTTGTGTGTGTGTTTTTTTTTTTTTTTTTTTTTGGTAGGATTCTAATTCCTTCTCTGTGTTATCTTGAATTTCACTGGGCTTCCTAAAACAGCTATTTTGAATTCTCTGTTTGAATATCTTTCACTCCAGGATTGGTCACTTGTCCTTACTTTAGTTCATTTGGTAAGATCATATTTTCCTGAATGGTCTTGATGTTTGTGGATGTTCGTAGATGCCTGGGCATTGAAGAGTTAGGTATTCATTGCAATCTTCACAGTCTGGGCTTGTTTGTATTTGTCCTTCTTGAGAAGACTTTCCAAGTATTCAAAGACAATTGAGTACTGTGATTAAGTCTTTTGTGACTGCTGCCATATCTACATTAAGGGGCACCCCAAGCCCAGTAATGCTATAAATCTTGCAGTCTTATGAAGATACAGCCTTAGTGGTCTTAGGTAAGATACAGGAGACGTCCCTGGATTACCAGGTACAGTTGTTTATTCTCTTCCCTTACTTTCCTCCCAACAAAGTCTCTCTATCTTTATGCTGAGCTGCCTGCAGTTGGTGGAGGGATGACACAAGTACTCCTGTGGTCAGCACCACTGGAGCTATATTGGGTCACAGCTGAAGCCACCACAGTACTGGCTCTCTCCCAAGGCCTGTGGCAACTATTGCCTGGCTACTGCTGGTGTTTATTCAAGGCCCAAGTGCTCTTTAGTTAGCAGGTGGTGAATCCTGCCAGACTAGTGCCATTCTCTTCTAAGTGGTTAGTTTCTTTCTGGTCCAGGGTAAGTCTAGAAATGTCTGTGAGCTAGCATCTGGAGTCATGAATTTTAGGTATTTATTTGGTGCCTTATTTTACTGTAGCTGAGTTGGTACCCAAGTTGCAAGACAAAGTTCTTTTTGCTTTTTCCTCTTTTTTCTTCAAGTAAAAGGAGTCTTACCTCATGGCCATCCCTGCTCTAGGCCTATGGTGAGTACTGCCTGGCTACCATTAATGTTTATTTAAGGCCCAATGACTCTTTAGTCAGAATCTGCAGAATCCTTTTAGGCCTGGGTCTTTTCTTTCAGGGCAGTGGTTTCCTTCCAGTCAGGACAGGTCTATAAATACCTGGAATCAGGGACTTCAGGAGTCTATTTGTTGATTTATTTTACTATGGCTGAGCTAGATGCAAGACAAATCCTCTTTACTCTATCCTCTCCTTTCCTCAAGCAGCAACAGACTCTCCTGGAGCTGTATTACCTGGGGTTAGGGGAGGGGTGACAGAAGCACTCCCTTAACTGCCGCAGCTGGTGTCTCACTAGCTTATATGCACCCCATATTCACTGGCTCTGAGCCCAGCACAGCACCAGAACTTGTCAAGGAATTCCAGTCCTCATGGCTTAGACTGCTTTTCAAATTTATTTAGAAACCAGACCTCTTTCGCTTATGTGATAGGGCTAGTCCAAACTCAGATTCCCACTGCTGTGGTAGACAGTTCCCTTCTGACCAGGATTGGTCTAAATATTTCCTCTATGGACACCAGCTGAATTCTGCCCCATGTTGCTTTCCACTCTGACAGGGCAACAGTGAGTTCCAACGCAAAGTCACACAATTATTGTGCTCTCCCTACTCCAAGCACACAGATTCTGTGTGCCCCACTGCTGCTGGATGATGTGGGAGATGTGGTGTAGGCAGTGCAAGGCTGTCTTTACTGCCCTCTTCAGTGTCTCTTTCCTCGATATGATATCAAAAGCAGGTACTGTGATTACTCGCCTGATTTTTGGTTCTTAACGGAAGTGCTTTCTTGTGTGGAGAGTTGTTCAATTTGATGATTTTGTGTGTCAGGTGTTGATGGCCATTGGAGGATTCTATTCAGCTACCTTACTTTGCCTCTTCAATTTGGTAGAGACGATTAGATAATTTTATTCGATATACTCATTTCCTTTAAGATAAGGAAATTGAGACTCAAAAAGATTGTTGACTTCTCTTATAGTTCCTATACGTAGTGCCTGAGCCAATGGGGAACTATACACTATTGCGTCTGATAATGCCTCTTTATATTGTACTATATTGCTTCACACTTTGCATTTCTCCATGGCTCCAGGGTATATGTAATTGGCACATTGACAAATACACTTCTGTTGCTGTATAAGAGCTTTGTCAAATAATCTATGATCACCACAATTCCTATGAAAATAACATGTTTTCTCCTCAATATCAGTAATCATTTAATTTTAAATATGATATAGTGGGGATTATTATATCTAATTGGATAATAAATTGGGGAAAAATTCTAAATCAAAGAAAAATATTAATTCAAGTAGAAGAAACACTAGTGAAATGTTTGTAAAATGGTATTCCTTATCTACTATAAGTAGAAGATAAAACACATATGTGTGACATTTAGGTTTACATAATTTGATTTTTTAACATTAGAGGAGATCAGAGTTCTTCTTCATTTGGTTAAATAAAATCCCAATGTGATTTTTACTTTTCACTTATCTCACATGAGAAAGAAATCTTGATAATTTTAATTCAGAATTTTAGAATAAAATTTAGAATTTAGAATTTTAGAATAGGGCTGATCTGACTACATGCAAAGAGATACTTATTTATGTGAATAAGTCATTTTCTAAATATGGCACTGCATCATTTGATGGACACTTTGATGGTGCTGATCATCCCAAATTCAATAGCTTTACACAATTATTTTCACAGCTCTGTGATGGGCTGAAGATGGATTTATGCTTAAAGGCTGAATTTTGATCCATGAATTATTCATTCTCCTGGGTCCAGTAGGCAAAGCCATGCATGGTCTTTTTCTGACAATGGAAAAAGTTCATAGGCTAAAATTTTAATTGTACAACTATTTTTAAAGCTCTACTTGATTTTTTCCTAAAATCTATTGGTTAACCAAACACATTGTCAAGCTCAGATTTAAGGGACAGGAAAGTAGATTCTGCCCTCAAATGTGAGGGAAGAGAGTGAATCTTTTAAAATAATGATATAGTTTGCCACAAAGATTAACCCACATATTAATGAAAAACTGAGCTACCGCTGAGGTCAATGTTAAATACACACACATACACACACACACACACACATATACATATCTTCTGCCCTGAAGAAGATATCAGTCTATTTTGAACAAAATTACATAGACTGACGCAGTGATCTGAGAAAGATGACATAGAACTGTACTGGGCAGGTAAGATTATATCCTTTTGCTCTGCAAAATACAGTGTCAAGAAAATGAAAAGACAAGTTACAGACTAAGAGAAAATCTTTGCAAAAGACACATCTTATAAAAAACCTGCTATCCAAAATACACAATGAGTGCCTAAAATTCAACAATAAGAAAATGACCAACCTTACTAAAAAAATGGGCAAATTACATGAACAGACTTGAAAAGACATACAGATGGCACTTAAACATACAAAAATATGTTCAACATCGTATGTCATTAGGGAATTGCAAATTAAAACAATGAGATACTACTGACTACCTATTAAAATGGCCTGATCCAGGACACTGACAGCAACAGATCTTGGTGATGATGTGGAGCAATAGAAATTCTGTTTCACTGCTGGTGGAAATGCAAAATGGTATAACCATTTTGAGAGAGAGTTTGGCAGTTTCTTACAAAACTAAACATACTGTCACCGTAAAATCCAACAATCATGCTTCTTGAAATTTACCCAGATGCACTCAAAACTTATGTCCACACAAATACTTGCAAATGGAGGTTTAGAGTAGCTTTATTCATATTTGTAAATTTGGAAGCAACCAAAATGTCTTTCAATAGGTGAATGGATAAATAAAATGTGGCGCTGTGAAGAAATGATCTATCAAGCCATGAAAAGACATGGAGGATACTTTTACTAAGTGAAAGAAATCAATCTGAGAAGGCTACATACTATATGATTTCAACTATGTGGTGTTCTGGAAAAGGCAGTTGAGACAATAAAATTATCAGTGGTTTCCAGGGGTTAGGTGGGAGCGAGAGAGGTTAAGCAGAGCAAAGAGGGTTTTTAGGGCAGTAAAGCTATTATATATAATATGACAATAGTAGATACATGCCATTATATGCTTTTCAAAACCCATAGAGTGTACAACACCAAACCTAAATTCTAATGTGAACTATGGACTTTGGGTGATAATGAAGTGTCAATGTAGTTTCATTAATTTTAACAAATGTACCATAGTAGTTTGGGATGTTGGTAGTTGGGAAGGTTGTATGTGAAGGAGGGCAGGGAGTATATGAAAACTCTGTACTTTCTGTTTAATTTTGCTGTGAACACAAAACTGCTCTAAAAACAAAGATTATTGATTTTTTTAAAAAGATGTCATTACTACTTCCAAAGCTGTCCAGAAATATTTATAAAATGTTTTATTTTGTGTTAATAGAAGAATTGGAAAGCTTCAGGTGGCTGTTCTCACTGATATATTTAACATGATTTTCTGATTTAGTCTACTACTCAATTTCCATGGCAATGTTTTAGGTTAAAAAAAATTAGCAGGACATCAGCAAGCAACATATTCTGGCCAGTGCTCTCAAGTGTCATTCATGTTTATTTTAGCTTTCACAACATTGTAGACTACATTAAATATATTTTGGAGACAAACTTTGACTCAACCTGACTTGGAAAACTCACTCAAAATAATAATGTCTTTATTTTCTGCGTAATATATCCCTAGTAGCAATAAGGAAATGGAATATTGTCTCTGTCTTTTAATTCAGTCGTGAAGCAAAGTACAGTAGTCACCAAGTCATGGCATTTTCAAAGCAATTCCTCAAATAGAAGAAAATGCATTTTTTGTTCCTTTAATGCATTTTTCATTCCTTTGAGGAACAATAGAAATTCAAATTAAATTATCTTTGTATAAATAGCTTGGCTTACACCTTTTAAAATAATCATGTTTGTACATACTGGCAATTGTTATGGTTCATAAATAATATCAACAACTAATACTTATTAAGAAGTATCTGCATTTAAAGCTGTGAGATACATTAAGCAGGCATCCTAAGCAGGATGAAAATGCCTTGTACAAATATAAAAATTCGAACAACACATGCTATAAAATAGAGTCTAAAATACAGCTGATATTTATTTACATTAAACATACTATTTTTCTGTTCATAGGTTGTGTTCTGTGTAATTATGTGGGAGAAAAATTTCATATTGCTTTTACTTAAAGGAAAGAACCAGACGAAGCCTGGAAAGTTGGCTGAATTTTATTAATTACATGTATTTGTAAAGATACTGTGTGTTCATTATCTTTGCCTGTCTTTCATTTTGGGGCATAGCATCTCCAAATTTTGGTCACAAATGATGCATAACCCTCCAAAAATAGAACTTAAAAGAAGAAAATGAAGATGGAAAAATAACATACCAAAAAATGTACAAAAGCTGTTCCCATGCTTAATCATTCTATCCAGAGCCACATTTATGTTTAGGATCCTTTTAAAGAAGAGGTTGGAAGGTCAATAAAAATGTATGACGAGATTTAAAAGAAAGTAAAATTTATATTTATTGTTAATCTTTATACACATGAGTGAATCAACTAAAATTCCTTACCCAAGGATGTGTTTCTCAAACAGCCTTGATGTAGAATTAACATATAGAAACGTCTGAGGGAAATGTAAGGAAACAATATAATAGTCATTGTTTTAGAACTAAAAGACAGTTTTTAAAATTAATTCAAATATTCTTTAGCATCCAGGAATATATAACAGGATTTTTGGTCAAGCTCACATTGCCTCAAACTTGCTGCTCACAGTAAGTCTTAAGGCAATTTTCCCAACACTTTTAGATCTGAAAATAGAAGATTAATGTTCAAGAAAATGGAGAATTGCAAGACATCATATAAAATATGAGATCTGGAAAGCTGACCTGAGTCTAGAAGACAGGATTTAGATAGCAGCATACCAAATGTCAATGAAAGAAAGTAAATTATATATTTTTGACACTTCAAATTCTTGTCACCTAAATCTTAGTCAAGTTGAAGCTTATAAGATGATGATTTATTTTCCTAAGAAAAATAATTTGGTGGATTATTTAGTGGGAAAATTTATGGAGATAATAAAAAAGCTGAGAAATATTATTCAATAATGGGGTAAAAGACAATAATGATTTTAAAAAGCAACATTGGGTGAGAACCTTATTTTGTTGTATCCAGTGAATTTCCTTTGACAATGTAAATTAGTATGGTCATTGTGCATATACAGGTGATACTGCTGTTATGTTTCCCGTGGTTTAAATGAGTCAATAGGAAAATGTAAATGAGGCTCTATTATTTTCTAAAAGATAAATTGTCCTCCGAAAATCTATTTTCTCCATATGTGGCTTACTTGGAATTGTCAGGAATGAGACAGATAATAACATTTTTTTGTTCACCTTTTATGTATCAAGTATAATGCTAGAAGTTGTAAATGTGTTGTTGTCTTAGTTGTAATCCTACAAAATACTGACCTAATTATTTTAAAAATATAGCAAATAAAAATAACTTTCTATATATGGATAAAAGGTATTAGTTTTTACAATTCAGATTTAGAATACAATTGTGAAAATTAGCACATTTTCTAAATATGTATATTTTATGCAAAGATGGAAGATAGTTAAAACACACAACAGATGCTTAGGAAATACAAACATATTGTCTTGTGAATAAACTAGATTGGCAGAGTGGGTTAAGTAGATCCATGACAATAAGACTCACTTTTATTTTTAGTTTGTCACATGTAACATTTAAATAATCATATGACTTTGAGGCCCACTCAGAGGGTAAATAATTGATTTATTTTGCCTGCTTGTAACTAGAAAGTCTGTGTAAATTTTTAAGTGTATTAATTTATTCACCAAAATATTTTTTGTTATATGATTTAAACATAAAAAGAACGATGGTTCAATTTGACCTACTAAAAAAGGAACTTTAATTTATAAATTATTTTATAGAATATAAGTAAAAAACAAGGAATTCAAAATGATAAATGATTATTTTTTCAAAACAATAAAAGCTTGATTCAGTGATACTTAAGTTACAATTTATGTGATTCATTCATGTATTCATTCAACTAACATTTATTAAATACTTCTAGTTCTTAGATTTATGCTATGACAGATGCTGTATGCTTGAGTTCTTCTTTTAAGGAAATTTCTGCCTTGTCAGATGAGGTAGACATGGATATAAACAAATAAAAATGTATAGCCATTAATATAATAATAGAAGTTTTAGTACAAATTTCTATTGTAATATATCGTATAATAATATCATATTATGATGGTAGTGCATTGGAGAGAGCACTGTAATTAATTTGACAAGGTGACAAGGTATCAGGGCAGTCTTCAGATAAGAGGTGATATCAGGTCAGCAAAGGGGGTCATATAAGTGGTGGGCTTCTTACACGGCATAAAAAGCAGTGTATAAGCCTGAAAGCCTGGCTCCAAAGGCCTATCTGTAAGTACTTCTTATTTCGGAAGCATAATCCTAACAAAAAGGGAGCAGCAGCAGATGAGACTAAAAATGTGGCTTTAGACCTTAGGAAATCTTCAGAGGAATTTAAGCAATCAATTGTATTACATGATTTATATTTGGATAAGATTATTCTGTAAATTGTATAGAGGGTGAATCAAAGGTGAAATGTGAATTAAGAGGCTATTTCAATTATACAGAAAAGATATAAGCCCTAACCCAAGATATTGACAATTGGGGTTTTCAAGCCAATATAATCTGAAGACCTTTAAAAGACAAAATGAACTGTCTCTAATGCCCAAACAGATGTTAAAGTAGTATTGAAGTATAGGGAATAATCAAAGATAACATGCAGCTTTCTTCTTTAGTGACTGGGTGAACAGCTGCTACGACATTACAAAAATATAATGTAAAGAAGGAAGATAAAGTGTGAAGTAGGAAAATAGATTTCGACGCAGTGCATATAATTTCACTGTGAGGCATCAAATTGGAGCTGTTAATTTGCAACTGGAACTTAAGAAAGAGATTTGGGGTCTTTATGTGGAAAACCTGGTAATAAAGTATGGGAAATTCTCACATGAAGATTTGAGAAGCAAGTAGGTACTATCAGCTAAAAGGTAGATGTCAGTATGTTGTATAGATAAGCTCCACAATTCAGAGGTGTGTTATACATCTGAAATATAAATTTTGATAGATTTGGTGGCAATTAGGTAACTGAAAACTCAAAAGTGCACCCAGGTGTCAGTGAGAAAACTGTAAGACATAATTTCAAGGTTGTAGATGGAGAGAATAATCATGACCAGTGATAGGCATGTCGTCATGTTCCAGAAGTTAATGTGTCAGGATGGATTTGATGCAGATAAATTTATAGAGAAAGAACCAAAAATTATGAGTTTCCATAGCTGATGTGTTCTCCTTTATTTGAATTAAGAAACAAGGTGTGCTTAGAACATTTGCAACAAGAGGACAAGGAGGTAAAGATAGTACCAAGATGGAGGTAATTGCTCTAGCCTCACAATGCCTCAGGTCCAAATGTAGACTGGAAAACTCTATTTTGCTTTCCTAAAAGCTCACACAGAGTTCCCCTATTTTACTACATTTTTGTTGTTGTTGTTGTTGTTACATTATTTCTACTTTGGCAGAAAACATAACATTTATATATTTTTCTTCTATTTATAACCCTACCTATTATTTCATCTTTATTCTAAAATTGAAATATAAATTTCTCACTACCAGTTCATTTGCCAAAATATTCTCAGTCATCTGTTGGTTGAATAAAGCTCTAAAGAATCTAGCAGATTCCTTAGAATAGCATATATGTACATTTCCTCTTCAGGTTCAAAGCTTTTTTCTGTAGTCTATTCACTCAAAGGAAAGCTTAGGGCACTCTTATTTCCTTAAGTTTCTTAAAAATACTCCTTCACTATTGCCTTGCTTTACATGTTGCTTTGGAAAGTTCAGATACCTTTCTAATTCTCATGCTTTTTGTGTGTTATTTCAACTTATTACCTGGAGGCCCTGAATATTTTTTTCTTTTTATTTGTCTTTAACTAAAAGATTGATTAGAATGTGTCTCAGAGTGATTGTACCAGGTCAATGTTCTTCAGTACACAGTAATCCCTTTCAAGTCTAGACTGGAGACTTCTTTTATAGTTGAAAACTTTCATAATTATACTTGTAAATATCAGTTCTGTTTCATCATTTTTACTTGCTTCTTCAAGGATACTATATCAACTTATTTATTTCTCTTCCATGTCAACTACTTTCTCTCTGATCCATTTTGTTTATTCTTTATTTCATCTTTATTTTTAGCATCTTTTCCTGTTTTTAGTCAATGTCCTTTATTAAATTTTCATTTGAATCCTTCTCCCTTGAGCCCCTTATAATTTATCTTTATTTCTGATATTATTTTGTCATTTTTTCTGTATCTTTCCTGAGTTAATTCATTTTTTGTTACATTAAAATTTGTTTTGTGTTCATTTATAGTTCTAGTATTTATATTTCTGATTCAAGGAAGTTTTTACATCTTCAGTTGTGTGCTTGAGTATATTTGATTTATTGTATTTGGTTGCTTTCAGAGGGAAAATTGTTTTCCTCAGAAATGCATTGTTTCCATTTCTGATTTACCACAATATTGTTGTGTAGATGCGATTGACTTTTGTCTATTCCTATTCATTTCATGAACAATGTTTATGGTTTAAGAATGCCCTCTTCTGTACTCTTCTCTGCAATTTCTTTTATAGATTGTGTTGGTGTGGACAAGACACATTATTATTTCCTTCTTGTTTCTTTGGGATTCTTCATTTATTTTGTTGTTGTGGTTGTTGTTCTTATTTTTATTATGAGGGAGATACATATATGTAGAGAAAGAGTAGCACTCATTAGAAATTAATTATTGCTCTCTGAGGTTGCTACTTCCAATCCCAAACACTTTACTTTTTTTTCATTTTCCTCTTTTTTTTTTTTTGAGACAGAGTCTCACTCTGTCACCCAGGCTGGAGTGCATTGGCATGATCTTGGCTCACTGCAACTTCCACCTCCTGGGTTCAAGTGATTCTTGCTCCTCAGCCCTCCGAGTAGCTGGAGTTACAGGCAGTTGCCACCATGCCTGGCTAATTTTTGTAATTTTAGTAGAGATCAAGTTTTGCCACAATTGGCCAGGCTTATTTCAAACTCCTGGCCTCAAGTGAATGCCCATCTTGACCTCTCAAAGTTCTGGGATTATAGGCGCAAACCACCACACCCTGCCCCCACACACTTTAAAACTCCTCATTTAATCAGTGCTGTGAACTACAAAGTCCCAACCTGTGTTTTGTACTTTGACATTTAATGTTTGACTTTCTCCTTGCAGGTGGACTCTGTGGGAATTTTTCCTTTTCTCTATTTCCAGACAAGTAGGGAGTACAGCATTCTCTTTTTCCAGTTAATGTTGAAGGTGTAGGTCATGCATATATGGTTTTATTTTCATCCTTGATTTTATTTATAGATTTTTAGAGGGAGTATGGAGGAAATTTGGAAACAGGCAACCACCATTTTTCTCCAGACATTATTATACAATCTTGACATTAGAATTGACCTAGAGCGTAAAACTCATCTGTTTGAAAACCCTAGTTTACAGATGAAGAAGTGGGAGACCAGGAAAATTAATTGAATAGATCAGAGTCAAATAGCTGTTGTAGGTAAAACCTGACTAAGCTGTTTTCTTATTATAAGACTCATTCTTTTCTCAATTAAAAACAGATGTCAGTATTTAGAAATATAATGTATGCCATTATATAGATAAGAAGTGCTCTTGAATATTAAATGTAAATCAATATTTTTAGTTTTCATTATGATCCTTAAAATAATGAATGATCATGATTGAGTAACAATCATAGTAGAGATATTGGAACTGAAGAGATTAATATTTTCAGCACATTTTACAATGAGGCAACACCCAATGAACTTGAAATGTGGTTGTCTTAGTCCATTCTGTATTGTTGTAACAGAATACCTGAGAATGGGTATTTTATTACAAAAAAAAAAAGAAATGTATTTCTCACAGTGCTGAGGCTAAGAAGTCTAATATCAAGTCATTGGTAGGTTTGGTGTCTAGTGAGAATAAAGTATCTATTTCCAAGATAGTGCCTTGAACACTTCATCCTCTGAAGGGGAGAAATGCTGTTCCTCACATGGCAGAAGGTGGAAGGGCCAAGAAAAAGAGCCCACTTCATGAGCTTTTTTACACAGACATTAAACCCACCTTTACCCTTTGAAGATCCTACCTTCTTATACCATTACATTGGCAATTAAATTTTAACATGAGTTTTGGAGGTGGACAAACATTCAAAACATAGCAATAGTTTACTTGATGGAGCCAAGGAGTTGTATGAGCTTTTTTTTATTTTTCATGTACTTGAAATAAAACAAGATTAATAAGACAGATTACTTTGTATTTCAAGATATTTGCAATAATTTGAAAGCTAAAATTGTGCTTTTGTGTTAATTTATTATTAATAAAACTGTCTCTTTAACTATTTATCTTTAACATACAACTTGCTTTTAGTAGAAATCTAATTTAATTTTGGTTCATTGTAGTGTTCAGTTACACATGAGAGTAATATATTTCCACTGTTGTACATTAATTTTAGGTTGTCACTGCCATATATTCCCTTTATTTTAGTAATATATATATGTGTGAAAATTAATATTTTATAATTTTTTCAACTTAAATAAATGTTCAATGAATTGTGGGAAAATATGTGATTTTTAATTATCACTCTGATGATAGCCAAAAGAAAAAATCTTTTATGTACTCTCAATGAATCAAATGATGATTCATTAAATGACAACCAAAATATCTAATTAAATGAAATGTTTCTAAAAGTATAATTACTGAGGTGTAACTTATTCAAAATATTATTAGCTAATTATGTCTAGTGAAGGTTACAGGCATAGAATGTCCACAAATATGATATTCAAGTCTTTTCTAATATTGTCATAGTATTATTATGTGTCATAAGATTTAAAATTCAGCACTTTGTTTTTAATTGATGGTGCAAATGTGAAATTTAAAATGTAATCACCTTTTACATATACCTGAAATGTGGCTAATATCAAAATGTTTCCACAGACCAGCAAAGTGGGCCTAATGGCCTTAACAGTGTCTGAAAGGGACAGTGATAGACAAGCTCACAGAGTTAGTAGCAAAGGTAGGAGTAGCCCTGTATAGCTCATGCAGGTCTTAAAAGTGTTTGGAGTTTACCCTGAATTCAGAAGTCGTTGGAAGGTTTTGAGCAGAAAAGTGATTATCTGTTTTATATTTTCCAGAGATCACTCTGGCTGATATGTTGACAATGTATCATAAGAAGGCAAGCACAAAAACAGAGAGAGTAGTTAGGGGATGTTCCAAGAATCTAGGTGAGAGATCATTCCATATTGGAGCAAGGTGGCAAGAGTCAGAAGAGTTAAGAATGTGAGAAGAGTAGGTTCAAGGAAAAATAATTCAAAAATTATGTTTTACATGTATAAAGTTTGAAATGCCCATTTATATCCAAGTAAGCAAGCATGTGGATTAGGTAATTGGATATGTGAATAAATAGGTGAGCATTGAGGTCGCCACAGATGATCTACTGTGCCAAATGCTACTGAGAAATCAAGAAAGATGAAGACTGAAAATTGACTACTGATTTGACAGAATAGGCGACCTCGATAAAGCCTGATGGAAATGGCTTTATGAATGGTTGGTGAAAGAGGAGTTACCCATAATAAGCACAGATAACCCTGTAAAAGAATTGGAGGGAAATGTGGGTCGAAGGAATTTTGTTTGTTTGTTTGTTTCAATTTGTTTTGTCTTTTTTATGAAAGATACTCAGCAAATTCTCAAGCTAATGTGGAAAGTCTAGTCCATTACTACTCAAGGTACTGTTCTACAAACTGTAAGTGAGCAGTCCACCAGGAGACAATGAGTTTATGCCAGAATGTAAATCAATGCACTATTTCTTTCATTGACAAAGCTTCACTCTAAAAATGTGTCAGGAAAATAAAACACTGTGTTTAAGGACATCATTGATTTACATGCTGGAAGAAGTCCTTATTTTGTAGGAGATTATAACAAACATATGGTGAGCTTTACTTTTAGTGTCACCAAAGAAGTTGAGGGAAGAACATTGTTTAAGCAGTAGGGAAAAAGGACAGGTATAAAAAGTGAAAGCAACATAGCTCTCATTAGTAAATCTTCACTGTTTTTCAGTTTTTACAAACTCTCCCCACACCCAGGTTTTCTGTGCCAGTTGTTGCCTGCCAGGATCCTGACTGACATATTTATGAAATCTTTATTAATGCCTCTGGATATCAAACTCTCCTGCTATTGCACATATACTGTTTGATTATTTATATTTATACATATACTTGTATTTATATTATGCATATTCGTGTAACTTTGTAAATCATTTGAGTTTTGATTAAAAGAAAGAAGAACATAAACTATATGTCAAATTCATTGCAAAACACTAGATAATCATAGCTGTCCTTTAAATTCACCTGAAGTACTTTAAAAATATATCCCACCCAGGAGATAATTTGATTGTATTCATCTAAATTCAGCCCAGAGATTAATATTCTTGTTTCTCTAGAGTATTATAATGTACAGCCAGACTTGGAAACTACTTTGCTAAGAATTCAGAGATATAAAAGGCTTGCTCAATGGACTCAAGGCATCAACATTCTAGCAGAGGGAAAGGGGCTTGTAAATAAATGGCTTCATTCAATGGGTGTTAAAGAGCAAGGTCACTTATGAGGGTATTTAAAATTGATATTAATGATAAAATTAGGAGTAGATACATAAATGGATAATCATATACAGAAGAGTTAGACATCTTCAAGGAAACTATACCCTTGGACATTATTTAAAATAATAATAACTATACTTACAATTCAGTTAGTAGGTATGAAACATGAGTCTAGTGTTTTGCTCATATTAATTTAAACTACAAACAATCCTACTGAGGTAGATATTATTACCCACTAGTTTTTACATGTGAGAAAACTGAGGCATAGAGAGGTTAAGTGACTTGTACATGGATGCATAACTAGTAAGCCAAGATTTGGTTCCAGGCCATATGGTTTCAGTGTCCATTTTCAGAACTTGAGTCTATTTCTTGCTAATAAATTGTTGGTAATTTTCCAACCTGCCTAGGTATCATTCTATATCTTGGTTCTGTTAAATTTGATTTATTGTCCTAGTTTGTGTTGCTTCACACTACCTTCATGCTTCTCTGCTGCCCAAATTAACCACTGTCTCTCTCCAGGTAGTCCAATGTCAAATTATTGTAATATTGTTTCTGAGGGATTTTTCTGTAAATCTTTATAAATTCAGTTTGCTTCTCTACTTTCCTTTTTCTTCATGTACAGCTTCATAATCTCTGTTTTCATCCTTTTTCCCCCTATATTATTACTCCTTACTTTATTTTTACTTCAGGAATCCCAAAATTTACTATAGAAAGCAATTATCAGTGATTACTCTACCATTTATTGTACATTTTTACAAGCTAAACCTTGATGAATAGTCAGTTATTGTTGAACTCCCTTTGTCTTTCTAAAAGTCTTGCAAGCTAAGTCACTATTTATACTTTGTAGTTGTTTCAGAGGTTTGCTATCTTGCTCAAGATTGGAAATCTAGTAAGTGGTTGAGCAGGGATTTAAATCCTCCATTTCTAATTCCAGAGTTCTTAACGCTCACAGTTTGCTGTGCCAATAGAAAGATTGATCTCCAAAGTTGGAACATAAGTTCGTTTCTCTGCTGCTGCTTCTCCTTTTTCATTAAATTACCCCCTGGTCATAGCAAAGTGGCCAACTATCAAAGGAAATCAGCCTTTCTACTCCTGGGCTATGAAGTACAGCAGAAATGCTTTCTCAGGGTTTTGCTTTTACCATTGTTACATTGCTAGTAAAGGTGCTGATTGTTAAAAATCGACAGCATAGCCCTCATTAGTAAATCTTCTCAGGTATGAGTTGCTGAAACATCTTTATCTATAGCAGTAACTTGTTGGTACTTTATAAATATATATATTTATAAATATATGTATTTTTTCATTATCTTTATAAATATATGTATTTTTATAATATACATTATAAGTATATGTTTTTTTATTATCAAATATATAACTTAACAAATTCAAGTGCTTAGGAAATATAAAAATAAAGACACAGCAAATTATAAAAGAGAGATTGATTTCTGTTCCTGCATTTAGAGAGAGGTCTCTGTTCTACTCTAATTGCTACATCTGATATTCCAACTTCTGACCAAAAAAAAAAAAAAAAAAAAAAAAAAATTCCAAGAGTATCTCTTCTTCTTCTAGATAATTTAATTATCATTAATATTTTTAGTATGGAGCAACATGGATTAGATTTAAATCAGGTAGGTTAATTTTTTTGAAGTTATTTTGTTTAACGTATGTGATTCTATTTTTTTCCCTCAAAAAGTAAATCTGTATCCAACTCCTCTCCACCTGGTGGAGAGTGGACAGAAGTGAGACCTTTTCTTCAATAGGATCATTGATCCTGTAGGAATTTTTTCCTTCATAGGAAACTCAGTGAGAGAAAGGCTAAAGGAAGTGAGAGCAGTATGGGGAAGGTTAGCTCTGAGGTATAAAGGAAACAAGATACTTTAGGGAAAATTTGGTGGTCCAATTCATCAGGTCTTACAGGCAATGGAAAACTCTAGTCTCTCCACTAATTACCATCCAAAAAGTATTATCTATTAGAGTCAGATGTAACATGCAATATTTCTTGATATTCAATGAGCATCTGAAAAATATACCTAGGAGATCTTTCTGAGTAGAAATACAGGACCACAGAGTTGCAATCCAGATGCAAAGAAAGGAGCTGACATGAACTAACAAGTGTTTCCCAGTGAGAAATTGAAAAAAAGTTGAGACTGAGGATATGGGAAAAAATTCTAGCAAATAAGAACTTAGCCATGGTAAGGCTTTTGAAAATGTTTATTAAGTGAAGAATGAATAGTCAAGAAACACATTGAACCCATGCAGTAGAAATTAGGTTAGGAAGTTGCAGCCTGATGTTCATATACAAAATGATCTAATCACCTCCTGCACACTGGATTATAGTGTCTTATTGTTTCACTGTCCACGAAACAGTGTCCCAAATCAGGTACTTAATAAAAGAATTCAGTCTCACACATTCAACCACCTAATGATGATATTCATTTTGGCATATTTAAAAACAAATTCAGGAATACGTAAAAAATAAGTATATATTTACTTACTATGTATATAGTAAGTTATATTGACTAATTTCTAACAATATAATAAGAGCTCTTCATAAACCATTTCATTGTAATTGCTTAGCCATTACTTTTAAGAGAAATAACAAAATGAAAAGTTTTTGAACTGTGTACACTTAGCCCTCAAATTTACAATTGAGCCTAAACATGATAAATCTTAATTTTAAAGGCATATTTGAAAAACACCTTTTATTTTAAAGGTATGGTAAAATTAGACTCAATTACTTCTAGTTAAAATGTAAATTCACTGATGTTTGGAAATAAGTACTTTTTTTTTTTTTTTTTATCTTGAAAGTCACTGTTTGGAATACTTTCATTTTTGCTTTGTTCCAATTTTGGTATTTTTATTAAAACTCCAAAGAATCATATGTTAGTTTTAATAAGATTAGAAACAAGAAGTTTTAAAATTTTTGCTTAAAATGAAAATGTTCTATTCTCTCCACTCATTGAATAAAACCTTTACATCTCTCCCTAGTATGTAAATATACCAATGGAATCCATGGATATATTTCTAAAAGACACTTTTTCGCATTAAAATTTCCATTTCTTAGTTCATTTCAACAGTATAGAAATTGCTGAAATGTCACTTGTATTACTCCTGTTGGAAGTGGTTCGTTTTAAAAACCATGTAGAAAAAGTAAGATATTATGTCGGACCACTAATAAATTCATTTTGAAAATATAAAAGTTTAAAGCTTTAGGGAAATTCAGTATTTTCAGCTACTTATAAATTAGAAAGAAAAAGCTTAATTGGAATTTTTTAGATATGGAGCTGCTGGCAAGAAAAAAAGCTAAAGAATTTCATGTGTTGTTGGAAAATTTGGAGAAGCATCTATGCTTCATACTCTTGTCCAGAGCCCAAAGTATATTCTTGTTACATTTTATTTATATTTTAGTTTATTTTATTTTACTTTTTGAGATGGAGTCTGGCTCTGTTGCCCAGGCTGGAGTGTAGTGGCATGATCTCTGCTCACTGCAAGTTCTGCATCCTCGGTTCAGGCCCTTCTCCTGCTTCAGCCTTCCAAGTAGCTGGGACTACAGGTGCCCACCACCGTGCTTGGCTAATTTTTTGTATTTTTAGTAGACACAGGATTTCACCGTGTTAGCCAGGAGGATCTCGATCTCCTGATCTCATGATCCACCAGCCTCAGACTCCCACAGTGCTGGGATTACAGGCGTAAGCCACCATGCCCAGCCTCTTTGTTACATTTTGAAAGGAATATAGTGCCCACATGAAACAGAGGGTTATCCTCTATACCAAAAATTATGTTTCTGTTCATTTAGAAGCAAAGCTCAATAAATAAGATTTAAAAAAAATGATTATAATAGCAAACTCCATTTTCTTTTAACACAAAGTAACATATAAAAATATAGTGTCTTAGGACCAAAAATAGAAGTAGAAGCTCTTATTTTTTTAACCTGGGATGCATTATGTTAGCATCGGGATCTGAATAGTTGTTTAAAATGAAAATGTTCAAATATTCAAATATTATTCAATGTTCAAATATTCAAATATTATTTAAATAAATTGGTGATGCTATTAAATTTAAAATAATCTTTGTGGTTCTAGTAAACATATTAGGATAATTTAAGAAGTAGAAACACTATCCATTTATCTAACAATATTCTATGGGAATATTACTCTGTAATCTATTTTCTTCACCTCTTTCTTGAGCTCTGTACCAAACTGTTAATATTTTCATCAGGTTCACCACCAATTTTTAAGCTTAACTTATCCGAGTCAAATTCTTTACATACACAAAAAGATTTTTTTCATTTTATCATTTTAATTTGTAATTTTTTGAGCAGATGCCAAAGATCTTTCTTTCTTAACTTGACAAATAAAATATTAGTACCTATCATGTACAACATGATATTTGAAATATATGTACATTGTGGAATGAATGAATGTAGGTAATTAACATATATGTTACCTCACAATGTTATCATTTTTGTGGTGAGAACACTTTAAATCTGCTCTCATAGCATTTTTCTAGAAATATCGTTAATACCTATAGTCATCATGTACAATACATCTCTTGAACTAATTAGTTCTATCTGACTAAAGCTTTGCATCCTTCGACCAATATCTTCCCAACACACCGTTGCTAAGATTTCAGCATCTGGTTACCACTATGCTACTCTCTGCTTTTATGAGATCAACTTTTTTAGACTCCACATGTGAGCGATACCATGTTGTATTTTTGTCTTTCTATTAGCTCTAGCAGTATAGCTTTCTTTTTTTTTTTTTTTTTTTTTTTTTTTTTGAGACAGAGTCTCGCTCTGTCGCCCAGGCTGGAGTGCAGTGGCCGGATCTCTCAGCTCACTGCAAGCTCTGCCTCCCGGGTTTACTCCATTCTCCCACCTCAGCCTCCCGAGTAGCTGGGACTACAGGCATCCGCCACCTTGCCCGCTAGGTTTTTGTATTTTTAGTAGAGACGGGGTTTCACCGTGTTAGCCAGGATGGTCTTGATCTCCTGACCTCGTGATCCGCCCGTCTCGGCCTCCCAAAGTGCTGGGATTACAGGCTTGAGCCACCGCGCCCGGCCAGCAGTATAGCTTTCTAACTGTTCTCTCTATCCCTATTATATGCTTTCTTCCTTTCAAATTTATCTTTATGAAACACAACTTTGATTATGTAATTTCCTATGTCATTAACACAAACCAGCCAAAATTCAAACAAATAACAACTTGATAACTTTAGGTGGTTTATTTCATACAATCCATAATAAAGTACAAACTTCTTTGCATGCCATATTTATTTTTTACAACCTGCCCACCTCTTATTTTCGGTGTGCTTACCAAGAAAATGTGAAACAACAGAGAATCTGGCAATTTAATTAAATAGAAGTCAGGTAAAGAGCTCTACTAAATATCTATTGCCTAACTTAAACTATGTAAAGACATTGACAATTCACTGCAATATCCTCCATCACATTTAGCACAGTACTATGAACAGAACAGCTGCTTGATAATACATGCTTGAATTGAACCATCTAATCCAATATCCTTTATTTATATATGACAATACACATACAAGGAAAAGTAAAAGAATTTTCCCAATGTGGGTAAAGAATCCAAAACTAGAACTGAAGTCTCTGTAAGCAAATTATCGTATCTACTGCCTCGTTCTCATAATTAAAAAGATGATGCAGCTAAATTTTGGTTAAAGACTTCACATGATAAAGTAGTTCTTAGTTCAGAAGTGTGTATGATCAAAGACACAAGAATGCCATCTGGTGGTGACTTACGCAAAGCATTTTTATTTTTTTTTTTTTATTTTTTTTTTTATTTTATTTTTTTTTTTTGATAGTTTGTTGTTGTTTTAATAGAAAACAGTGACAAAGTAACAAATGCTGCCCTTGTGTATGGACTAAGTCATTTAACGTTAGGAAAGGTTCTAAAAGACCTTTTGTTTTTTTTTTTTTTTTTTTTTTTTTTTTTTTTTTTTTTT
>NC_045440.1:116145591-116217546 GCF_002776525.5 Piliocolobus tephrosceles | reverse complement strand
TTTTTTTTATTATACTTTAAGTTCTAGGGTACATGTGCATAACGTGCAGGTTACATATGTATACATGTGCCATGTTGGTGTGCTGCACCCATCAACTCGTCAGCACCCATCAATTCATCATTTATATCAGGTATAACTCCCCAATGCAATCCCTCCCCCCTCCCCCCTCCCCATGATAGGCCCCAGTGTGTGATGTTCCCCTTCCAGAATCCAAGTGAGCTCATTGTTCAGTTCCCACCTATGAGTGAGAACATGCGGTGTTTGGTTTTCTCTTCTTGTGATAATTTGCTAAGAATGATGGTTTCCAGCTGCATCCATGTCTCTACAAAGGACGCAAACTCATCCTTTTTTATGGCTGCATAGTATTCCATGGTGTATATGTGCCACATTTTCTTAATCCAGTCTGTCACTGATGGACATTTGGGTTGATTCCACGTCTTTGCTATTGTGAATAGTGCCGCAATAAACATACGTGTGCATGTGTCTTTGTAGTAGCATAATTTATAATCCTTTGGGTATATACCCAGTAGTGGGATGGCTGGGTCATATGGTACATCTAGTTCTAGGTCCTTGAGGAATCGCCATACTGTTTTCCATAATGGTTGAACTAGTTTACAATCCCACCAACAGTGTAAAAGTGTTCCTATTTCTCCACATCCTCTCCAACACCTGTTGTTTCCTGATTTTTTAATGATTGCCATTCTAACTGGTGTGAGATGGTATCTCATTGTGGTTTTGATTTGCATTTCTCTGATGGCCAGTGATGATGAGCATTTTTTCATGTGTCTGTTGGCTGTATGAATGTCTTCTTTTGAGAAATGTCTGTTCATATCCTTTCCCCACTTTTGGATGGGGTTGTTTGTTTTTTTCTTGTATATTTGTTTGAGTTCTTTGTAGATTCTGGAAATGAGCCCTTTGTCAGATGAGTAGATTGCAAAAATTTTCTCCCATTCTGTAGGTTGCCTGTTCACTCTGATGGTAGTTTCTTTTGCTGTGCAGAAGCTCTTTAGTTTAATGAGATCCCATTTGTCAATTTTGGCTTTTGCTGCCGTTGCTTTTGGTGTTTTAGACATGAAGTCCTTGCCCGTGCCTATGTCCTGAATGGTACTACCTAGATTTTCTTCTAGGGTTTTTATGGTATTAGGTCTAACATTTAAGTCTCTAATCCATCTTGAATTAATCTTCGTATAAGGAGTAAGGAAAGGATCCAGTTTCAGCTTTCTACTTATGGCTAGCCAATTTTCCCAGCACCATTTATTAAATAGGGAATCCTTTCCCCATTTCTTGTTTTTCTCAGGTTTGTCAAAGATCAGATGGTTGTAGATGTGTGGCATTATTTCTGAAGGCTCCGTTCTGTTCCATTGGTCTATATCTCTGTTTTGGTACCAGTACCATGCTGTTTTGGTTACTGTAGCCTTGTAGTATAGTTTGAAGTCAGGTAGCGTGACGCCTCCGGCTTTGTCCTTTTGACTTAGGATTGTCTTGGCAATACGGGCTCTTTTTTGGTTCCATATGAACTTTAAAGCAGTTTTTTCCAATTCGGTGAAGAAACTCATTGGTAGCTTGATGGGGATGGCATTGAATCTATAAATTACCTTGGGCAGTATGGCCATTTTCACAATATTGATTCTGCCTATCCATGAGCATGGTATGTTCTTCCATTTGTTTGTGTCCTCTTTGATTTCACTGAGCAGTGGTTTGTAGTTCTCCTTGAAGAGGTCCTTGACATCCCTTGTAAGTTGGATTCCTAGGTATTTTATTCTCTTTGAAGCAATTGTGAATGGAAGTTCATTCCTGATTTGGCTCTCTGCTTGTCTGTTACTGGTGTATAAGAATGCTTGTGATTTTTGCACATTAATTTTGTATCCTGAGACTTTGCTGAAGTTGCTTATCAGCTTAAGAAGATTTTGGGCTGAGACGATGGGGTTTTCTAAATACACAATCATGTCATCTGCAAACAGGGACAATTTGACTTCCTCTTTTCCTAACTGAATACCCTTGATTTCTTTCTCTTGCCTGATTGCCCTAGCCAGAACTTCCAACACTATGTTGAATAGGAGTGGTGAGAGAGGGCATCCCTGTCTTGTGCCAATTTTCAAAGGGAACTTTTCCAGTTTTTGCCCATTCAGTATGATATTAGCTGTGGGTTTGTCATAAATAGCTCTTATTATTTTGAGGTACGTTCCATCAATACCGAATTTGTTGAGCGTTTTTAGCATGAAGGGCTGTTGAATTTTGTCAAAAGCCTTTTCTGCATCTATTGAGATAATCATGTGGTTCTTGTCTTTGGTTCTGTTGATATGCTGGATTACGTTGATTGATTTGCGAATGTTGAACCAGCCTTGCATCCCAGGGATGAAGCCCACTTGATCATGGTGGATAAGCTTTTTGATGTGCTGCTGAATCCGGTTTGCCAGGATTTTATTGAGGATTTTTGCATCGATGTTCATCAGGGAGATTGGTCTAAAATTCTCTTTTTTTGTTGTGTCTCTGCCAGGCTTTGGTATCAGGATGATGCTGGCCTCATAAAATGAGTTAGGGAGGATTCCCTCTTTTTCTATTGATTGGAATAGTTTCAGAAGGAATGGTACCAGCTCCTCCTTGTACCTCTGGTAGAATTCAGCTGTGAATCCATCTGGTCCTGGGCTTTTTTTGGTGGGCAGGCTATTAATTGTTGCCTCAATTTCAGAGGCTGCTATTGGTCTATTCAAGGATTCAACTTCTTCCTGGTTTAGTCTTGGAAGAGTGTACGCGTCCAGGAAATTATCCATTTCTTCTAGATTTTCTAGTTGATTTGCGTAGAGGTGTTTATAGTATTCTCTGATGGTAGTTTGTATTTCTGTGGGGTCGGTGGTGATATCCCCTTTATCATTTTTTATTGCGTCTATTTGATTCCTCTCTCTTTTCTTCTTTATTAATCTTGCTAGCGGTCTGTCAATTTTGTTGATCTTTTCAAAAAACCAACTCCTGGATTCATGGATTTTTTGGAGGGTTTTTTGTGTCTCTATCTCCTTCAGTTCTGCTCTGATCTTAGTTATTTCTTGCCTTCTGCTAGCTTTTGAATGTGTTTGCTCTTGCCTCTCTAGTTCTTTTAATTGTGATGTTAGAGTGTCAATTTTAGATCTTTCCTGCTTTCTCTTGTGGGCACTTAGTGCTATAAATTTCCCTCTACATACTGCTTTAAATGTGTCCCAGAGATTCTGGTATGTTGTATTTTTGTTCTCATTGGATTCAAAGAACATCTTTATTTCTGCTTTCATTTCGTTATGTACCCAGTAGTCATTCAGGAGCAGGTTGTTCAGTTTCCATGTAGTTGAGCGGTTTTGATTGAATTTCTTAGTCCTGAGTTCTAGTTTGATTGCACTGTGGTCAGAGAGACAGTTTGTTATAATTTCTGTTCTTTTACATTTGCTGAGGAGTGCTTTACTTCCAATTATGTGGTCAATTTTGGAATAAGTGTGATGTGGTGCTGAGAAGAATGTATATTCTGTTGACTTGGGGTGGAGAGTTCTATAGATGTCTATTAGGTCCGCTTGGTGCAGAGATGAGTTCAATTCCTGGATATCCTTGTTAACTTTCTGTCTCGTTGATCTGTCTAATGTTGACAGTGGAGTGTTGAAGTCTCCCATTATTATTGTATGGGAGTCTAAGTCTCTTTGTAAGTCTCTAAGGACTTGCTTTATGAATCTGGGTGCTCCTGTATTAGGTGCATATATATTTAGGATAGTTAGCTCTTCCTGTTGGATTGATCCCTTTACCATTATGTAATGGCCTTCTTTGTCTCTTTTGATCTTTGATGGTTTAAAGTCTGTTTTATCAGAGACTAGGATTGCAACCCCTGCTTTTTTTTGTTCTCCATTTGCTTGGTAGATCTTCCTCCATCCTTTTATTTTGAGCCTATGTATGTCTCTGCATGTGAGATGGGTCTCCTGAAGACAGCAGACTGATGGGTCTTGACTCGTTATCCAGTTTGCCAGTCTGTGTCTTTTAATTGGAGCATTTAGTCCATTTACATTTAAGGTTAATATTGTTATGTGTGAACTTGATCCTGCCATTATGATATTAACTGGTTATTTTGCTCATTAGTTGATGCAGTTTCTTCCTAGGCTCAATGGTCTTTACATTTTGGCATGTTTTTGCAGTGGCTGGTACTGGTTGTTCCTTTCCATGTTTAGGGCTTCCTTCAGGGTCTCTTGTAAGGCAGGCCTGGTGGTGACAAAATCTCTAAGCATTTGCTTATCTGTAAAGAATTTTATTTCTCCTTCACTTATGAAACTTAGTTTGGCTGGATATGAAATTCTGGGTTTAAAATTCTTTTCTTTAAGAACGTTGAATATTGGCCCCCACTGTCTTCTGGCTTGTAGAGTTTCTGCCGAGAGATCTGCTGTCAGTCTGATGGGCTTCCCTTTGTGGGTAACCCGACCTTTCTCTCTGGCTGCCCTTAAGATTTTTTCCTTCATTTCAACTTTGGTGAATCTGGCAATTATGTGTCTTGGAGTTGCTCTTCTGGAGGAGTATCTTTGTGGCGTTCTCTGTATTACCTGAATTTGAATGTTGGCCTGCCCTGCTAGGTTGGGGAAGTTCTCCTGGATGATATCCTGTAGAGTGTTTTCCAATTTGGTTCCATTTTCCCCCTCACTTTCAGGCACCCCAATCAGACGTAGATTTGGTCTTTTGACATAATCCCATACTTCTTGCAGGCTTTGTTCATTTCTTTTTCTTCTTTTTTCTTTTGGTTTCTCTTCTCGCTTCATTTCATTCATTTGATCCTCAATCGCTGATACTCTTTCTTCCAGTTGATCGAGTCGGTTACTGAAGCTTGTGCATTTGTCACGTATTTCTCGTGACATGGTTTTCATCTCTGTCATTTCGTTTATGACCTTCTCTGCATTAATTAGTCTAGCTGTCAATTCTTCCACTTTTTTTTCAAGATTTTTAGTTTCTTTGCGCTGGGTACGTAATTCCTCCTTTAGCTCTGAGAGGTTTGATGGACTGAAGCCTTCTTCTCTCATCTCATCAAAATCATTCTCTGACCAGCTTTGATCCGTTGCTGGCGATGGGCTGTGCTCCTTTGCAGGAGGAGATGCGCTCTTATTTTTTGAATTTCCAGCTTTTCTGCCCTGCTTTTTCCCCATCTTTGTGGTTTTATCTGTCACTGGTCTGGTCTTTGATGATGGTGACGTACTGATGGGGTTTTGATTTAGGTGTCCTTCCTGTTTGATAGGTTTCCTTCTGACTGTCAGGACCCTCAGCTATAGGTCTGTTGGAGATTGCTTGAGGTCCACTCCAGACCCTGTTTGCCTGGGTATCAGCAGCAGAGGTTGCAGAAGATAGAATATTGCTGAACAGCGAGTGCACCTGTCTGATTCTTGCTTTGGAAGCTTCCTCTCAGGGGTGTACTCCACCCTGTGAGGTGTGGGGTGTCAGACTGCCCCTAGTGGGGGATGTCTCCCAGTTAGGCTACTCAGGGGTCAGTGACTCACTTGAACAGGCAGACTGCCCCTTCTCAGATCTCAACCTCCGTGTTGGGAGATCCCCTGCTCTCTTCAAAGCTGTCAGACAGAGTTGTTCGCGTTTCACAGGCTCTACTCCTTTAGCTGAGCCCTGTCCCCAGAGGCGCAGTCTGCAGAGACAGGCAGGTTTCCTTGAGCTGCTGTGAGCTCCACCCAGTTCCAGCTTCCCAGCGGCTTTAGTTACCTACTTAAGCCTCAGCGATGGCGGGCGCCCCTCCCCCAGCCTCGCTGCTGCCTTGCGGTTAGATTGCCGCAGACTGCTGTGTTAGCAAGGAGAGAGGCTCCGTGGGCGTGGGACCCTCCCGGCCAGGTGTGGGATACAATCTCCGGTGTGCCGGTGTTACAGCGCAGTATTGGGGTGGGAGTTACCCGATTTTCCAGGTGTTGTGTGTCTCAGTTCCCCTGGCCTGGAAAAGGGACTCCCTTCCCCCTCGCACTTCCCAGGTGAGGCGATGCCTCGCCCTGCTTCAGCTCTGGCTGGTCGGGCTGCAGCAGCTGACCAGCACCGATTGTCCGGCACTCCCGAGTGAGATGACCCCAGTACCTCAGTTGAAAATGCAGAAATCGCCGGTCTTCTGTGTCGCTCGCGCTGGGAGTTGGAGACTGAAGCTGCTCCTATTCGGCCATCTTGCTCCGCCCCCGCAAAGCATTTTTATTAAATGACCTCTACTGCTGGCAGAAGGCAAACCAGAAGGTTGAGGTTCATAAAAACAACTTTTCAAGCATGATAGATCATATTAACGGTGAAAATCTTATAAATATACTATTGTCCACATGGTTCTATTTGTGATCTAAAGCATTCACCTTCAATATATTCGGTTGCAGTAAAGTAGGGATCCACTGGCAATACAACAATGCCGATTGCATTGATTCCCCAATTTTTTACATACACATACACATACACACTCACGTGGATACACATGTATACGGAACATCGTGTATTAACACACTAGCACAACTTGCACAAATGATAAGTAAATAAATATGGATGCATGCACAACAATGTTTCACTGATGGAGATGTAAAATCAAAAATGTTTGTATACTATAGTTTTAAGGATGTCAATTATGCACAGACTTAAAAAAACTTTTTGTAAATATGGTTCACAACTTTTTAAACTGCTTTCACACAAATTACAAGAGCCAGAATTTTGGCAAATATTAACATGTTGATTTATGCTTGACTAGGAAAATAAAAGAGGGGTAATACTTATCATGAAAAATATTTACAGGATATTTTATTTCTGGTATACATAGATCTCAGTAGCTTACTTTGAAAATATTGTGGATCAGACAGTAAAATGAAAAGGAGCTATAAGAATAAATTAGCTAAGTAATGTAAAAATACATTCTATATACTTTTCTAAAAACATATATTTGTATATATGTTTTACAACATATTGATAATATTGAAATTAATAATTTAGCAGTGTATTTCAGACCAAACTAGAATCAATATTTGAAAGAATTCCGTTGTTGGTTTTCCTTTTTTTAAATGATAGAGGCATTACTATTCAGTGGCATGTTTAATGCAAAATAAATGAAACTATGGCATGAAACTACCAGTAAGTAAATCTCGAGTTGGCTCTATGTTAGTAAATAAATTAGAAAAAATGAAAAGGTAATTTGAAGGTGTCCTGTGGTAAATTGGAACAGAGATTGTGCCTGCTTCTGTTGAAAAGGGATATGGGAAAACTCTTAATCAGTCTTCCGCTTTTTTGTCATGGACATTCTTGTACTGACAAAGACCATTTTCAGAGGGCACAATTCTTGAAGCTTATTTGAATAATCACATCTTCTCAAAGGGAATCTTGTCCTTTACTATGATTTTAAAAAGAAGAGGTTCACAGAGCAAGACTTCGTCTCAAAAAAAAAAAAAAAAAAAAAAAAAAAAGAAGAGGTTCATCCAGAAGCGATGCTTCAAAAGACTTTTAACTCAAAGCAGAATGCATTCGAACTAGAAAACCTTTCAGATCTGCTGGGCTATCCCCCTAAAAGAGTAGCATTGGCCTGCCTATTCTGGCTCAAGATGAAGATTGATGCTGGAGATTCTGTTGGAAATAAGTCTACCAAAATGTAAAGACACCTTTAATTACAAATTGCTTTTAAAACTCATTGAAGTTCAAGGGGGAAATGTGATGATAAGAATATTTTTGTTTGTACAATACCTGATTTGGCATCCAAGCAATGCAATATGCACTGTTAATTTAATGGGCTTCAATTTCCATTATCAAATATTATAAATCTTTTGTTAATGGATGTTTTACATTTATATGTAATAACTTTTGATAGAGGTTATGTAAAAAGCCTTTTGGTTATTGATAATTTAACATTCAGGTTTAGCATGAGGTATAAAAGAAGAAAATAACATGACAACTGACGTATTTCATTTTCATTTTTAATTGAAATATTTTACATTTTCCCAACAAATAACTGAATTAAAGTGCCTGCTTGAAGTCCTCTGGGTCTATCTTTATAGAGGGAAGTGAGAAATCCTTCTTCTCCCCACTCTCCTAGCCCCCACCAGTGACTGCTCCTGAAGAATAAAAAGTACATATTAATTCCTCTCCCTTTGTTAAATAAAAAGGTTTCATTCCTAAAAGTTTGATCTAATGTCTGCTTGTTATATTGATTGTTATTTATCACAATATCTGGTTCTGAAAATTTTTAGCAAAATTGATTATAAAGTAGTGTTTTGGGAGTGTGGTGGCAGTGAATCCAATGATTAAGAATTTAGTACTGGAGTCACATGGCCTGGTTTATTATTTGGATTTCAATACTTACTAGCATTGTGACTTTGAAGAGTTACTTACTTTGCCTCAGTTTCCTAACCTGGTATATATGATTCATAACTGTATCTCATAGTGTTGTTGAAAGAAGCACATTTAAAGTACTTAGGAAAGTGCCTGACACCCACAACACTAAATAAATAATAGCTATTATTCTGAGAATGGTAATTATAACTACGAGACACAATCTTGCTTAAAAATAGGATTTCTTTCAGTCAAGATTATATTCTGACAAAGAAAATTACAGTGAATAGCAAAAAGATCACTAAGAGGCTGTGAAAATAACACATTTTACAATAAGTTTGAAAATAAAATCAATTTATAGTTTCCAAATTGAATAGCATATGGTACTCTATACATTAATCAAATACAGAATGTGTATTTTTTCATAATATTATGTTCTATCACCATATGCAATTGCTATTTAGTAGCTAATCTTTACATATTGCAGCAAAGATCAAATCATGTAGTAGGAACCAAATAGAATTTGAAAAATTATTTCTATACATTTCATTGTAGTATAAATGTTATGAATCACCATAGATGCTTTCTTTATCAGTCTCAAGCCTCAAATCTACATTCTGGTTTCTCTTGAGGTTGTATAAACCTTTAACTGTTTACGAACTCTGAGTTCTGACACTAGTAGAGAATTTTTGAAGCATATTATAATTATTTACGATGATATTATCACTAACTCTTCTGTAGTACAAAGAGCTTTTCCCAGGATGGGTCATCAAACATGATACCTGTGTCACTTAATATAATTGGAAAAGCCTCCTTTATCTCACAGATGTTTATTTTATTGATCCTGTCTTCCTCCTGAAAGCCAGAACCAAGGAGGACTTTTATTAATTTCTTCACCTGTAAATTTAGGCCTTTTATCACTAACTTGCATTAATTAAACCAAAGGTTGTGTAATAGAGTAATGTGAAACTATAAATCTAAGAACAATATTACTCTGATAGAAATCTATATATCTTCAGAAAACATGCTATTTCCAGAGTTATAAAGTTAAACCCTGACTTTGAATTATTATTTTATATAATAATTTCACAAACTGATTATATAATCCTGGCTCAACACAAATACCAATAGGAACACAAAATTCTATTTTACATTTATTTCTGTATCTTATAAATGCAAATCATAGCTTGAGTTTGTTAATAAAATAAATACCATCCCCGTTAAAAACTAGTATTTATCAAACACTTTTCATGTGTGAGATACCATGTTAAAAGCTTCATGTGCATTATCTCCTTTAAATGTTATCATCCTATGAGGTAGAAATTATTATTTTCTGTTTAGCATATAAAGAAATGAGGCTTGGATAGCTTAGATAAAAATTGGAAAATACCTTATTATTATGAAGTTGAACAGTAAAGTTTGAATTCAAACGGCGTAACCACAAAGCTTGTATTTTACAATATAGTTCTCACCTAGTCAGTTTCTCTATTTGAGTAGTTACTCACTTAAAATATAAGATAAGAAATTGATCCTGCAGAAACTGGACTTGTGTCAAGATTAGACTAACGATTTAATGTTAGCTATATTTTGTCAGCCCTTAAGTATATTTTGTGACTTAATTTATATTAGAAATATAATGAAGTAAATTTAGATATATGCTAAGAATATTTTAAATTTTGGGAGTTGCACTTGAAAAATTATATATTTTTTTCTTTTTTAGTTTTTTTTTTTTTTTTTTTTTTTTTTTTTTTTTTTTTTTTTTTTTTTTGGAAATGGAGTTTCCCTTTGTCACCCAGGCTGGAGTGCAGTGGCGTGATCTCTGCTCACTGCAACCTCCGCCTCCTGGGCTCAAGCATTTTTCTGCCTTAGCCTCCCAAGTAGCTGGGATTACAAGCTCCCACCACCATGTACAGCTAATATTTATATTTTTAGTAGAGACAGGGTTTCACTATCTTGGTCAAGCTGGTCTTGAACTCCTGACCTTGTGATCCACCCCCCTCGAGCTCCCAAAGTGCTGGGATTACAGGTGTGACCCACTGTACCTGGCCTGTTTTTAAAAATTTTTGAGATGGAGTCTCATGCCATTGCCCAGGCCAGAGTGCAGCTGTGTGATCATGACTTACTGAAGCCTGGAACTCCTGGGCTTAAAAGATCCTCCTGCCTCATCCCCCTGAGTATCTGGGACTACAAGTGTGTGCCACCATGTCCAGATAATTTTTTAACTTTTTTGTAGAGTTGAGGTCTCATTATGTTGCCCAGGCTGGTCTCAAACTCTTGGGATCAAGCACTCCTCCTGCCTCAGCCTCCCAAAGTGTTGGGATTACAGGTGTGAGCCACCATGCCTGGCCTAAAAATTGTATAATTCCTTAGATGCAAAGGACCAATATTGAAAATCTCTTATTTAGAGACTTCTGGTCTCTGGTCTGGTATGTAGGGATCACCTCTCCTGTGCATGTGAGAAAAATACTGAACAAACTAAAAATCAACTGCTCTTCTTAGATCCATCAAAGAACTGAGGTCATAGAGCAAACTATTTTCACCCAAATAAAGAGAAAGCCAGATACAAAAAATCTTTTAAATGAAATAATTACCCCATATTGACTATGGGAGCTTCTGTTAATATATTTGTTTGCTAAAAAAAAAATGAAATAAGATAATACAAGACCTCTTATATGTAAGCATACAGAAATAGAATTATTTCTTAGTTTTTCAATATTACATATATGTATGTATATATATACACATCTAAATATATATGCAAATATAACATTGCCACAAGAATTATTTGCACTTGAAGTAACAAGTTATTTTCCTTCTGTGACAACCTCCTTAAACCAAGCATTCTTTTGCAAACTTTGAAGAAAAATATAAGCAAAAACAGTCATTTATACATTAATTTAAAAAGCTTTCCATAGATCAATGTGTTGCATTATTATTCATTGTGTTAATGTACTAAAATGTTGCCAAATTCTTTAGGATAAAATAAAGTATTAAAACTTTTTTATGGTGAAGGTCAAAATAAAATATATTTCCAAAAAGTAACTCAAGATAAGAAGGCAAGGCCAGGCGCAGTAGCTCACGTCAGTAATCCCAGCACTTTGGGAGGTCAAAGCAGGTGGATCACTAAATAAAATAAAATAAAACTAAATAAAATAAATATTTATAGCATTTATTCTTATAAGTATTTTTTTCCTTGCTTCGTTATGGACATATTTGCAAAGTATATATCAGGAGTTTGAGACCAGCCTGGCCGACATGGTGAAACCCCATCTCTACTAAAAATAACAAAAATTGGCCCGCCATGGTGATGCGCGCCTGTAGTCCCAGCTACTCAGGAGGCTGAGGCAGGAGAATCGCTTGAACCCAGGAGGGGGAGGTTGCAGTGAGCAGAGATCGCGCCATTGCACTCCAGTCTGAGTGACAGTGAGACTCCATCTCAAAATAATAATAATAATAATAAATAATTTTTTAAAAAAAGGATGGAGAAAAAAAACTTCAAGGAACTATTTCCTCAATCCATAACAAACTGCATTTTTTCATTCTAATGTAGCACATGTACAACTCAGAACATGGTGCCAAGGCAATTATGTTATTAACTGATTGTTTTCTAAGAAAAGCAGATGGTAAAATAAATTATATTCTTGGGAATTTTTCTTACAATTCCTATTTATGGAAAGTGTTCTTCCATGATGGAAAATTAAAGCAGATTTAGTGAAAGGGCTCATGTATCAACTTGAGAGAGAAGAGAATGTCTCCCTGTTTCTATAATATTGCCAGTGAAATTATACTGTTTGAGATTTATTCCTTTAGGTAAGCAGATACTCTTTAAAATACTCCTATTAGGAACACCTGAAGATAGTTTTAAGTTGCCATTATTGTTGTTTGGGTACCAGAGAAAGAGAAAGCCCTGCAGTTGGTCCAAGCACCTGTTAGGAATCAAACCCTTGCAAGTTTAATGGGATGTTTTAAAACATGCATTAGGTATATACTTGGAACAAGTGACAAGTACATGGTACCTGATTTTTCACATACCCAGAACACAGAGTCCTGGATACCAAGTGTTAAAATGGAAGTGGCAGCCCTCACGATTACACCTAATAGCCCGTTCAGACAGTATTTGTTTCTAATCCCCACATCTTTAGGCTCTGGTAGTTAGCAGATCTTAATTCCTCAAGAAGCAAAGATTCCACCAGGATATATAACACTAATTCCATTTCCCTTGTGGCTAAGATTGTCCTTCAAATAAATCTCAATCGTGTGACCAGTTGCACTAAAATAAAATAAAATAAAACTAAATAAAATAAATATTTATAGCATTTATTCTAATAAGTATTTTCTTCCTTGCTTTGTTATGGACATATTTGCAAAGTATATATCAACTTATTTATGTTATTTCCTGTCCCCTTCCTCCATCGTTTAATATAAAGCATATTGGTTGTGGTTATCCTTGTCATACAGCCTTCAGGTTGTAGGATATCAGGGGAATTGTGGTGGAATTAGATGTTGGGAACTCTATTAGTCCGTTCTCACCCTCCTTATAAAGACATACCTGAGACTGAGTAATTTATAAAGGAAAGAGGTTTAATTGGGACACAATTCATCAGAGCTGGGGAGGTCTCAGGAAACTTATCATAATGGCCGAAGGGGAAGAGAACTCCTTCAAATGGCGGCAGCAAGGAGAAGTGCAGAACCCAGTGGGGGAAAAGCCCCTTATAAAACCATCGGATCTTTTGATAAGTCACTCACTATCATGAGAACAGCATGGAGGTAACCGCCCTCATTATTTAATGACCTCCCACCAGGTCCCTCCCACGACATGTGGGGATTATGGGAAGTACCATTCAAGATGAGATTTGGGTGAGGACACAGCCAAATCATATCGGAACTAATAGTAATTGCTAAGAATATGTATTTCTCCTTTTGTGGAGGGGTGAACGTGTCTTCATCTATACTAAGGCTGTCTGCCAACAGAGTTCAGTATCAATTTCTCCAATATGAAGCGCTCATGTGAGACTTTGAAGTCAAAAGCGTAATAGAAGGTTAGGCTGCAGTCCCAGCTACTAAGGAGGCTGAGGCAGAAGGTGCTATTATTCCTCAACGGCACAGACAGGTTTCGGGGCTTCATCAAATGACAGATATTTCAGAGGTTTGGCAGAGGTTCCAGGCACTTTGCCCTGGAGATTGCCTATTTTGAAGTAACTTGCTGCTGATTTTCAGCAGCAAATTCCCTGTGACTCTTGGACCTTCTGATTTGCTGAATGTTAAAGTCCCTTCCCATCCTGACCATCACATTTCTTGCTCTTTTCTGGTTTTAACATCTAATTTCCTATATTAATCTTTGTTGCCTAACTGACAAAAGTTTCTGATTTCCTGTTAGAACCCTTTTATGAAAAAGAGGTAATTACTACATTTTTTTTCCTAAAAAACACTTCAAGTCACTGCTGGGAGAATAATAAAAACGTCCATGATTTTATCCAAATCAGGGCTTGGGTTCTCTTCTTAACATACTTCGTATTCCTAAAACTTCAGCCTCTCCTCATCTTTTGGACGAAATTTGAGATTTGTATATTTTGAAAGGAGACCTTAAGTAACTCTTATCTCCACTAATATAACAGGTTTCACCATGAGAGAGGGAGACCAGAGTTGACTACATCCTGCCTTACAGCTCTGTTGAGCAGTTTTTTTCTTATTAAAATCAGGTTTCTCAACTACTTTGTACTGTGTACTATCCTAAGTGAACAAAGGATCCTCAGTTGTTATATAATATACAGAATACCAGGATGTATACTGCCTATTGCTCAGGTCTGGCCCACTTTCTGACAGCTTTCGATCATACTTGCTGTGCTTTCTGCATGTGCACCTTGCATTATTCATCAGACTTTTCTCTTATTCAGCCTTCCTCTAGTCACACGGCCCCACTCTTCTTTCTCAAGCTTCTTTACTATTTCAAGATAAATTTTGGTAATTTGTATTAACTTCTTTTTTCATGAAGACCACAAAAACAAAATGATTCAGTCAATTAAAAGCTGGATGACTTATTAGCACAAAGGAAGTTGGGATAGGAAATTAGAACTCTGAAGCTGATTGTCCTTAAAACTCCTCATACGTTTGGTGAGCAAACTCTTTGCTGTTACTGCATAAAGTTGACAGCGTGTGGACCTTGTACAAGCATTTCCTATGATAACTCCTAACAGGAATTTAACAGCTCTGCTCACACTCTATATAGATCTCTAATACTCCCTTGATGTTCTTTCCATGAAAAAATCTTTTATATAATCATTTAAAACCTGTTAGACAGAAAGAATTCCTGGCAGATAGAGGCTCATGAACCATTTCTGCACATGACTTTTTCCATGTTTACAATGAGGCCTTCTCTTCCCAATTTAATTCAATTTAATTTAATGGCATTGCCTATCAACCCTGACCCTGGTGCAGAATTATGTTCATTGTTTCCAGAAATAGGAAGGGAAATATATTTCTCCTATAAAATGTAGTATTTTAATTTTATTTAGTCCTCCCTTATAAAAAAATGAATTATTTTAGTTGTAAAAGCAATAGCTGCATGATACAAAATAAAAATTGAACAAGAAAATATGTGTTCTCTTTTCATCTTGAACCCTTTGACCAAAAGTGATGTTTTGCCATTTTCCATCTTTATTTTTTTAAAACACTACCATAACTCATATACCTGTATGAGTATATATAGAGAAATATATACCTATATTTCTGCTTATCATTGATTTATCAAAGTTATGTAATATCTATTGATGTCTGCAAATTATGGAATTAATATATGTTAATTAAATAAATATACATAATAGATAAAAAATTAGTTGGATGTGGTGGCATGTGTCTGCAGTCCCAGCTACTAAGGAGGCTGAGGCAGGAGGATCAATTGAGCCCAGAAGTTCAAGGTCATAGTGAGCCATGATTTCACCACTGCACTCCAGCATGGGTGACAGAGGGAGACCCTATCTCTCTCTCTACACACACACACACACACACACACACACACACACAAACGCACATGGTAACAAACACTGAAGGGCTTAAAAAAAAGAAAAATTCTCCTTCTTACACTACAAGAAACATTTATAAACTGTTTTCATTTTCAGTCCTTTTGGGGATTGTTACCTCAACAACTCTAGATAATAAAGATACATCTCTATTTTGTATTTATTTTTAGAGAATATATATTGACTAAAAAAATGGAATCTTACTCATATTTTCTTTCTTTTTGTTGACTCTTTTTTATGTTTTTATTCTTTAGTTTTCCTGTTGTTAGCTTTATAACTTCAGAATGAATATTTAAGACTTCAGTCTAAGGTTTCACTAAATGACTCCCCACTTTGCAACATGATGATATTGTATCCTCTACCCTTTTCTCCTCCCTTTGGCCCTGATTCACATCCAGATTTTCTATTAGCTAACCTTTAGCTTTTTCTTTGTGAATCCATTAATTGGTCAGTTGGATACATGAGTCTGATGGTAGGAGAGACATTTAGAATTAAAAAAATTGGGGGGTCATTCAGCAGATGGATGGTACTTAAAGCATAAGATGATGAGATTGCCTAGGAAGCAAGTACAAGTAGGAAATAAAAAGAGGACCAAGGACTGAAATTGGGCACTGTGATACTGAAGTTGGAAAAGAGGCTTAGGAAGAGAGACTATTGAGGGAGGAGAAAAACCAACAGAGTATAGTGCCCTGGAAGCCATATGAAGAAAAGAAATCAAGACGGAGAGGATAGTCAACAAGGTTAAATATTGTGTTAGTGCCGTAAGGACAAACAACTTATTTAATTTTGCCAGATGAAAGACATTGGTATTCCTTACAGCAGCATTTTCCATGGACCTGAAGGGAGAGAGGCTAACAAGGGTGGTTTTAAGGGTGAATGGAAGAGGAAGAATGGAAACATGATGTGGGGGAGAGAGAGAATAGTTGGAATGATGTACTAGATTAGGGGACATCAGAGAGAATTTAGTGCTCAAGTAGAAATAATGACTTTACAAACCACCACAGCACGTGTTTACCTATGTAACAAACCTGCATATCCTGCACATGTACCCCAGAACTTAAAAAATAAAATAACAATAATAATAGAAAGAAATAATGGCTTTAAATAGAAGTTGGTAGGTAGATAAAGGGAATGATGTGAGTCTATGGAAATTTCTTTCTGATTGATTCAGATTTCTCTGTAAAGTGGGATAGAAGGTTACTAACTTGTAAATTTTGAAGCAGGTGAGAGGAGACTAGGTAAAACAGGAAAAAAAAAAAAAAGCTCTAAACTTCTCAGTTTGAAAAAATATAGTAATTGGAATAGGTATTTTACTACCTGAAAATCAAATCCATAAGAATATTTACAAAAAGAAAAGGAAATTAAAATATATGTGAGCAATCGTAAACCTTGTAATACAGATTCTGAGGTTTAAATGATGGACCTACATTTCAATTGTATAGTATTTACTTTTATAAGCATTCTCTTCCTTGCTTTCTTATGGCCATATTTGCAATTTATATATCAATTAATTTGTGTTCTTTCATCTCCTCTTTCTCCACCATTTAATATAAAGTATATTGGTTGTGGTTATCCTTGTCATATAGTCTTTATGTTACAGTAGGATGTCAGAAGAGTTGTGACTGAGCTAGATGTTGGGAACTGTATTAGTCTGTTCTCACCCTGCTTATAAAGACATACCTCAGACTGGGTGATTTATAAAGGAAAGAGGTTTAATGGGCTCACAGTTCTGGAGGGCTGGGGAGGATTATATGCATGAATCTACATATTCTCTCAGAAAGAAAGAATATTTTTATTAAACATCAGAATAATTCCATTTTTTTAAATACAAAGCTACTATACAGTCACCCCTTGGTATACTGGGGGATTGTTTCAAGGACCTCTGGAATATAACCAAATCCGTGCATATTTAAATCCTGCAGTCAGCCCTGCAGAACACATGTCTTGGAAAAATCAGCTCTCCATATACACAGATTTTGCATACTTCCAATACTGTATTTTCAATCTGCATTTGGTGGAAAAAAAGTCACATATAAGTGGACTCACACAGTTCAAATCTGTGCTGTTCAAGGGTCAACTGTACTTTAATTGGCCTTCTAGCATTAGAACTTTTTTTTATAAACTTGTATTTGCAATAGCAGTAATTGAATTGTTTTACATCGTATGATCTGAACCCTGTCATCTTTCTGATCATGTCTCCTACTATTCCACCCTTGAATCTTTCTGGTCCAGCCAAACTGGCCTTTTTGCTGTTCTATGAACATGCCAAGCACTTGCCTGCTGTAAGAGTTTATACTTACTCTTCTCTAAACTTGCATATATACTTATCTTTTATGCATTCATACTGTTAAAAATTTTACTATCATATACAAAGCATCTATGGTCCTTTTTTTCTGCATTATTTTACTCTATAGAATTTATTATCATCAACTTGTTATGTTTCTTATTTATTTCTACGTAGTCTTTCTCCCGGCATATGAAGGCAGGGATTTTAGCCTGATTCATTACTATACCCCAGCACCAAGGGGACTTACCCATAGTTGATATTTAATAAAATTATTGAATTAAAATTATGGAATTATACTTATAAAATTAAAGTTATAGAATTGTAAATTGTGTACAATCATAGAATTTTAAAGATTTGGCTCTCAACTGATAGTTATCTTTCTTTTTATTATGATTCCTGGAAAATTTACTGAACAATTACTAATTCCTTTCTTAACCTCACACAAAGCTCTTCTTATGCCACACTAGTCTACGAATGGATTTTGTTTTATTTTTGTAACAGGAATCACACTCTACATCCACTCATGTGCTTGCAGAAGGCTCATTTTTAGTATCTTCTTTATACATTGTATTGTCAGGAGGTTTTTTCCATTCAACATACTCACAGATTGCTTATGAATAATTACTACTGGGTATTATCTTTTCTTTCTATTTTTGATTCATTGTTGCTTATTGCCTGATCCCTCTGCCCTAGGTGTACGCTAATCTTTGTGCAGCAGTCTTCAATCCTTCTCTGTGACTGACAGATAAATATTTTAGTTTTCTTTTGGTAGAAAGAAAACTTCTAGTTATAATTTGAATATTTAATAGTCAAAACTGCAAATGGACATGTTCATCCTCATATTTGAATCAAACCAAGAGAGCATAAAACTTCATATATAAAACCACTGAATATTTTCCTAGCTTCAGCAACTGAGGCATATCTCAGTTCATCTATCACTTAGGTCACAGTGCTGCACAATAATATTCATTTATTGTATAAAATTAGTACTAGAGTGCTCCTCATGTCTGAAGAGCTAATTTTAATTTTTAAAATATTTTGTTGGGTTTTACATTTAAGTCTTTACTCCATCTTGAGTGGGTTTTTGTGTATGGTGTAAAGAAGGGGTCCAGCTTCAATCTTCTGCGTATGGCTATTCTGTTATCCTAGCACCATTTATTAAATAGAAAAGCTATACCATCTTGTACATAGGAATGGGAAAAGTTTTGTGGCAAAGACATCAAAAGCAAATGCAACAAAAGCAAAATTTGACAAATGGGATCTAATTAAACTTAAGAGCTTCTGCACAACAAAAGAACTATCAACAGAATAAACAGATAACCTGCAGAATGTGAGAAAGTACTTGCAAACTATGCATCTGTAACAGGTGTAACATCCAGGTTCTTTAAGCAATTTAAACAAATTTACAAAAGGGAAACATACAATCAACAGTGGGCATCAAATAGTGGGCAAAGAACTTAAAGAGACACTTCTTAAAAGAAGACATACATGCGACCAATACACATATGAAAAAAAGCTCAATATCACTGATCAATAGAGAAATGTGAATCAAAACGGCAATGAGGTACTATCTCACACCAGTCAGAATGGTTATTATTAAAAAGTCAAAAAATAAAAGATGCTGGTGAGGTTGTGAAGAAAAGGAAAACCTTATACACTGTTGGTGGCAGTGTAAATAAGTTCAACAATTTTGAAAAGCAGTACGGCATTTCCTCAAAGAGCTAAAAACAGAGCTACCATTCAACTCAGAAATCCCATTACTGGGTATATACCTAGAGGAATATAAAGCATTCTCACATAAATACACATGCACAAAAATGTTCATTGCAGTGCTGTTCACAGTAAAGACATGGAATCAACTTAAATGCCCACCAATGACAGACTGGATAAAGAAAATGTGGTACATATATACCATGCAATATTATACCACCATTTTAAAAAATCATATATTTTGTGGGAACATGGATGGAGATGGAAGCTATCATCCTTAGTAAACTAATTGCGGGAACAGAAAACCAAATACCACATGTTCCCACTTATAGGTGGGAGCTAAATAATAAGAACTAAAGAGCCCAAAGAAAACAACAGATACTGGGATCTACTTGATGTGGGAGGGTGGGAGGAGGGAGAGGAGCAGAAAAGATAACTATTGGGTACTGAGCTTAATACCTGGGTTATATAATAATATGTACAACAAACCCCTGTGACACATGTTTATCTATATAACAAACTTTCACATGTACCCCCAAACCTAAAATAAAGTTAAAATTTAAAATAAGTTTTGTTAGATTACGATTGTTTTCACTATTCTTCCAAAAATCTTCAGGACTCCTATTCAAAGAAAAAAAACTAGAGTAATGTGAGGGCCTCCAGTTTCTAGTGATGACTTCAGATTGGGTTTAGTAATTTTCTCCTTATTTTATTTGCCATAAATTCCTACAAAAACAACCTCAAAGAGCATGTGTGAGTTATACTCCTCCTCTATAATCATATTATATTTTTGTTGCTAATGCCATGATACTTTAATTAGTATATATTCATCTTACTATAACTGATAGTAGATATGGACACTCCCTTCATTTCACATGCCATATCTTCAAACATATATTTAAATTTTAATTCCTATTTATTGAAACATATTCTTGTTATTTCCATCTGCAAATTATGGAATGGAAGATACTTTTCGTTTAAAATATAATTGATAAAGTACTTTAATAAACAACAATAAATAATAATAAAAACACGTTAATAAATAATTTTTTCTAAACTTTTGCTAAATAATAAAATAAATAAATACACAAACCTGACTAGTCAGAAGCCCATCCAGGATACTATTTGGCTATCAAGCCTAGTATATTCTATTAATAAAGTATTTTAAGTTAGTCAGTTATGTGTTATTTTCTTAAAGGTAGATTAAGTTTTGTTTCAAAGCAAATTACCAACTGTTTCAAAAGAATTTTTTTCTATTTATTTTTAGTCAAAAGAGTGCAAAATTGTAGTCTACCCAGTTCTGCAATTAATTCAAGTGTTGTCCATTCAAAATTATATTCAGGAAGGCTCGGAAATTTGTCTTGATAACATAACTATGCATGACCTGTAATAGGCAGTCAATAAATACTCATTGAATGAAAAATTTGGGGGGCAAATTCAAACACTTTGAGCCCTCATTTCCTTTTCTTTAAAAAGGTGAGGTTTGATTGGAATATCCAGGATTAACCTTCAATATTGTATTTGATAAACTTATAAATGTAGTCTAATAATCTTGGACCTAATGACTGAGAAATAAAGTTTTAGAACTCTGTTTTTCTATTTAATCATGTAGAGATCAAGTAGAGATTTCTATCTAATCAAGTAGAGATAATCAAGTAGAGTTTAATATCTATGAAAGTGAACTTATCTCTGTATTTTGTCTCTATTAATCTTCTCAGTTGGAAGACAGATATATACATTAAAAGTAGTTTTATACAGTTAATAAATCATGAATCATATTGAGTGAACATATTATCTGACAATAAATGCCAAAGTCTTTTTATCTGTAAAATATTATACTTGTACATTGATCTAAAATATAGGTGTATATAAGATACTGGGATATTTTTATGAAAGAAAAATCCAGAAGCCTGAAATTTATTTTTCTCTTTATTCTTCATCTTTATGACTCAATGCTGTTATATTTGGTTAAAATAAAACTACTGATATATATTTATCACTCCTTAATTACAAAATTTACAATAAGACTCCTCAGGATAGAGATTTTATTTTTTGAACTGGATCACACTTAAAATTTAGATTGCTCACTTAATAACACTCAGCCAACTGAATATTTAATTATTTTTCTTGAAATGGTAAACAATTTGAAATATTTACCCTAAAGGGACAACTTTCTTTTTCTTTCTCCTATGAATTAAATATGCTTTATTTTAGTTACAATACTTGCTATTAACAAAGTCTGAACATATTTTGTCACTTCTTTTTTCTTTATAAGGTGTTACTATAGAGAAAAACAGATAATTTAGGAGTATCTGTAATTGTAACAATTGTAACTATTCATTAAAAAGAAGAATGTATTCCAGGGGCAGTAGTAATGTTTAAATGCATGAACTACATAGTCATGCAAGTCGTGTTCTAATTCTTGATTTACCTCTAATAGCTGAGTGATCTTACAGAAAATCAATGCAACCTGAATTTTTTCAGCTTCAAAACTGCATATATATGTAGAATCTATTTCATAAGGTTTTCATAAAGATAAAATAAGTTAATGAATATAAAATACTTAGATTCTTAGAAAAAATGACTATAGAAGTACTATGCAGCCTTATTATTATTATTATTATTGCTATGTATTATCAATTGATAGATACATAATCAGTGACACAGCTATTCCCAAAGAGCACTGCTTTTAGTTGCATTATGGAAAAGTATGTAAAAAAAGCCCCTGCAAAATTCAGTTTTTGATTCATTCATTTATTATAGACTTAATAAATTAGGAATGAAAGTTGAATTACTAAAACAAGAATTCTAGGAGGCAACAGGACAAATGATTAAATCTTTAGGCAAATGCCTTAGGAAAAAAAAAATTAAACTATGTATGCATACAAATTACAGAACCCTGAGAGGATAATATTTTTATGACTACTTATTTATTGTAGATGTTACCATTCTAATTATTAATGAGATGATTATCTATACTTTTGTTCCTCATGAAAATGAAACAGTTACTTCCTTATTTTACATTATAAAAAATACTGCTGTAAGAGAGTTGAAAATTTTTATTAAGTAATTTATATCCCTTAAAGTTGAAAATTATTGTCCTGTATTAAATACATATGACTATGTACAAATTTAGAGCTGAGAAGAATGATTTATTTGCTAAAGGGATGATTAATGGTCTAAGGTCAACTGATTCCCATCTTGGTATTTATTTTGCTTATTCTTTCATTAAATCAAAGTTTATACTTTAACTAACCCTTGATCCATTTCTTTCTTTACTATGAATCAGTGACTATTGTTCTACTTTTGTAATGTATCACATTTTTTACTATTCTTCTTCATTTCTGTGACAACCACTCATGTTTTTATCCAGTGGAGCTTCACTTTCTTGGGTGTCCTGAACATGCTAATGTAATGGCACTCATTCAAGTAGACGTTTTATAATGTTTTTCAACATTTACTTAGTAAGGGTGCAAACAACTTTTTATTGTACTCACAATAAACTTTACAATGCAAAACCGTGTGCAGGAACTATTATTTTACTTTTCAAAAAATCAGATTGCATCTGCCTCAGTATCTTGTCCTGCTAAATGGCCAATTTTATTTGTCATTATTAGGAATTCTCTCTCTCTCTCCATTTTCCCATCCTTCTCAGGTTTGTGTGAAGATACTGAAAAGCTTTATTAGTATAGAATACTTTCTGAGTGCAACCTGCATTTATTTCACACATTATGATCACTGTCAATATGTCTGTTACATAAGCCAACATGGTCAATTGTAGCAGGATATGGCCTTAAAGCTATTCTCTGACTAGAGACAGCTTTGATCCCCTAAGTATGCAACATAACCATTTTCTCTGATGTCTACTTGCCTCTACATGGTCCTAAAGGCATCCATGACTGTACGTCTCTTTGCCAGGATCATTGCCTTTTTTAATCTTGGAAACTAACTTATTATACTATTTCCCAATTTTCCTTCACAGAAGAACTCCTTCGTGGGGGGGAGGGAGGGTATTTATATTTTGTGTTACCTCATCCCCTTTCCCTATTCCAATTAGGATTCTTGTCTCACTATTCAATAAAACTTTTTCCTTCAAAGTCACCATTGATCATTATGTTGCCAAGTCCTACTGTAATGTGTTTGTCTTTGCTTGCTTGTTCTCTCAGCAACATTTAACCCAATTGATCTTCCCTTCTTTCTTCAAATACGTTTTAAGATTTTGCTTCTAAATTGCCACATTTTTCTTAGGAACTCTCCTAATGCTCTTACAATACACTGGCATCCCTTTTCAATTTTCCTTTACTGAAATATTTTTCTTTCCAATTTATACTTGTTATTATACTTATAATGATGTACTGTTATCTAACACTATTAAATGTTATGTATTGGTTGTTAAACTCCAACTGTATATCCACAACCCCAATCTTTCTCCTAATTTCTAGACTCACATATCCAACTCTCTACTGAGCATCTCCACTTTGGTGTCTGATAGATGTTTCATGATTATGATCCAAACTGAAGTCATATTTTTTTATTCCAAACTTTCTTCACTACTGCTATTGTTCATGGTAAACTCCCTGAAATGATTCTTGATTCCTCTCTTTCTTTCACAATCCATTTCTATCAATCATGAAAAACTGGTAATGCATGTGAGAGAAGTAAAATTCCTGAAGTGATGTCCTTGAGTAGATGACAGAAAATGTAATCCCATATGCAGGTTGAGTGATTTGTCTCAGATAGAAGCAGGTCCAATTAAACCATTGTAAAAGGAAAGAAGTGAGAATAAATATGGACAGATGAAAGTTGAGCCGGGCGCGGTGGCTCAAGCCTGTAATCCCAGCACTTTGGGAGGCCGAGACGGGCGGATCACGAGGTCAGGAGATCGAGACCCTCCTGGCTAACACGGTGAAACCCCGTCTCTACTAAAAATACAAAAAATTAGCCGGGCGAGGTGGTGGGCGCCTGTGGTCCCAGCCACTCGGGAGGCTGAGGCAGGAGAATGGCGTGAACCCAGGAGGCAGAGGTTGCGGTGAGCTGAGATCTGGCCACTGCACTCTAGCCTGGGCGACAGAGCAAGACTCCGTCTCAAAAAAAAAAAAAAAAAAAAAAAAAAAAGAAAGTTGATAGATTTGGAGATAGGCAGATATGAAAGTTACTTTTTAGCTGTGGTACCTACCAAGGGCAGAGTAATGGGAGTGATGGTGGTATAGGCATTGTCTGCAAAAACTTTAAAAAAACATAATAAGTTTTTGATCTTAGTTCTGAACACAAGTTCACAAATATTTTCTGTAAATTGTCAGATAGTATTTTAGGCTTTGCAAGCTACAGACCACGAACAAACATGGCTGTGTCTCTATAAAACTCTATTTCTAAAAACAGACATCAGACCATATTAGGTTCATGGGCCGAAGTTTGCTAGCTCCTGTTTTAAGCAATTGCTGACAACAGGAAAAGACTGTTTCCCACTGCCCTAGCTTTGGTGGTAGTATTATTGCCTTCTTGTTATTGCTGTTTGCTCAATTAAAAATGAAAGATCATTATCTAAGAGTGAGAAAGAGAAGAAGATATAGAAAATCTGAGGAGAGAGAAATTAAGTAGGAAAAAACCACTGAGGCTGATGAGAAATTGAATAGGAAAATATATGATGGCTCAGCAGTGCTCATGGTCCTCTTGTTCTTATTGATTATACACTTAATTGTGAGGCAGTGAGCACCATTTAAGTTTTTCTCTAACCACATTTAACTTAGTAGGTCTACTCTTGAAGTATATTGAAATGTGAACTTAACCAGGGCTAGGACTTTATGTAAGTGTGCAGAGAAATAATCATAATGATGGTTGTGAAATGAAAGAAATGAGAGAACATTGTGGAAATAATGAACTAGAGGAAAGAGTAGAATTATGATATGGAAATTTTAAGAGTAGTACCCCTCTTGGCAATGACACAGTCTTGTATTTAAGCATATAAATGAAAGTCCGCTATGGAGTAAAATAAAATTTCCTTGGCAATGAGGAGTTCAAGTAAAAGGTTCTTGGGTAGAATGTCTACATGAATTTTGAAATCAACAGAAAGAAAAATAGTGAATGGAGACTTGTTAATGACAACATGAAGAGGTAGCTAGTGGTAGAAGCAAAGGAATTGCTATCCCTCCAAGTCTTTTTCTCTCTCCCTCCAGTCCCAGGACAGCATGTTGAATTATATTGTCAGATACAAATGTTGGAAGTGGTTGCTAGAGGGGTTGCCTTCAGGCAACTTTTCTTTATAGTCATGCTCACAAAAGACCCTAAGGCAGTAGAATGCAAAATATACAAATGTAATAATAGAGACAATTCAAAAACAAATAATGTATATGACTACTGTTATATTATTAATAAAACAGCCATAAAGAAAGAGGTACTAATTACATCAGACAAGTTCAGTGTAAGAAAGAACAATATTATATATTTTAAGGAGAAAGGATTTTAATAAAGCATATTAGGTGCTTTCAAATTGTAGACAGGCTGGAAGAACAAGCTGGAAGATGGTCCTCCAAGGATGAGTCACAGAATACCACATGAGGAGCTAGGAACTCTGTCACAATCAAGAAGATAGACAATGAAGTGCTGTCTCTGAAATCACTTAAGAGCAAAGAGCTAACATCTAGGGACCAAGAAACCAAGACCAGGAAGCTACTTCCATTTCAAGTGCTTTTCTAACACCAGTGAAACAGAAAAGTGATTGCAGTAATAATGGTAGGAAAGAGAGGGGTGAACTCCTATCTCTACAGTCTTACTTGTCAACAGAAAAAAATAGCCAAAAGCGTCAGGAGATTGATCTCTTATTTATTCCAAATATCTGGAGGCTACATCTAATTGGTATAATCTGATTAGCATATAGAACTATCGTTGCAAGGCAATCTGATAAATACGGGTTTAAGCTTTATGAGTTTCCTGTACTGAAAAGGTGAATTCAAAGTTTGTGGGAATAAATGTCAAGTGCCATTTAATCATATCACATCGATTTATCTTGCCTGCAAAAAGCAAAATAATTACCTGTATTAAGAAAAACAAATTAGCAAAATGTTTCTTTAGTTATTATTCCTTCCTTGTTTTTCTTCTGATTCTGTAAATAAACATGTTCCTAGAAGTTACGTCAGACATTTAAAATATCTATTATAAAATAAATACCCCACATTATCTAGGGGCATTTTGTGTTAGTGACCGTTATAGTCACATTTCCTAAGGACTATAAACTTTTTCAGTAGTATATGAAAATATATGAAATCTATAAAAAATAAAAACAACTCCAAAACTAGAAACAAAAAAAAAACTTAGAATTGACATTAGTAAATTTTTGTTTGAATATCCACACAATTTCATTTTATAACTTCCTTAATTGTTGAATTTAATATTCAGTAAAAGTTTACTACTATGAAATTAATATGCTGGGTTACTTTATTAACCAAGCATTTCTGAGTATGCATAATAAGTTTACAGAAAACATAGCCAATTATAAGTAATTTGTAAAGTATTAAAAGACCAAAAAAATATACAAACCCATTTACTTATTTTTTTACATTTGAAAAAATGCTTAAAATATATTATTTTCCATTATTTTTATAATTTGGAACATATGATATATAGTAGAAATGATTTTTTATCTTGTTTGATATGATATGGGGTGCATTCTTTGAAAGTAAGAAAAACTAGGAACTACACAAGTTTTCAGTGAGCCCTCCCAACATGATAGATTGTTCTCTCAATTACAACTTACTATAACTACCTGGACTCTTGAGAAAACACTCAACGGTGTTAAGTACACACTATCACAATTTTTCCCACTCTCACTTCCTAAGGTACTATCAGATTGAACTAATTTACAATTCACCAGTTCGTTTCAAGTCTGTTTTGCAGCAGCTGACCAGGCTTACCTGTATCGTAACTATGCTTCATTTTGCACCAACTACCTGCACACCCCCATTTGTCCCCTTAAACACACCATCTTCAGAGTTATACTCGTAAATCAGATATGTGAGCAAGTCATTTCCCTACTTAAGAACCTTAAATAGGTTTACAGTGTGCTGAAGATAAAGCTGGAGCTTCTTAATTTGACACCCAAATCATCTTCTGTAGCCAGACTAGTCTGCACATTTTACTTGCCACACATCTTAACCATTGCTATCTCTATCTTTGTTTATAATGCTGTTTACACTTGGAAAGCTGTCTCATTTCTTGTTTAGCTGACTTTTCTTCATTCTCTAAATCACCCAGCTCTGTGAGGTTTTATTTTGTCATCTACGCCCAAAGTCATCTCTTCATTTTATTCAATAATTAAAAATAAATAACTCCCTTAATAAGAAAGAAAAATAGGAAAAAATAATCTCTATATTAAGGACAGAATTGTTTTCTCCCTTTCTGTACCCCACTTGAAACCATGACTTACTGTCATACATTTTATAAATAATTACAATCATTTAATCTATAAAATAGGTATTTTATATCAGAGAATGTGATTACTGAAAGATAAATACTGTATTTTAATCACAAAAAAACTTCCTATGTTTTTACCCAAGGAAATAAAAGTTAAAAATGAGAAATAATTTCAATTACTTATTTCAAATCATACTGTTCTAATATCTGTTCATTAAACTGCTACATCCAGAAATGGCATGGGAATTATGTATTGAGAGTAAGGCATCGTTCTTCAAGATCTGATAATCTCTGTAAACTTCTTTCTGATGTAGAAGTTCTTAGATTTAGTTTAGGCTCTCAATGACATTCTTTCAACAGTAATCCTCCAGTATGACAGAGACAGAGCTTGCTGTGGTAAGGACAAATTGTTGTAGTACATTTAATACTCTGAAATTTCCAAAAGTAAATCTGAGATAAATGTTGTAAATGCTCATTCTTTTTTAGTTCTATGTTTTTTTTATATGATAACCTTTCCATAGAATTTAAGTTTAGTATGCTGTATATAACAACTTTGCCTAACAGATCATTTCATAGATTTAAGATCCTCTTCAGGAAATAATTTTACCTGGCGGTTATATCAGATTTGCTCACTTGTACGTCTATTTATCTTATCTTATTTAATCATTTGTTTTTAATGAAATATCCTGGCACCAGTGAGAGGCAATTGTTTTACTTGGCATATTTCATGAGGTACGAAAAATTGAACCAGGTGTTTATCAATAGTTATTTTATTTATATGATGCAAGTATTTAAAAGAAAAAGCACATGGTAAAAAACTATTTTCCCTTTTAAAGAAACATTTTAAAAATCCAGTTTATACCTTAAATATTAAATGAAGTTTCACATTATTAGAGAGGCAATTCTGTCTTCTCTAAAAATCAGAAAAAGAGAAACCTTTGGTATATATTAAAAATTACAATAATATGTATTTTGGTATTTCCCAAAGGATTTTTAAAAGTTTTTATATAAATATACATAATCTCAAGAATCACAAGGAAATATCAATCCCAATGGCGGAGATGTTATCACACTCTTTTCCTTATTGAAGGATGACTTGATACATATCGTTATTTAGAAATTAAGAAGAACGATTCTTCCTTAAGACTGATATGCTCTTGTTATTAATTAAAATGTATCAGAGGTTGGAGAATACTCATCTTCTGATCTCCCACTTTAAAAATCATTGCTCGTATGCCTTCTTTTTATTTATTTATTTTTCTTTGGTGAGAATGTAAGCCTTAATGACTTTGCCCTATCATTCACAATATGAGGAAATTAAACTATTTTCCAGTGTAAGTTTAATTGCTTTTGTCTCTTAAGATTTAGTTTGCTATTTTTTAATATCATTTTTAGTTTTTCTTTCAACTACATGTACAAGTACGCACATATTCACTCACACACAAATACACTTACATGTGTGTACACAGAGTCACTTAAGAATATGTGCTAAGTATGTCTTCATGTCCCCAGACATGACACTAGCTGCATGATTTGTAGATCCCACTGCAAAATAAAAATGCTGGATCCTTTATTTAAAATTATTAAGAATTTCAAAGTCTCAACAGAAAAGCACTGAATCAAAAGTGAGACCTTTCTGAGAGTGGACCCTGTGTAACTATACAGGCCACACATCCATTAAGCAGGCCCTGCCCTACTGTTCACATTCTCTATAGGAAAACTATGTCAATCTTACTCAATAGTCAGCCTTCTTCATTTCCTAGCAGTAGAATCTGTTCTCAAAAAAGAGGATAAATGGTAATAAAATACCAGTGACTGCTATTAATGTTCCTTTATGATCAGGTACAGCTATGTGAATTTTTTTCAATCATCGAGACAGGTAGATGGATCATGTTTCTATTTCATGAATTTGGGCAGAGCAAAATCACACAACTGTCTTTATATGTGCTTCTTAAATAACTTCTCTCACCTATTGAATCTCTGGTGATATCACACAACCAAGTGATATGCAAAAAATAATGTACATTTTTTAAAGAACAGTATTCAAACTCTACTTTTAACACATTGTACAGATCACATTCTCATAAGAAAAAAAAAGCCTTACAACTTTCCACAGTATGTAAGGAATAAACTCTAAGACTTAAACATAGATTTTCTAACTAGATCTTTTGTGTATTTCTATTTACATCCAGAATAGCCTATCAAAGACTTTTTGTCTCTGCTGATAATGGAAAAGGAGGCATTAATGAGAAATGTTATATCATAAGACTGTTATAGGATAGGCTTATGACATTATAAGCTTCTACAGAAGTCATTTCAATATGAGAAATTACTAATATGGTGTTTTATAATTAAAAAAAAATGCGAGCAATCCAAATTCTCCTCATACCACTTCTACTTTATCTTTTGTGTGTGTTTGTTGTGAAAGATGAGTGCTGAGGGGGTGGAGGTGGAAAAGTAAGTAGTAACACACTGTCTTACACCCTGAGCCTCTCAGTGGCATAAATGTACATCACCTGGAAGACTTTTTTCTTCCTGTCTCTTAAGAAGAGTTATTCGTGTTTGTTTCTGTCAAGTCTATTAATTCTATTGCTCTTTATTTGCTTGGAGACCACTCTTCAATAGCTTTCTTCTATTTCACAATATCCTTAAAATTTTCTGCTGGTTTCTCTAATTTTAATTCTTATTCATTCCTTAACCCACTACAACTTAGGATCAACTTTTTGTGCACTCTATGTATGTATGTATGTATGTATGTATGTATCTATCTATCTATCTATCTATCTATCTATCTATCTATCTATCTATCATTTATCTATATTGCCTAAATTGCTTATATAACCTTTTGATGTAGGGCTTTTAAATTGTTATTGTGGTAAGAACAGATAACATGAGATATATCTTGTCAACATAATTTTTAACTGTGCATGCTAAGGTCTAAATGTTTGTGTCCATCCCCTCAAATTTATATGTTAAAATCCTAACCTCTAAGATGATAGTATTAGGGAGTGGGCCCTTTGGGAGGTGACCCTCATGAATGGGACTGGTGTCCTCCTAAAAGACACCTGAGGGACCTCAATCACCTTTTCTACTATATGAAGACACAACAAAAAGGCACTGTCTATAATTAAGCAGAAAGAGGGTCCTTACCAGACACCGAATCCACCTTGGTTTTGGACTTACCCTCCTCCAGAACTGTGAGAGAAAAATTTCTGTTATTTTTAAGCTACTCCGTTTATAATGTGTTTTTATAGCAGCCTGAAATAACTAAGACTGTATAATAAAATATCACAAGCATTCCTATACACCAATAATAGACAAGCAGATAGCCATATCATGAATGAACTCCCATTCACAATTGCTGCAAAGAGAATAAAATACCTAGGAATACAACTTACAAGGGACATGAAGGGCCTCTTCAAAAAGAACTACAAACCATTTCTCAAGAAAATGAGAGAAAACACAAACAAATGGAAAAACATTCCATGCTCATGAATAGGAAGAAACAATATCCTGAAAAGTAATTTATAGATTCAATGATATTCCCATCAAGCTACCATTGACTTTCTTCACAGAACTAGAAAAAAACTTCTTTAAATTTCATATGGAACCAAAAAAGAGCCCATAAGCTCTTTGCTCAGGATTGTCTCAATACAATCCTAAGCAAAAAGAACAAAGCTAGAGGCATCATACTACCTGACTTGAAACTATACCACAAGACTAAAGTAACCAAAACAGCAAGGTACTGGTACCAAAACAGATAGGTAGACCAATGAAACAGAACAGAGACTTCAGAAATAACACCACTTATCTACAACCATCTGATCTTCTACAAACATGACAGAAACAAGCAATGGGGAAAGGATTCCCTATTTAATAAATAGTGCTGGGAAAACTGGCTAGCCATATGCAGAAAACTGAATTTGGATCCCTTCCTTATACCTTATACAAAAATTAACTCAAGATGGATCAAATACTTAAACATAAAACCTAAAACCGGCCGGACGAGGTGGGTAATGCCTGTAATCCTAGCACTTTGAGAGGCCGAAGCAGGCAGATCACGACGTTAGGAGATCGAGACCATCCTGGCTAACACAGTGAAACCCTGTCTCTACTAAAAATACAAAAAATTAGCCGAGTGTGGCGGTAGGTGCCTGTAGTCCCAGCTACTCGGGAGGCTGAGGCAGGAGAATGGCATGAACCCAGGAGGCAGAGCTTGCAGTGAGCCGAGATCACGCCACTGCACTCCAGCCTGGGTGACAGAGCAAGACTCCATCTCAAAACAAACAAACAACAACCACAAAAAGAAACAACAACCAAAAAAAACCTAAAACCATAAAAACCTTAGAAGAAAACCTAGGCAATGCCATTCAGGACATAGACCTGGGCAAAGACTTTATGACTAAGTCACCAAAAACAATGGCAACAAAAGCCAAAATTGACAAATGAGATCTAATTGAACTAAAGAATGTTGGCACAGCAAAATAAACTATCCTCAGAGTGAACAGACAACCTACAGAATGGGAGAAAATTTTTGCAGTCTATCTATCTGAGAAAGGTCTAATATCCAGAATCTACAAGAAACTTAAACAAATTTACAAGAAAACAATGAACAACCCCATCAAAAAGTGGGTGAGGGATATGAACAGACACTTCTCAAAAGAAGACATTTATGTGGCCAACAAACTTATGAAAAAAAGCTCATCATCACTGATCATTAGAGAAATGCAAATCAAAATCACAATGAGATAACAGCTCACGTCAGTTAGAATGGCAATCATTAAAAAGTCAAGAAACAACAGATGCTGGTGAGGATGTGGAGAAATAGGAATGCTTTTGCACTGTTGGTAGGAGTATAAATTAGTTCAACCATTATGGAAGACAGTATGGCAACTCCTCAAGGATCTAGAACCAGAAATACCATTTGACTCAGCAATCCCATTACTGGGTATGTGCTTAAAGGATTACAAATCATTCTACTCTAAAGACACATACACACATGTTTATTGCAGCACTATTTACAATAGCAAAGACTTGGAACCAACCCAAATGTCCATCAATGATAGACTAGATAAAGAAAATGTGGCACTTATACACTATGGAATACCATGCGGCCATTAAAAAAGAATGAGTTCATGTCCTTTGCTGGGACATAGATGAAGCTGGAAACCATCATTCTCACAAAACTAACAAAGGAACAGAAAACCAAACATTACATGTTCTCACTCATAACTGGGAGTTGAACAATGAGAACACATGGATACAGGGATGGGAACATCATACACTGGGGCCTGTCAGGGAGTGGGGAGCTAGGGGAGGGAGAGCATTGGGACAAATACTTAATGCATGCAGGATGTAAAATTTAGATGACTGGTTAATAGGTGCAACAAACCACCATGTTACATGTATACCTATGTAACAAACTTTCATGTTCTGCACATGTATCCCAGAACTTAAAGTAAAATGAATTTTAAAATATATATTTTTAACTATAAGCACAATGTTGTACAGCAGATCTCTAGAACTTATTCATCTTGTATAGTTGATACTTAATACCCAGTGAACAGCAGCAACTCTCCATTTGCCCCTGCCCTCAACCCCTGGCAACTGCCATTCAACTTTCGGCTTCTTTGAGTTTGACTAATTTAGATACCTCATATAGGTGGAATTATGGAGCATTTGTTCTTCTGTGCCTGGCTTATTTCACTTAGCATAGTGTGTTCTAGGTTCATCTTTGTTACCACATATGGCAGGATGCGTTTGTCTTTTTTATGACTGAATAACATTCCATTATATGTGTATACCTTATTATTTTTATCCATTTATCTGTTGAAGGGTGTTTAAGTTGTTTCTGTATCTTGGCTATTGTGAATAATGATGCAATTTAACCAGAAATCTGGGTCCTCCTCAGTCAGTTCCACAACAGCTTTTGTGTGTGTTTTTTGTGGGAAGTGAGTATGAAGGAGATGGAAAAGTTAAGTAGTCTTATACATCTTACTTGCAGGAATGTATATTATCTGAAGGGCTTTGTTCTTTCTTCTTTAAGGAAAAGTTATTCCTGTTTGGGAGAGTGCACACATAGCTTCAAGATTCTGATTTTAATTCTTTTGGATGAAAACCCAGAAGCAGAATTGCTAGATCATATGATAGTTTTTTTGAGAGACCTTTATATTGTTTTCCATGGTGGCTTCACCATTCACATTTCTGTCAACAATGTACAAGGGTTCCAATTTCTTCATGTCCTGCCAACTCTTGTTATCTTTTAAGGTTTTTTTGGTATGTTTTCTTTTGTTTTTATAATTACTATAATTGTGAGATTACTTCACTGTGATTTTGGTTTGCATTTCCCTGATGATTAGTGATGCTAAGTATCTTTTCATATACCCATTGGCCACTAGTATGTCTTCTTTGGAGAAATGTCTATTTAAGTCTCTTATCATTTGCTCTTTAAAAAATTGCTATTGAGTTGTAGGAGTTTCTTACATATTTGGGTATTAACCTCTTATCAGATGTACAGTTCGCAAATATTTTCTACCATTTCGTAGGTTGCCTTTTCCTTCTTGATGTTTCCGCTGCATAGCAGAAGCTTTCCAGTTTAATGCAATGCCACTTGTCTATTTTTGCTTCTGTTGCTTGTTAAAACAGTATGGTACTGGCATAAAGATGGACAATGGACACATGTAACAAAATAGACACCTGAGAAATACATCCACATTTATATGGTTAACTGATCTTCAACAGGGTGCCAAGAATACACAATGGGACAATGATAGTCTTTTCAACAAATGACACTTGGAAAACTACTTGTCAACATTAAAAATAATAAAATTGTACTCATCTTGCACCATACACACACACACGTACACACACACACACATTAAAATGGATTAAGGACTTAATTCTAAGACCTGACATTGTAAAACTCCGAGAAGAAAACAGGGAGAAAGCTTCATGACATTGCTCTTCACAATGGTTTCTTAATATGACATCTTTTTCTTTTTTTAGGATGTCAGCTAACTTCAAGTCCCTATAGATTTTACAATATTGTTAATTCCCTACTAGAAACATGCTCTTCCTTTGGTTTCTGACACATCATGATTTTCTGCCTTTTTTAGACTCTCTCTTCAACTCTTTTGTTGACTCCTTGCCTTCTTTCTGTCCTGTTAGAGAAGTTCACTATAGCTCTGTTCTTTTATCTCTGACCTCCTGCTGGGAAAAGTTATATATTATAATGGCTTTAACTACTGCCTCATAAATCCATGTCATGAAAGAATAAGGAGAAAAACATTTCTTCTCTAACTATTCTAAATCTACTTATCTAGCTTCATAGTCTGTGATTCTCCCCTCCATATTTCTTATGGTCAAACATGCAGAAGTACTCAACATCCCTAAACATGTTGCTCTTACTTTTGCTAAGTTAAATTTAACAACTAGATTGGAATGACCATTGTGTGAAGTACTTATCATACTCCCTACTCTTCAAGCACATTCAATCTAGACCTCCTGTTATGTGTGCTGTTCACCATGTCTGTCAAGCACTTCACCAAACTTTTCTTTCTTGGGTAACCCCTACTTTCGTATCCAGTTTAAACGTGGCCTCCTCTACTGATCTCAACCAGACTTCCTTTGGGGCAGCATGCAAGCTATTCCTTTTTGTAATTTAACATAGTGCATACCTTCAATAAAGCCACTTTTAAAATGTTACTGATTGTTTTTGTTTAGGTGTGTATCATCCTCACTACAAATCTCAAGGAAATCATATTTTACTCACCTTAGAATCTTCAGTGTTTCAGCTATAAAAAAGAATGAGGAAGGTAAATATAAATGATAAGGAGTAATTTCCAGCATGTATTACTGAAGTGAAAAAAGCAACGCAAAATGATCAAAACTTTATATCATGAATAAGAATATGTTTTATTATTATTAGGTTTTCATCAAAACATGACCAAGAGGTCGTAAGGAAAACTACTTATTAGAAATGGAAATAAAATATGTAGAAATAGACTTGGAAGTGTATATTGATGGAAATAAATATTTTTTAATTTATTTTATTTTTTGTATCATAATGGTGTGCCATAAACAAGTTATATCAAAAAGCTCTGATACTAGAATTTTTAAAAATTCAAAATATTTGTATACAAATATTTTGGAAATGCCCAACCCATATTCTCTGTTACCAATAAAAGTTTCTTCCAAGGAATTCTCTGTGCCCATTGACATCAGCATTAGCAAAAATACTGAATGAGATTTAGATTGCATTTCCTCTGATTATGCTCCTGTGGTATCACATTTCTCTACAATATGTAATTATGTGAGAGTTTAGTGTTAATATGCATGATATCCAGATTACAGGAGAGTTTATAAATGTAGTATATATTACAAAACTTATTTTAAAATTAGATTATTAACATTTAATATTCAGACTCTTACAACAAATGTATATTTATATTTTGTAAGAAAAAAACTATGCAGTATTTTCTATACAGTGCTTTATAGTACATGTAATATTGTTCATGGACTGAGGTTTCCTCAATTTTTTCTCTCTGATAATTCCAAATGTGTTTTAACTGTAATGGTACACATTGAATCTTAGAGCTGGAACACAATAACCATTTTCTTCCTTCCTGTCTTATACTTGAGAAATTTCTATTCAAAGAAGTTAAAAGACTTTTCCTGGAGGTCTCATAGGTTTTAGTGTAGTAAGTCTGGAAAGCCAAATTGAATTTGTTCTCATTGTTTCTTCCCGCACGATCAATGAATTTTACAGGGTGCATGAATTAAAGAATTACCAGTAAAAATGATCTGTGGAAATAACGGTGAACTGAAGAGTGCAGGATGCTCTAGGTTCATCACCTTAATAAGGAGGTTATCCATGACTGTAATGGGATGAAGGAAAAACAGATTTGAAGTCAAATGCAGTTCTTATGGAAGAATAGGAAACTGCAGAAAATTATATATGAAACTTCAAGAAAACACAAACTATTGAGGAGAAAATTAGAAGTGTTGATTCATTTAAATAAATATAGAATTTCAATGAGTGATTTTTCTATTTCAAATTCTATTATTTTTTAATATTCATGGTTACAAAATACGTTCTTAATTATGTTAACCTTTCACCCTTACACTCAGTGTTTTTACCATATAATCATGTTTGTTTTACTTGGATATATCTAGCTAATTTTTATAACTTTTTTTTCCTGAACCATTGCAAGCTTGCGGTATAGAACTATTTCCAGATGGATATTTAATTACTATATATTTGGTAAGTAAATTATGAAATGACAGGAAGTCTTGTTACTTCAAGATAAAGGGCACTGGAAAAAAATCCATTTAAATTGAATCCACTTAAATCTGTCCAGAATTCTGCAATAAGTGGTGAATGAAAATAGCTACACAAGACTTCTATCTTAAAAATAAATAAAATTCATTAAAATAAATTTATTGCTTTTTATTTTAGACAAAATTTAAATTTTAATTGCAATGGTAAAATTGTTCTTAAAATACACAAAGAATGAGTTAAATGTTGATTTGTTCTTTTGGGCATTTTTTGACAAAATTTTATTAGGTTCATTACAACATCTTTCCTCTCACATTTGACTTGCATAGCATGATTATATTGAGAGACATTTTTCTGAAAAATATGTAAGGATTTCCCCTTTTCCCAAGGGTCTCTCAAATCTTTGAAATTCAAATATTTCTTTTCTGAAGTACCTAGCATGAAGTCATTCTTTTGAAAGATTTACAAAATTGCATTTGCAAAATATCATGCACTAAATTGGCTCACATGTATTGGTCTATTTGCATAATAATTATTATATAAGTAATCAGTTCATTCGTGAATGAGTTCATATCTGATTTGGTTTTGTTATGTGAATATTGCTATTGAACAGTTATATACCAAGGACCTCCCTGAATAATTTGGTAAAACAGCTGCATCTTTGACATTCCACCACGTTGAAAGGATTATTTAATCAATCTTTGAGATGCAGACTTCAACTTTATAAAATGAATGGTTAGGCATTTAAAAAATTAGTTGATTTTCTAATTCAAAAAAGCCTTCAGAATGCCATATAAGCATACTTATGGATCCCTGAAATACTTCTTTCCCCAACATCTCTGCTTCCATCTGCATCAATGACACCATAATCTATAAACCAAGGTCATGTCTTATTACTGTGTGCTTACATGTTCTTTACTGATCAAGACTATTTTTCACCTAGCTATCAATCAAACTATCATCAGAATGTAATCACAGTTCTAAGAATAAATGAGTTTAGGCAGTGATTTACATAAATAAATAATCTACTTCAGATACTAAGTGTTTTCATTTGCAATCGTAGAAATGTAAGCTAGAGTAATGGATTCATAAACTCATTACTTGGAAAGGTCAAAAGGGATTTTTCTTCATTGTTACCACATTTTGGAACTGTATAAATTCTGAATTGCAGGTAAGCTTCCTTTAGAATTGTAGGCATTAGTCCTAAGAAATCAGGGTCAGCCGTTATGTTGTCCAAATTTGTTTTTAGCACATTCAGTCACTTATGATCTCATCACAACCATTGTTCTTTTTTATCATTGTTAAGGTGACAATATGATTTATTGTTCAAACAAGGACAATTCTGAGAATGACATGGGATATATTAATGACTACAATCACACAATGGGCATAAACTGGAACTGTCCAGGGCAAACCAGGACTTGCGGTCACCAGTCGTAGCACTTTTTCTTTAAAACTTCCATACCAAAAAGCTCTATCCTTTACCTTCCAGGAAAATCTGCCTTTAGCTACTAGTCACTTTAAAATATCAAATACCTGTAAGTAATCAAAATATTACCTCTGTGAAAGTCTTAGCAATTTTAACAAAAGGTTAAAGCCTTAAAGAGTTTAAGATCATTCCAAACATCATCCAGAGATGGTGCTGAAATGGTGCTAATTAAATGCTTGCTACTCCAGCTGTTACTGAATTTAGTATCCTGACAAGTTCTCAAAAATGTAAGTTTCTGGAGAAAATATATGCATTATATACATTGTTTTCTTTTAGCTATATTTGCCCACTCTTTACCTTCAAGTAAATTGTGCTAAGTACAGAAAGGCATCTAATGGCTTATCCAATTAGTTATTTCTACCTTATATCGAATTTTTTGACTCTCTTAGATTTCTTTCTTACTGAAGGTTGCCTCAACTTTTCTAAAAGTGAGCACGGAGATAAATATTAACAATATAGTATTTTACAGATATTTTAAAGATAAAACCAACAATTAAAATAGCAAAGTAGTACACAAAGCTGGCTCAGCTATTTCTGTGAACCCATTAGATGAAAATGTTCTGATTTCTGTTAGGGGAGTAGATGCTGGTATAGATCCAGGGATTTTCTCCCATTGTGCCCTAAGAAAAATATATTAATTGATTGACTCATTCATTCATTCATTCATTCATTTATTCATCAGGATTTTTATAGTCTTAGCACTAGCACTACACCACAAATACAAAATGAAAGGAGACACGGTTTCTGTCTCACAGTCCAGCAGGAAAGATAAATACACAAACATGGAATTACAATATTATAGATTTAACCGAAACTCTATAGAACAGCAAAAAGAACACCAAAGAACATCAAAAAGGACTTACTCATCTGGGAAATCTTCAAAGAGTTCATAGATTAGGGGAATCCTGACGCATGAGTGAGTATTTGCCAAGCAGTGAAATGGAGAAATGTTACCGCAGACTAGGAGAGTTCACATTAAAGCATGAAAGCACAGAAGAGAATGTGGTATTCCAAAGATTGTGAGCAGCTGCATGTTAACAAGAACAGGTACCCATCATGTTCTGAGAAAGCCTGTCAAGGCAGGAGGTCAAAGCATGAGTAAACCTAGATAACATGGGAAGGGGATTTTAACTGAGTTACCAGGAACCAACAAAGGTATATTTGAAGAACAGTCATAATCAGATTTTAGCCCAGAAAGCCAACTCTATTGGCAGTGTGGAAAGCATTAACAAAAATACACAGGGGAAAGTTGAGGGCCTAATGAAAGTCCATCAATGACAAGGAAGTTGGCATTTAACTAATCAAAAGCAACATTGAAACTATTTATTCACTCAGTCTACATATATTGTATACTTACATGCCAAATATTGTGTTAGCTAGTGAGCATCCAAACATGAACTAGGCTCTTAAAGTATAATTTAAGCAGAAGAGGACTTGGACACAGCTCTCCCTCTATAAAACTGAAAATTGAAATATGATTTCTGTTTTCTACCTAACATGATTCTTGAGATGTGTAATTAAAAATTTTAGATTTTGATGATGATGATGTATGAATGAGGATTTACATTGAACTTATCTATCTTGGCCCACAAATAATTCCCATCCAAAGAATCAAAGATGGATTGATAAGTCAATAAAAATAGTGAAAAAAGCATTATGTTGTTCTGGGAAGAGCTCTTCATAAAGTGATAGTCTCACAGTGATCAATATGGGAATGACTTTGCCTGAAACATATTTTTTTCTAACGTGATATTTACCCAAAAGACCAAGACCTCCCTCTGAAAGGGATAGCTGATCTCAAGTTTTGAGCACTTTTTAGCAAGCTGCAGGATTCAGCAAGTATTGTTTTATTTGTCCTCTCTTTCACCTGGACTGTAAGTGTCTTGTGAGGAAGAATTGTGTCTTTATCTTTGTGTATTTCCAGTCTAGAACACAATGCTGGAACATAAAATTACAAGTTTGTCAAATAAAACTAAGATAACTGAATATCTGAATTATGAATACAGAATACTTTCAATTAACACTTATGTGGTAACCTCTGATCCAAAATCTTTTTTATCATTAGTAAGATCAGGAACTCCCACTGGGATCTGATACACTCAAGTTGTTTATATAGGGGGGTTTTGAGGTATGAAGTAACAAACTTATACCTAATTTTCTGCTCTGCTCTTTGTGCTCTACTGACTTTTCAGAGTTTTCAATGTTTGTGTGTTTTGATTCTCAGTAGTCATTAAATAACCAACTTCAGCTGTAACTTTGCTATATACAGAACAAGCCAGATTGGTGGAGTAATTGAGATCTTTCAATATACATTATTTTTATTATTTCATTTAAGAATTTATCTCAGGGTTGGATACTTTTGTCCCAATATCCAAACAATCTTTTGGATATTGTTTTTATAATTAATCTTTAAATTCATGTTCTCTGCTACAACCAAAGGGACTTTCAAAACGAGAGACAAATAGAGATAGTCCAACGAGCTCTTCCTACTACTTCTTTCTATTGTTACAAATGTGGGGACCTTTCCCTGTGCAGCCTTTTGCTTGGGAAGCTGTAAAAAGTACAGAAAAACGAGTATGGTAGAAGGAAATACTTTCTTAAGGATTTTTTTCTCTTATGAATTGCCATTGCAAATATAACTATATCTTCAGAAATTTCATATCACTTGACACCTATTCTTTTTTTTTTTTTTTTTTTTTTGAGACGGAGTCTTGCTCTGTCGCCCGGGCTGGAGTGCAGTGGCCGGATCTCAGCTCACTGCAAGCTCCGCCTCCCGGATTTTTGCCATTCTCCTGCCTCAGCCTCCGGAGTAGCTGGGACTACAGGCGCCCGCCACCTCGCCTGGCTAGTTTTTTGTATTTTTTAGTAGAGACGGGGTTTCACAGTGTTAGCCAGGATGGTCTCGATCTCCTGACCTCGTGATCCGCCCGTCTCGGCCTCCCAAAGTGCTGGGATTACAGGCTTGAGCCACCGCGCCCGGCCCATGACACCTATTCTTATATAGCATTTATCAAATGTAACTTATTCACATATTTATGTGTCTGAATTCTTTCCTTATTAGATAATAAACTGTATTAAATTAACTTCTGTTAGTCTTTATTCCTGATATAGTATCTCACAAATTGTACAAATTAGTTGCTCAACAAATAACTGATGAATGAATTATTTTCTGCTACTCATGTTTTAAAGTAGCTACTTCCTCTGGAACAAACAATATTCAATATAACATTGATTTTTGTAGGGAAAATATGTTCCAATTTCTAAAATAGTTTAGAAAACTTTAGAATCACTTAAACTATGATTGGAGTTGCTCTTAAGGTGTCAGGCATTTACAGTTAATAATTTAAACATAAAATATTTAAAGAGAAAAAGCAAGAAATCAGTGGAATTTCAGTTCATGCATTATTAGAGTTTGAATAATAATATTTCTTAAAAATGTATTGAGCACTTCTTACCTGTTAAGCACCCTTCTTATTTTCAATGTTTCCTCACAAAAATATTTACAAATTCAGCCTTGATTAGAAGAACTAATGTTATATCATTTCTCTGAGACAAAAATCTCACAAAAAATTGATGTGTAAATATTAGTCTTAATTCTGCTGCAGAAATTTTTCTTTTTGATTTTTAGGAAATATGACAGCTCTCTCAACACTTAAAATTTTTTTGTAACCTCCTGAATTAACTTTTTGCCAAGTTACTAGTGTTTAACAATCGCCTTAACTCATAACCACTCCATTGTTCTTTTTTCCTTCATCTATTAAAGAAAGAGAGACTTAACATCCTCCTTTCTCCCTCTTTTCTTTCTCTCTCCCTTTCTCTCTCCCCTTTTCCTTCCTTTTTTCCTTCCTCCTCTTCTTTCTTTTTCAAAACCATTAGCACCCATGTATATATTTTTTAACTTTAAATTATAATGTTAACTCATTTAATCCTCCCTGCCATTCTCAAATGGCCAACTTCTTCTTTTGTTTAATGTTTCTTTTAAAGGTGTAGCTTTTGTTGCATTTGTTTTACTCTTCAATATAATGTATTTCTAACTCCTTCTAGGGATTCGGTAATTTGGCAGTCTTTCATCTAGCTTCCCTAGGCAATATCAAAAGAAAACCCTTGGAGGAGTAATAGTGATTAAATACCCAGACTGCATACATTTTCTCATGTCCATAGCACTGTGGAGAAATTAATTAAGTCTCACAGCACCTGTCTGAGGTATTATTATTATGTACATTTCACATGTGCAAACCTCAGCACAGACATTATGTTTTGCCCAAAATCAAAGTGTTACTTTTATATTGAGATTAGCACTTAATTATTATTGATTAAAGTCAATCATTTTCCTTTGCTGTATCTCTCTCTCTGGTCTTCTCCTTCTCTCTATCTTACTAGAACTAACATAATTGCATTATCATATTGACCAAAAGATCCTTTCAAAATATGATGTCTATTAAAAGTTGTAAATGCATGTATTCTTACAGTTTTTGTTACATAAGTGTCAGTTACTATGTAACTTACAAATTACTTACCTTTATATTTATGCCTGTAGTTTTTCTTATCAAAGTTGCTTAACCCATTTTTGCATAATTAAGCTTTATACTTATTTTCAATTATGCAATCTATGTTTATAAATACTGTATTTTCTAATTAGCAGTTTTATTGACATTACATAGATTCACTTTCTTCATTAAAGACTTCAATGTTCATTTAAAAAAAAAACCTAACAAGCACTTATGTGAAAAAGTGGTACATTCAAATTCTAATTTATTTGGCCAAAACAAAAATCTAAACACACTTTTAAGTAGTAAAGTAAGGTATGCATCAATTTGATGCTTAATTCATCTAGAGTGGTAACTGTGCCTATTTTTTCATTTTACAATTTTGTTGAATAAGGGGGAAGTCAATCATGATTCTTAGAGGAAGAGCTATTATTATTTTATTAGACATAATACTGTTTGCTATGGCCACTTTCCAAATATTTCATAATAGGGAGGTGGAATCATTCTTATTGAGGACTAGCTGGTGAAAAAAAAAAAGATCTAACATATTCTTAAATGAAAGAGGTTAACATAAAAATTATTGTGTATTTTAAAAATACATTTTAAAAGACATACTGCTCTTGGATCAAGTTAAGTTGAAATAAATTGTGTTTACTTTTAATATTGCATTTGGTCTGTTGTAACATATAAATTTGGTAGCTATGATTAACCACATATTAGGTTATGCTGGTAATTTTTAATATTTCTTTTGATTGCCAAATTTTATGCAATTAACCTTTACTGTCTTAAGTGAAGACTGAATTAAAATAATTTGGGGGAGTAATTACTGTTGGGCATCAGGACTTCTAAAATAAGTCTATTGGGACAATATCTATTCTTTTTCTTTTCCTCGTATCTTTTTTTTTTTTTTTTTTTTTTTTTTTGAGATGGAGTCTTGCTCTGTCACCCAGGCTGGAGTACAGTGGCACGATCTTGGCTCACTGCAACCTCTTCCTCCCAACTAGCTGGGATTACAGGCATGCACCACCACACCCAGCTAATATTTCGTGCTTTTAGTAGAGATGGGGTTTTGCCATGTTGGCCAGGCTAGTGTCAAACTCCTGACCTCAAGTGATCCTTCCACCTCGGCCTCCCAAATTTCTGGGATTATAGGCATGAGCTACCACACCCAGCCATAATATCTGCTTTAAATTCATGTCTTCTCAAATTAATATAATTAAACAATTACAGAATGAAAAGGAAACAAAAATGCTATCAGTTAATGAGCACTAACCCATTTTGACAAATAAGCATTCCCACTCCCTTCCCATCTTAGTTAAGAGGGACAACTTAACTGATTGTGGGCTATCTCTGTGTTAAGTTAGTTTATGCTGATAGTTTACTTCCCTAGCATCTTGAAGCCAAGAGAATAATCTTGAATCCTCTCTTGTCTCTCTTGCAGTGGTGTGGTCTCTAGAGTATAGCTGAGTATCAGTGCAACCTGAAAATACAAATACATGAGCAATATTTACATTGTTTCTGCTATTGTCATCACTCCACACACACATACACACACACACACACACACACACACACACACACTCACACAATGCCTTTTAAATTAATCAACATGACTAGACCTTTCATGCGCTGGCCCTGAATCAGAACTATGGTGTTGCTGGCATAGACAAGGAACCATTCCAAATACATTTTTGCCTGTCTTGAAAATCCTATTAATCATTTTATAAAACTGACTCCTCCTGTTGATATATACCTTTCAAAATTGACAGTTTTCTTTCAATACTATATCTTATAGATTTACTTTATATTATATAGCTGCCTTTAATCCTGATAATTGAATTCACTGAACAAATACTCATTGAGCATATTACTGCAAATTGTTCACCGAAAAAGTAAAAAGGGTATATTTTTCTGAAACAAAAATCTCCAGGGAAAATCACTTATCAAGCTCTGAAATACACTGTGGCAAATGCAATAGGGATTGGCATTTGATATTATCTAATAGTACTGTAAACAAAAAGCAGGTTGGGGATGCATATTTAGAAGAGTTACAAAAGAAGATTATAATCAGTAAGAAACTGCAAAAATGTAAGTCAACAAAACATTTAAAAGTTAATTTATCTAAAATCCATTTTCACAAATGGTGTTACTCAAATTGTAAGTCTTTGATGGTTTACTGCTAGCGTGAAAATCCATATTGATGGAAGACAAAGCATCAGTTGTAGGAAACCAAGTTTTTAATTCACATAATACACCAATACAGATGCAGAATTCAGTATAGTTGTACAGATTCTCCATGCTCTTTGATGTCATTACTATGGTATGACCTTTCTCTTTTTTTAAAAATTGACTATCATTTGTGGACATAGTCATGATAGAAATTCAGTATATAAGAAGAATTTGTTGCACTTACTTTCCTTTTAGAGTAGATCTATCCTCTTAAAATGAAATTATCAGCAACATTGATGTGGTAGTCTTAGAGAAAAGTATTAGATATCTGAAATGTGTACTTCATATGTCACAAAAACAATAATAATAATAATAATAATGCTACTCCAACTAGATTAATTCAAACAAAGGCCTTTTTAAAATTCTCTGAACAGCTAAATAATTAAAGGGTCAGAGAAACCTTAATTTGATGTTGAAATTACAGACCGGGAGTTGTTCGTTGGCTTTCATTCTTTGTGTGCATTTCCTTAGCATCATGACACTCCGTCCTTAGGTACCTTCTCCCATGTGGTTTCAAGAGCATTGCGAACAGTTTCCTAGGATACAGTTGTCTGGATTTATTTCCAATTGGAAATAGTACATCCACTTCGTTTATAGCTCAAGAGCAAGCCCTACATTGATCTAATTTGCTTGACTTGTGTATTGTGCCCATCACAGAATCATTGCATGACAAGGAAAACAAAAAGTACAATTGATTTGGCCTCTTAAGCAGGTACACAGTCAGGTTGAAGGGGGGTTGGTGGTGCAGTCAGCTTTGGCTGAATACCATGAGCAAGTTGAGAAAACGGGATTTTTCCCATATCAACATCAGGGTATGGTTGCATGAAAAAGAGGGAATTGATGCTAGGAAGTTTTTCTTAAGCCCCAAAAAATGAAGTAAATATTCAAAACTTAATATTGTCAAACTACTGCAAGCTATAAAGCTAAATACATGTTATAAACATAGATGAAGATAGGGCATATGAAAACTCTAATATCCATGTCCTTCAACTACTCACTTCCAACTATTTTCCACAATGCTAGCTTGACCATATATGAAATAATGACAATCTTTACCAACATCAGTAATTCTATTTCCTGTGACATTTCTACTAGAAACTTACTGGTCAGTGGCCTTACTTCTTTCCTTACAGTTTTCTTATGGTAGTATTTCACAAGATATATGCTCAATTTCTTTGAGAAATGCAATCAATATACCCTTTTTAAAAATAATATTTATCATCCTTTCCTTCTGTTTTAAGTCTAGAATCCTTGTTTAGTCTTTCATTATAATTAATCCATTACACAAACAAAAACAAAATGGAAAATGGCTTTCTTTACTTTTTTACTATATCTACAAATATTCCAACCACAATTGAAAGCAACTATCCTCTTTTCCACCAAATAACTGTGCTTCAGATTTATAACTACAAGGTTCAAATGCTAATTTAATACTTCAATAGTATATTTGTTTCTGAGTACACTAGTTTCTTAGTATTTACCACACATTTGTTGGCTGAAAACAAAAGGAATTTATTTCCTCAGAGTTCTGGAGGCAAAAAGTCTGAAATCTGACAGGGCTGCTCTCCCTGTAGGGACTATGTAAAAGGAATAATCAGGTCCTTGCTTCTTCTAGTTGATAGTGGTTGCCCCAGCATTTCTGGCCTAGTGGCCACATCACTCCACTCTCTATTTCAATTGTGTTCTCTTCTGTGTGTCCACATAAGAGAGAGGAAAACCTAATCTCCTTTTATCTCTCTCTTATATGGACACATGATGTCATTTAGGGCTCACACAGGTAATTCAGGATTATCTTTGCATACCAAAATCATTAATTACATCTGCAAAGATCATTTTTCCAAAAATTTAATATTTGCAAATTCTACAGATTGACATAGACATCTTTTGAGGGGCCATAACAAAAATCTTTCTTTTTCACTTTTTAACACTATTATTTTATACTTTCTTTTACAATTTCAAATTGCTTATACTCCATCATCCTTGGCCACTCAAAATCAGCTGATAATTGTGTTTCACACTGTATTAGGAAAATAACAATAATCAGTCAAGAATATTTCAGCTTTTTACCAGTAATCCTACACAACTGGTACTATCACTACTCTTCTATTGTTTGTCCTTCCTGTTAAATGAAAGATTGGCCCTTCCTCCCTCACCCCTGCTCTAAGAACAGTTTTGTTATTTTGCTCTGGATCTCATAGCTTTTCACCTTCTCATCCCTGCACTCTCATTCACCTTTGGTGAGAGTATACTTTGACAAAATCATCTGGAGATATAATTTTGCAATGTATTAAAACAAATAGAAAAAGTACATAACTTTTGACTGAAGATTTTACTTCCAAAAACTTGTTGCACAAAAATATTCAGCTTAACAAAAATAAAAATATAAGCCAGTTTTTTGAAGCATTATTTGTACCATGTAAAAAATTATATATATGTTTGTGTGTATGCATATATATGTATATGTAACTCTTAAATTCCCTCAGTTTGCTGATGTCTAATATGTAATACAATTTTAAAAGTTGTTTTAATTTTTTAAAAAAGAATAAGAATAATTTGTACATATAGTTATTGTATGGTATGCATAATTGCTGAAATAATCAAACAAATAGCAGAAGCAGAACTTTACCTATTTTTTTAAAATAGGAGAAATGGCATGCAAATTTATTATTGCGCACATGGAGAGAACCACAGAGTGATTACTCCCCTTTCCCCAGTGGGGTTCAGAAGCTCATATACCTTCTTGAAGTTACAGAAAGAATGAGGGCTTGTATTGTGGCAAACTATTTTATGGGAGGAGGAGAAGAAGGGGCTTGGCTAGCAAAGGTAGTCTTGTTACGTAGAACTACAATGTGTAGACACATTTTTGTTCAAAACAACAATAACAGAATATAGATATGAATAAGGTAAGATCTGAAAGAGTAATACTGTATTAACAGTCTTCGCTCATAAAAAATGGAAATATAGGAGGAAAGTTTGGTTTTGTATATGTCCATTTTGTTTTTAACAGTTAACCTCTACTGATATTTACATACATATGTGTATAGATAAATAACTTATTTTAATTCTTTATTGTTTTTAGAAAATTATAAGCAGATAAATTACATCTAACTCATTTTTTTTTGTTCAGTGTTTTTGAACTTTATGTTACCTCTGTTTTTGTTCAATTTCCTAAGCTATTCATCTAATAAATTTACTTGAACAATTTGGTTGTCATAATCAGTTTACTGTTTTGAGAGCACTATGTCTAATCTTAATGAAGGAGAATTAGAAATCCAGCTGACAAAGTTTTAATTCTTGCAAACGATCTGTATTTTCTATCACATGACTACAATTAACTACAGTGTTAACGCCTCTGTATTTTCTATCACATGACTACAATTAACTACAGTGTTAACGCCTTTTGTCTTTTATGATAAACAACAAGAAAATGCCTGTCAGAAAAGGAAATTAGCGTTACACCAGATAATTTCAAATAGATGCCAATGTAGCACAAGAGTTTACAGTCTGGAAAACATGATAAGTCAAACTTTAGACATTGTTTTTTACGCTGTCTTTTTTGGTTAATGAAATGACTTCACATAGACTGAATTCATATTTTAAACAATTTGAAAATGCCATTTAGAATCCAGCAGTATTTTACTGCTCCATTTCATTTTGGTAAAATATACTTATTGTAAAAGTAACATAAAATAGACCAATAGAGATAATCAATCCTAGATCACAATAATCACATTTGTAAAATCGCAGATATTATACAATGGCATTCGTATAAAAATGTAAATGATTAAGTTTTAATTTTATTAATTTATACATATATATATAGGCTGATGGTAAGCATGATTTAAAAGCCAATTTGCAAACTGAGAAAGAAAATTATGCCATTTTCACTGAAGTCATTAAGAATCTTGAAACAGTGTGTAACACCCTACAAGAATAATCCTTGGGGTTTAAATGCTCATTCACCCTCTTTGTTAGTTTAATTCAACAGAAAATCTCTTGTTCACACACTAGACAGAGTTGGAAAGAAGCCATAGAAGATTATGTTTACTCAATAAAATCGACCCTTTATGTTTAAGTTGCTTTGCTCATAATCTCATATCTGTAGTACTACGACTAATTAATTGTCTTATATTCAGCTTGTGGAAAATCAGATGCAGTTCATGACTTATCTTTTTGATACATTTTTGTTTGGAACTTTATAACTCATCAACATTTCCCTTACTACAATATATGAAATGTTTACTGTACATGATACACATCAGGAAAATTCTATAATTATTCAAAATAATTATACATTTGTGTAGTTCCAGAAAATAATAGTTTTTAACAGCATATGAGATTTTTTAATATAGTCCGTATATTTTTGTTGTTCAGAAATAAACACCTGAAGAATGAGGCTAAATACGTTTAAGCAGCATAGTCATTTTTGTCTTTTTTTTTTTAAATTTCTTTGCTTGGCCATGAGCTATATTGAGAAATAAAGTGTGCTTTAATCAGCCATTTTCTCTTGAATCACATTCCCATTGGTGCTTATATTTAATCATTTGATGTAATATCATTTGTTGCTTAGTGATATTGATCAAGCATTAAATCTAATACATTATATCAGTAATCAAATTTTCCTTTTTTCTGTATCTTTTTAAAAATTTAATGAGGCATCTATAGTATTTGGATTATTTTTCATTACGTTGTTGTTATAACTTTGCGAATAAAGTTACTAGAAAAGGAAGAATTTCAAAATAGAAAAGTCTAAAATCCTGTTGGTTGGATGAGCAATGTCTGTTCTTCCAAAACACAGCCTAAATCCAAGCTCCATATGTAATTTAACAAACACTGGTCTGAATATACTATGCACCAAACACTCCGCTCAGTACTAGTTTTAGAAAAATATATGATCTTCTCTTTCATATCTACACCTTCTCTAACCACCTTCAACTACTTTCTTTGCTAATCCATTTCCTGCTCTTCATAAAATTATCTTAACTATTTGCCACATACATAGTCATTGGATAAATACGTAGAAGTCATTCTAAGCCTAGGAGGAAACAGAGGTGATATGCTAGTTTATATCACTGGCCTAGCTTACCTAAACTACAAGCAAGTACATAATTATTTTTCAACAGAAAGTGGCAGTCTGCATGCTCAGAGAAATTGATATGGTTATGCTTTGTTTCTCCACCCAAATTTCATCTTGAATTATAATCTCCATAATCCCTATAATCCCCAAGTATCAAGTGAGAGACCTGGTGGAGGTAATTGAATTATAGGATTGGTTTCCCACATGCTGTTCTAATATTGAGTGAGCTCTCATGAGATCTGATGGTTTATAATTGTTTGGTAGTTCCTCCTGCATTCATTTTCCTTTCTGCCACCTTGTAAAGAAGGTGCCTTGCTTCCCTTTTGCCTTCCGCCATGATTGTAAGTTTTCTGAGGACTCCGCAGCCATGCTGAACTGTGAGTCAATTAAATCTCTTTCCTTTACAAATTACCCAGTCTCAGGCAGTTCTTTATAGCAGTATGAAAATGGACTAATACAGCAATCATATACAGGTTGTAATCCCATATTTTCTCCTCTCATGCCTATGTTTCATTTCACCAATAAACAGTTAATAAGAAATAAATACTTTATGGACTGAAATTCAAATTAATTCAAATTTCATAACTTATGTTTGAGTCACAGTTAATTGGAAAAAATTCTTTTGGATCTTTTTCTCTTTGTTCCAAATTAGGTCACAATTTTTGAGGTACTATGTATTGATATTATAAGAGCAAATAAAAGCAGTTTCTGGTCAATTCTCCCTTTCATATATACAAAAGAACATAAGCCAAGTATATTTCAGTTTGTGTTAGAAATTCATTTGTATATATTATACCAACATAATTTAGAGTTTATCAATTTGGATTGAATCAACTTCCATTTGAACTACTATGGGACAATTTAAAGGAACTAATTAACATTCACATTTCCCTTTAAAATCGATCTTATTTTAGATGACATTAACTATATGCCATATCTACCGCCAGATCTACACAGGTAATCAAAATATTTGCCTATTTTTGGTGACTTTCTGCCTGTTAATATAACTGAAGTAGCAATGCTTCTATCTAAAGCTAGTCGTTTCACTAGCACACTAAACCCCACTCTTTCTAACCTACTCTAAGATTTTAGTTTAGCCAGCCTCCCTTCTTTTTTCTGTTTCATCATGTTTTATATCTTTATGGGACTATGATTTTAAAAGCATGGATTTATTTCTCCCTTTGTTAAAAAAAAAAAAAAAAAGTTATTTTCACTCCACTTTCCCTGACAGCTGTTGCCATATTTTTTTGCTTCTCTTTGCTGCAAACTTGCTCAAAAGAGTTATTCATCTTTGCTAACTTTGATTTGCCTCTTTCCTACCCTCCCAAACCCATTGTTCCAAACAGACTTTCACCACTGTGGTAGCAAAACTTCTCTGGCAAAGTCAAAAATGTCCTCTACATTGCTAAATCTAATAGTGGATGACAAATCAGCAGTATTTACCTTAGTACTAAATGCTCAGTTTTCCTCATTACTTTTATTCAACTGGGTGTCAATTCCTGGTTTTTCTCCTGTCACATTGTTTTCTCCTCTTCTGTCTGATCACTTAATGTTAATGGAACTTCATCATCTTTTCTTCTTTCACACTCACCCATTCAGCAATACCCTCTGGGTTGCATGATTTTAAATACCACATATATATGCACTCTCACATGTACATTGCCAGCCCAAATATACTGCTGGACCTTTAGACAGTCAACTGCTTTCTTGAAATCTCTACTTGGACACCTAATTCCCTAAGTTAAGTATGGGAATACTTAATTGATTTTTTACCAAACTGCTTTCCCTAGTCTTCTCCATCTAAATTAACAGAAATCTCATCATTCCCGTTGCTCAGACAATTATTGGGGACATACTTGATTTACCCATTTCTCTCATCCTTTCATGATTTATTAGCAAATTTTTTTGGCTTCACTTTGAAAACACGTCTGGAATTCAATCCCTTATCACCACCACTACTGCTAACATCTTGGTCAACCACTATCATCAGGCACCTGGATTATGGCAATAACTGTAATTGATTTCTCTGTTTCCACCCTTTTTCTTTCCTTCTCACTCTTCTTCACTTAGGCATACTCCTTCCTTAGGGCCTTTCCTCTTATAGGTCCATGGCTAACCCCTTCAACTTTTTCAAGTCTTAGCTCAAATGTCGTTTTCCGAGGGTGCCTGCTTACTCACTATAAAAAAAAATTGGAACCTATTCACCCCTCCACAGTTGCCCTATTCTGCTTCATTTTTTTCATCCATAGCACTTATTACCTTCTAATATTACATAATTTTATTATGTCTGATTAATATTTTCTGTCTTCACTGAAATATGAACTCCAAAAGGACAGATTTTTTTTCCAAGGTGGGGAGTGAACAGATGATCTCTCATTTACTGCTATGCCCAAGTGGCTAGAACAGCACATGGCTTAGAGTGGGTGCTCAATACATTTTTATTAAATAACTGCATTGGTGTGCTTAGTACGTACCATGCTGTGTGCTGCGTTGATTATCTTGCTTAATCTTTTCATAAATTCAGTGAAGTAGCTTTATTTTGTTTCGTCTTGTAGGGATGATAAAACTAAGTCTCTGTGATTATAAGCAATGTGCCTAAAGTTATGCTGTCAGCAGTAGCAAAAATAGGATTTAAATCTAGGTAGCCTGACTCCAAAGGTTCTGCTTTGAATCCCCATTGTTTCCCATCTTAACATGAGCTCATGATTGCATCTGAAACACATATAATGCAGTGTATTGAACTCTGGAAATAAAATTTCTGCTGATAATCATGAAAAATAATAGTCCCACTTCTTGGCAACTTAGAAAAGTTACTGTTGTTGACATTTGATGTTGAGAATTTACCTTACACTTTAATAAAAGATATCAACTAAGCCATTTGCTGCCTTCATGACTGTGAGATGTGACATGCCAAATCTAATATACTCACCACAAGAACTGGTTTCAAATATAGATTTAAATGCTTGTGAGAAATGTTCTGAACTATTTTGACCCATTGGAGGCACAGTAACAGGATAGTTTCTTCCTCCGGAAATAGGAATAGCACATGTTCTGTCACTATTGGCAAGAAAATTCATAAGAAAATGAGTAGCCATAATTTTAAGTTAGGAAATCTATAATATCAGCATTGGCTTTTTTTCCCTCTGTGTTAATATCTACTCCAAGCTATGCAAATGATTCTGCATACTTAGGTTAATGTTATATTACATTTTAAGATTTTCAGATTTTTCAACTCATAATTTAACTCTACATTTATCAATACTTTAATGAACAGGTTATTTTTTGCTACTTGTCAACAAATGACTAATGTGACCTGCTTGTTACTCACAAAAATATGTCATCTACAGATTTCTAAAGTGTTAACTTCTGTTTCTTTTGAGCCTATTATAAATTTAGGAAAATACAATTTCAAAACCCCAACGTATTTTGTGATTTTTGATCTTCAGTTACAAGTGAGTCATCTTAATACTCCCACTTAAATTATGACACATCATATGTTTCATAATTACCATTATTATTTATACACATATTATTTTCTGTAGCTCGTGAATTAATTCCTCATTTTAATGAGTCTTTTCTTCCTTGTGTCTATTTTGAAAAGTTTAAAACTTTCAGAAACACTGAAATAATAAGAAAAGGGCATATTTTTCACTTAGTTTCATCAGTTTTTACAATTTTGCCACATTGGCATTCTGTGTTTCACTCTTTCTCCCTTCTACACTACACACACATATACACACACGCTAATGTACACACAGGCTCGTGTGCACGCACACAGAAACACATCTTTATTTGCCTATTTATTTATTTTGCATAACAATTTGAAAGTAGGGTGCAAACACCACGTGCCTTCACTGGTGAATACATAAACATCTTCTAATCGTAACAACCTTCTCTTAAGTAGCCACAATATCTATATCACTTTTAGAAAATTAACATTCATTCACCAATATTATCTACTGTGCAATCTGTTTTCAATACATCCAGTTGGCCCAAAAAGGTCTTGCATAGCCTTTAAAAAAAAAAAAAAAAAAAAAAAAATCTAAGATCTAATTAACTTGCACTCATTGCATTTGTTTGTTATGTCTCTTTGGTATCTTTTCCTCTGGAACAGTTCCCTTGCTTTTGTTTTGTTTTTTTCTTTTCACTGAATTTTTAGCAGAGTTAACACCAGCTACCTTCTATATTATCCTAATAATGATTTATACTGATGATGTATTATTTTGTGAGCTATTTAATATAATTCCCAACACAGACTTAAGTATGGATTATTTTCTTTTTTTTTTTTTTTTTTTTTTTTTTTTTTTTTTGAGATGGAGTCTTGCTCTGTCGCCCAGGCTGGAGTGCAGTGGCCAGATCTCAGCTCACTGCAACCTCCGCCTCCCGGGTTCTCGCCATTCTCCTGCCTCAGCCTCCAGAGTAGCTGGGACCACAGGCGCCCGCCACCTCGTCCGGCTAATTTTTTGTATTTTTAGTAGAGACGGGGTTTCACCGTGTTAGCCAGGATGGTCTCAATCTCCTGACCTTGTGATCCGCCCGTCTCGGCCTCCCAAAGTGCTGGGATTACAGGCTTGAGCCACCGCGCCCGGCCGGATTATTTTCATATAATGAAATTGAGCTTAAAAAAAGTGAAGTTGGCCGGGCGCGGTGGCTCAAGCCTGTAATCCCAGCACTTTGGGAGGCCGAGACCGGTGGATCGTGAGGTCAGGAGATCGAGACCATCCTGGCTAACACGGTGAAACCCAGTCTCTACTAAAAATACAAAAAACTAGCCGGGCGCCTGTAGTCCCAGCTACTCGTGTGGCTGAGGCAGGAGAATGGCGTGAACCCGGGAGGTGGAGCTTGCAGTGAGCTGAGATCCAGCCACCGCACTCCAGCCTGGGCGACAGAGCAAGACTCCGTCTCAAAAAAAAAAAAAAAAAAATGAAGTTAAGTCTCCAAATTGTGTACATTTTGCAAATTGCAGAGTAATATTTCAAACACAAGCAGGTCAGATTTCAAAATATGTACACGTAACCAATGCAGGATCCCTGCATCTTGACCAAATTATATTCTTACATTTGTAGTGTTATCTATTGTTTAATACTGATAAATTTACATGTGTGTCTTACCTAACACATCAAATATATTATATCATCCCTTCAAAAATTCTGATGATAATTGGGAGGCTAATCGCTGGTTGGCCATATGTAGGAAACATTAAAACAAAAAATAGTTATAAGATCTTACTAGATGTTTCTTTTCTTTACTCTCAAATAGTGCCAAAAGCTGACAAAGCAGGAATATATCAAGGAACAATGCATTAGTAAGTCTAGATAAGGTATCTTTAGTAGATCAAAAATAGAGCTTGTGAAATTATTATCATTGACAAATAGTTGTTCTTCTTCTCTTTCATGTATTCATTCTATACAGTCCAGCTTTTCAGAATCTAGTTTTCCACCTATTTGATATTTTAACTTTTTTTTCTTTTCTTTCTTTTTTTTAAATTATACTTTAAGTTCTAGGGTACAGGTGCACAACGTGCAGGTTTGTTACATATGTATACATGTGCCATGTTGGCGTGCTGCACCCATTAACTCGTCATTTAAATATATATATATTTTTTGAGACAAAGTCTCATTCTGTCATCCAGGCTAGAGTGCAGTGGCAGGATCTCGGTTCACTGCAAACTCTGCCTCCCAGGTTCAAGTGATTCTCATGCCGCGGCCTCCTGAGTAGCTGGGATTACAGGCCTCCCACCACCATGCCCAGCTAAGTTTTGTATTTTTAGTAGAGACAGGGTTTCCCTATGTTGACCGGGCTGGTTTGAAACTCCTGACCTCAGGTGATCCACCCACCTCGGCCTCCCAAAGTGCTGTGATTACAGGCATGAGCCACCACGCTCGGCCAACATTTTAACATTTCTAATGTGATTGTTACCAAGGTCAAATAAGTCACATAGATTCAGTTTTTCGTGGTGATTTTTCCAATTGTTCACATATCAAAGCTGTCAGAATATCTTTGATAATTAACAAGTCAAAGAAACATTCTATAATTGATATGTGTGAGATCTACTACAGGTAAGGCATTGAACTATTGATCTGAGCAACTCTAATCTAGAGTTGGGATTTAACTGTATATATGGACACTAACTTCTTGATAGACCCTGTTCTAGTGTTAAAGCACTGTAGGGTCACAAATGAATTCAGACTTGAACTAGATTTTGTAGAAAGTGAAACAACATGTACAGTGAAAGTGGGAGATGAGAATACATTCCAAACTGACAATTTCAGAATACTAAAGTCATACAAACTTCTCTTGAAAATTACTCTCTTCCTCTGTTTTCATATTATTTAATAAAAATATATAAACAGAAAATATATAAATTTATCTTAGAATATTACCTGTATTCCACATATCATTTATCTGAAATCTAGACTGTGAACTCTTCAAGAAGCAACAGCATCACTTATTTATATTGTCAAAATCTGGCACTGTGCTTGGCACATTGGAAGTTTTAGTGAATGATTGTTGAACCAATTAATCACATCCTGGATAGGTACTGTGCTGCGGTTCAGAGTGTCACCATCTCAATTCACAGTTTACTCCCAGATCTACATGCAAATGAATATGATTCCTTGCATTTTTGTAGGGTCCATATAGGCTTAGGACAGTTTAAAATATTGTTTTGAAAAACGACCATTTTGTAGGTGAACTATGTGATACTTGGTTTTTACTGTATTCAAATTTACATATTTGAATTTGTCACATTTGAATGTCACATTCCCCTATTAGGGTTCAGTTGAAAGAAGGAAAAAAAAAAAGAAAAGAAAAGAAAAGAAAAAAAATTCTTGCATTTTAAGCAGAAAGGGATTTAAAGTCAGATGAGTTGGTTAACAAAATTGTTGGAATGGTTAAAAGAACAGATTCTAGACCAGGTTTCTAGGAGAGACTATAAGAATAGCAAGAAACAAACTACCAAATGAATGGTACCTTTGCCACAGTTAGGTCAGTGCAAATCAATAAGTTGAGCTTAGCATCAATAAAGACTTCCATTCAAAAATCAGTGCTCTTGAAGTCATGACTTGACAAAGGGATTTGACTTCAGAGAAACCCAGTGACCACGCTTGTATTCATGACCAAAAGCACAGGAAAGGTGAGAAAGATAGTTTCTTTGTCTCTCTCACTTTTTAAATCTTACCTAATTGACTACATCTAATCCACAGTTAGGAGGCTAGTTGCAAAGGTGTTTAAGAAAAGGATTGCTGTTTCTATGCTTATTTGTTCCTTTATTTTTTTTAGTGCTGAAAGGTATTTCAAATAAAGTTTGGAATGACTGTTGAATATTAATTCTTCATAACTACCTCAAATGTTACATATAAGACTCTTTGCTAATAGATTTTTCTGTACTATTATTAATTCCTTTTAATTTTTCAGTCTTCAACCTACTGCTATGGACTGAATTGTGTCCCCATAAACTTCATATGCTAAAGTCCTAACCCCCAATATGATGGTATTTGGAGATGGGGCCTTTGAAAGATCAAACTCTCATGATGGGATCAGTGCTCTTCTAAGAAGAGACATGAAATCTCCCTCTGTCTCTCTGTCTGTCTGTCTCTCTCTCTCTCTTTTCCCTATGTGAGGATATATCAAGAAGGCAGCCACCTGTGAGTTAGAAAAAGAGCTTTCATCAAAACCAAAGCTGCCAGCACCCTGATCTTAAACTTCCCAGCCTCTAGAACTGTGAGAAATAAACGCCTGTTGTTAAGCCAAGTCTTAAGTTTTGTTGTTGTTGTTGTTGTTGTTGTTATTATACTTTAAGTTCTAGGGTACATGTGCACAAAGTGCAGGTTTGTTACATATGTATACATGTGCCACGTTGGTGTGCTGCAGTCATTAACTCATCATTTACATTAGGTATATCTCCTAATGCTTTCCCTCCCCCTTCCCCCCACCACAACAGGTCCAGGTGTGTGATGTTCCCCTTGCTGTGTCCAAGTGTTCTCATCGTTCAATTCCCACCTTGTATAAGGTGTAAGGAAGAGATCCAGTTTTAGCTTTCTACATATGGCTAGCCAGTTTTCCCAGCACCATTTATTAAATAGGGAATCCTTTCCCCATTTCTTGTTTTTTTTTTGTCAGGTTTATCAAAGATCAGATGGTTGTAGATGTATGGTATTACTTCTGAGGGCTCTGTTCTGTTTCATTGGTCTATATCTCTGTTTTGGTACCAGTACCATGCTGTTTTGGTTACTGTAGCCTTGTAGTATAGTTTGAAGTCAGGTAGCATGATGCCTCCAGCTTTGTTCTTTTGATTAGGATTGTCTTGGCAATGTAGGCTCTTTTTCAGTTCCATATGAACTTTAAAGTAGTTTTTTTCCAATTCTGTGAAGAAAGTCATTGGTAGCTTGATGGGGATGGCATTGAATCTATAAGTTACCTTGGGCAGTATGGCCATTTTCATGATATTGATTCTTCCATTTGCTTGTGTCCTCTTTCATTTCGTTGAGCAGTGGTTTGTAGTTCTCCCTGAAGAAGTTCTTCAAATTCCTTGTAAGTTGGATTCCTAGGTATTTTATTCTCTTTGAAGCAATTGTGAATGGGAGTTCACTCATGATTTGTCTCTCTGTTTGTCTGTTATTGGTGTATAAGAATGCTTGTGATTTTTGCACATCGATTTTGTATCCTGAGACTTTGCTGAAGTTGTTTATCAGCTTAAAGAGATTTTGGGCTGAGAAAATGGGGTTTTCTAAATATACAGTCATGTCATCTGCAAACAGGGACAATTTGACTTCCTGTTTTCCTAACTGAATACCCTTTATTTCTTTCTCCTGCCTGATTGCCCTGGCCAGAACTTCCAACACTATGTTGAATAGGAGTGGTGAGAGAGGGCATCCCTGTCTTGTGCCAGTTTTCAAAGCCACTGGGTATTTTGGTATAGCAGCACAAGCTAAGCAGTATACCTACTCTTTCTTTCCTTGACTTTTTCGGGGACATATTATATTGCTGACTTTTATACCTTAAATTATAATTTATCATTCTGTAAAATAGTCATAACTTTTACTTAGTCTTCTAATCTGACCTCTAATTTTCTTGCTGTTATCCATGGCAGCAAAATACAGTATTTACATATTTCTAAGATCCTTTACTTATATTTTGTCTAATGAAATTTTTTTACATGAAGTTTGATATAATACATATGGTTTTCAATTTGATAGTTGATATGTTCTGATATCGGAATAATGTCTTTAATAAATTCAGAGTGAATTTTTAAAGAAAAATGCTTTCTCTTCATTTGACAGGTGTACAGTTTTAAATCTTTCACACAGAGCTCAATACTAATCCCCATCTAATAAATAGATTTAATTTAAACTTAAGAAGTTTTTATTTTAAATTACCTACTATGTCCCAGGCACTGTGTTAGGTAATGGGGTTGAGAAGACAAAGCAGACAAGGTTAATACATCTATACAACTGCAGATAAGTGGGGACAGGTACATATAAATAGATTATTTTAATATGTGCTCAGAGCAAACAGAAATGATTTGCTAAAAATGGGATTACTGTAAGAGCTGTCCAAGGATAGACACCTTACATAAGTCGTAAATGATAAATAGAAATATTCAAGGTGAAGTAGTTAAAAGTCTAAATTACAAATACTTAAATATTAAATTGTTTTGTTATGTGACACTTTTCTCTCTTGCATTGTTATGCATATTACTGTCATCATTTATGCATATATGTATATACACACAGGCATTAGAACAGGAATTGTTCATATAAAGCAGTGAAGAGAGAATGAAATAGTTCACCCTTTGCCTATCAAAGTGTGATTTTGAGTTGAGTTGAGTTGAGTTGAGTTGAGACAACAGGCTTGAAAGCCAGCCTTTGTCAGAGAAAAATGAATTTCATGAATTCTTCATTTATTATGAAACCTCTCAAGAATAAAGTACTCATAATATAGAGTATCCTCCATAGCATATAGAAGAGATGGCCTTTATACGTGTGCAATTTAGTTCTTCAGGCTCACTACAAAACAGGAGGAGAAAAATACAAAAGTAGAGGAAATGAAAAATCTATAGCCAGAACCACCATGAAGCTGAGGATTATGCAAATAAATAACACGATGGTAGTTACTTCTTTTCTCTCACTAGAGTCTATTTTTTATTTTACTTTAAGTTCTGAAATACATGTACAGAACATGCAGATTTATTACTTAGGTATACGTGAGCCATGGTGGTTTGCTGCACTGATCAACCCATCATCTAGGTTTTCACCCCTACATACGTAAGGTATTTGTACTGATGCTCTCCCTCTCCTTGCCCACCACACCCTGACAGGCCCTGGTGTGTGTTGTTCCCCTCCATGTATCCATGTGTTCTTCTTGTTCAACTCCTACTTATGAGTGAGAACATGAGATGTTTGGTTTTCTGTTCCTTTGTTAGTTTGCTGAGGATGGTGGCTTCCAGCTTCATCCATGTCCCTGCAAAGGACATGAACTCATTCTTTTTATAGCTATATAGTATTCCATGGTATGTATGTACCACATATTCTTTATTCAGTCTATCATTGATGGGCATTTGGGTTGGTTCCATATCTTTGCTATTGTAAATAGTGCTGCAATAAACATAGGTGTTCGTGTGTCTTTATAGCAGAATGATTTACATTCCTTTGGGTATATACCCCTAATGGGACTGCTGGGTCAAATGGTATTTCTGGTTCTAGATCCTTGAGGAATTGCCACACTGTCTTCCACTGTGATTGAATTAATTCATATTCCCACCAACAATGTAAAAGCATGCCTATTTCTCCACAGCCTCATCAGCATTATTGTTTCTTTTTAATAATTGCCATTCTGACTGGCAAGAGATGGTATCTCATTGTGGTTTTGATTTGCATTTCTCTAATGATCAATGATGTTGAGCTTTTCCTCATAAGTTTTTTGGCTGCAAAAATGCCTTCTTTTGAGAAGTGTCTGGTCATGTCCTTCACCTCCTTTTTATGGGGCTGTTTGTTTTTTTCTGATGAATTTAAGTTCCTTGTGGATTCTGGATATTAGACCTTTGTCAGATGAACAGATTGAAAAAAATTTCTCCCATTCTGTAGGTTGCCTGTTCACTCTGATGATACTTTCTTTTGCTGTGCAGAAGCTCTTTAGTTTAATTAGATCCCATTTGTCAATTTTAGCTTCTGTTGCAATTGCTTTTGACATTTTCATCATGAAATATTTGCCCATGCCTATATCCTGAATGGTATTGCCTAGGTTTTTGTCTAGGGTTTTTATGGTTTTACATTTAAGTCTTTAATACATCTTGAGTTAATTTTTTGTATGAGGTGTAAGAAAGGGGTCCAGTTTCAGTTTTCTGCATATGGCTAGCCAATTTTCTGAGCACCATTTATTAAATAGGGAATTCTTTACTCATTGCTTGCTTTTTGTCATGTTTGTACAAGATCAAATGGTTGTAGATGTGTGGTGTTATTTCTGAAGTCTCTGTTCAGTTCCATTGGTCTTTATTTCTGTTTTGGTAACTGTAGCCTTGTAGTATAGTTTGAAGTCAGGTAGCGTGATGCCTCCAGGTCTGTTCTTATTGCTTAGGATTGTCATGGCTATACGGGTTCTTCATTGGTTCCATATTAAATTTAAAGTGGTTCTTTTTGTAATTTTGTGAAGAATGTCAATGGTAGTTTGACAGAAATAACATTGAATTTAAAAATTACTTTGCACGATATGGTCATTTTCACAATATTGATTCTTCCTATATATGAACACGGAATGTTTTTCCATTTCTTTGTGTTTTCTCTTATTTCCTTGAGCAGTGGTTTGTAGTTCTCCTTGAAGAAGTCCTTCACGTTTCTTGTTAGCTGTATTCCTAGGAATTTTATTCTTTTGTAGCAATTGTGAATGGGAGTTTGTTCATGATGTGGCTCTCTCCTTGTCTATAATTGGCATATAGAAATGCTTGTGATCCCAGCACTTTGGGAGGCCGAGACGGGCGACTCATGAGGTCAGGAGATGGAGACCATCCTGGCTAACACGGTGAAACCCCGTCTCTACTAAAAAATACAAAAAAAACTAGCCAGGCGTGGTGGCGGGCGCCTGTAGTCCCAGCTACTCAGGAGGCTGAGGCAGGAGAATGGCGTGAACCCAGGAGGCAGAGCTTGCAGTGAGCTGAGATCCGGCCACTGCACTCCAGCCTGGGTGACAGAGCAAGACTCCGTCTCAAAAAAAAAAAAAAAAAAAAAAAAAAAAAAAAATGCTTGTGATATTGCACGTGGATTTTGTCTCCTGAGACTTTGCTGAAGTGCTCATCGGCTTAAGGAGTTTTTGGGCTGAGACAATGGGGTTTTGCAAATACAGAATCATGTAGTCTGAAAACAGAAACAATTTGACTTCCTCTCCTCCTATTTGAATATCCTTTATTTCGTTCTCTTGCCTGATTGCCCTGGACAGATCTTCTAATACTATGCTGAATAAGAGTGGGGAGAGAGTGCATCCTTGTTTTGTGCCAGTTTTGAAATGGGATGCTTCCAGCTTTTGCCCACTCAGTATGATATTGGCTGTGGGTTTTTCATAAATAACTCTTATTATTTTGAGATATTTTGCATGAATATCTTGTTTATCAAAAATTTTTAACATGAGGGAATGTAAAATTTTAGCAAAGGCCTTTCCTGTGCTATTGAAATAATCATGTGGTTTACATCATTGGTTCTGTTTATATGATGGATTACATTTGCTGATTTGTGTATGTTGAACCAGCATTGCATTCCAGGGATGAAGCGGACTTCATCATGATGGATACACTTTTTGATGTGTAACTGGATTCAGTTTGCCAGTATTTTATTGAGATGTTTCGCTTCGATGTTCATCAGGGATATTGGACTGAAGTTTTCTTTTTTTGTTGTTGTGTCTCTGCCAGGTTTTGGTATCAGGATGATGCTGGCCTCAAAAACTGCTTTAGGGAGGAGTCTCTCCTTATCAATTCTTTGGAATAGTCTCAGAAGGAATGGTACCAACTCCTCTTTGTACCGCTGGCAGAATTTCACTGTGAATCTGTCTTGTCCTGAGATTTTTTTGGTTGGTATGCTATTAATTACTGCCTAAATTTCAGAACTTGTTATTGGTCTCTCAGGGATTCAACTTCTTTCTGGTTTAGTTTTGGGAGGGTGCATGAGTCCAGGAATTTATCAGTTTCTTCTAGATTTTCTAGTTTATTTGCATAGAGGTGTTTATAGTATTCTTTGATGGTAGTTTGTATTTATGTGGAGTCAGTGTGTCATTTTTATTGTGACATTTTTTATTGTGTATATTTGATTTCTTCCCTCTTTTCTCCTTTATTAGTGTAACTAGTGGTCTTTGTATTTTGTTAATTTTTTCAAACAAACAGCTCTTGGATTCTTTGATTTTCTTGAAGGGTTTTTCGTGCCTCTATCTCCTTCAATTATGCACTGCATAGTTATTTTTTGTCTTCTGTTGGCTTTTGAATTTATTTGCTCTTGTTTCTCTAGTTCTTTTAATTGTGATATTAGGGTATCGATTTAAGATCTTTCTAGCTTTATGATGTGGGCATTTAATGTTATAAATTTCCCTCTAAACACTGCTTTAGCTGTGTCCCAGAGATTCTGGTATGTTGTCTCTTTATTCTCAATGCTTTCAAATAACTTCTTGAATTATTCCTTTTAATTTCATTATTTTTAACGGGGAGTCTTTCAGAAACAGATTATTCAATTTCCATGTAATTATGTGGTTTTTGAGTGAGTTTCATAATCCTGAGTGCTAATTTGATTGCACTGTGGTCTGAGAGACTTTTTTTATTATTATTTCAGCTTTTTTGCATTTGCTGAGGAGTTTTACTTCTAATTATGTGGTTGATTTTAGAATAAGTGCAATGTGGCACTGAGAAGAATGTATATTCCATTGATTTGGGGTGGAGAGTTCTGTAGATATTGATTAAGTCCACTTGATCCAGAGCTGATTTGAAGTCCTGAATATCCTTGTTAATTTTCTGTCTTGTTGATCTGTCTGATATTGACAGTGGGGTGTTAAATATCTGACTATTATTGTGTGGGAGTCTAAGTCTCTTTGTAGGTCTCTAAGATCTTGTTTTATGAATCTAGGAGCTCCTGTATTGGGTACATATATATTTAGAATAGTTAGCTCTTCATGTTGAATTGATCCCTTTACCATCATGTAATGCCCTTCTTTGTCTTTTTTTATCTTTGTTGGTTAAAAGTCTGTTTTGTCAGAGACTAACATTGCAACCCCTCCTTTTTTTTTCCTGTTCTGTTTTTGTTTGTTTGTTTGTTTGTTTGTTTTTTCAATTTGCTTGGTAAATTTTTCTTTCTCCATCCTTTTATTTTGAGCCTATGTGTGTCTATGCACATAAGATGGGTCTCCTGAATACAGCACACTGATGAGTCTTTACTCTTCATCCAATCTGCTAGTCTGTGTCTTTTAATTGAGGCACTTAGCTCATTTATATTTAAGGTTAATATTGTTATATGGGAATTTGATCCTGTCATCATGATGCTATCTGGTTATCTTGCACACTAGTTGACACAGTTTCTTCATAGTGTCTTTGTCTTTATATTTTGGTGTGTTTTTCCAGTGTCTGGTACTGTTTTTTTCTTCCACTATTTAGTGCTTCCTTCGGAGTTCTTGCAAGGCAGGCCTGGTGGTGACAAGATCTTTCAGCATTTGCTTGTCTGAGATGGATGTTATTTCTCCTTCCCTTAGAAGCTTAGTTTGGCTGGATATGAAATTCTGGATTGAAAATTCCTTTCTTTTAAGAATGTTGAATATTGGCCCCCACTCTCTTCTGGCTTGCAGGGTTTCTGCTGAGAGACCTCTTGACAGTCTGATGGACTTCCATTTGTAGGTGACCTGGCATTTTTCTCTGGCTGTCCTTAACATTTTTTCCTTTATTTCAACCTTGGAGAATCTGATGATTGTGTATCTTAGGGTTGATCTTCTCATGTAGTACCTTAGTGGTGTTTTTGTATTTCCTGAATTTGAATGCTGGCCTGTCTTGCTAGAATGGGGAAGTTCTCCTGGTTAACATCCTGAAGTGTGCTTTCCAACTTGGTTCCATTCTCCCCTTCTCCCCATCTCTTTCAGGTTCCCTGATCAACGGTAGGTTCAGTCTTTTTACACAGTCCCATATTTCTTGGAGGTTTTGTTTGTTCTTTTTCACTGTTTTTTTTTTTTTTTTTTTTTTTTTTTTCTAATATTGTCTGCCTGTCTTATTTCAGCAGGATGATCTTCACACTCTGATATTTTTTCTTTCACTTGATCAATTTGGCTATTGATATTTGGACTCACGAGTGGGATCTTCTGATCTGTGGGTTGCACAGTTCCATGGAAACAGCACAGTTTCCCAGACTGCGTAGCACACTCACTGCCTCCCTTAGCTAAGGAGTGGGATCTACCCTGCCCCCTGTGGCTCTCAGGTGGGCTACTGAACCACACTGCTCTTCCTTTCTCTCTGTTGGTCATGCCAGCCACATTGTTAGTCCTGATGACAGAACCTGGATACTTGAATATCAGTTGCTGGTGCTGGATTTGCATACTGTTTTGGTTCTTTTTGATGAGCGCCTCCAATTGCCACTCCTTCTCATAGGCCATCTTGGCCTGCCCTTTAGAATCTATTTTTAAAGACAGACTAATAACCAGCTTCCCCAAATGTTGAGCTGGGTCTCCTGAAGGAAGTCCGAGCACCTAAGTAAGTTCAATTTTCCATTCATTATGTTAAGACAGAAACTTCAGGTCTTTTTTTTTTTTTTTTTTTAATTTTGATTCTACACAGTCTTGACATGTCAAGGGATTGCAGTAATTCCTACCTGTCTTAATAATTAGATGCCGAATTCCTTGTAAGACTTATGGACTAGCAGATATTCAAGATTAAAAGGCTACAGGGCACAAATCTCTTAATGCCCAGATCCTTAAAATTCCCAATATACCCTAAAAGTCAAAACCAGAATAATTACATTTGAAAACTCATCAGTCCAAAGAAATATTAATCCAGCTACTCTACATCAGCAGTAACATAAAATCCATCCTACAATTGTGGGGCCTCCTGTCCTGACAATCTACTCACTGTCCCATAAATCCAACCCTGTGTATAACCATTTTAAAAAGGAACAGGAGTAGGTGAATAATTAACATGAATCAACCACTTAAACGGTAAAAAGATCTGTTTAATAGAAACTAAATTACCTCAAGATTACTTAAATTTTTGAATCAGACTGCATTTACCAAATTGAAATAAAATTTTAATTACCCCTTCTCCCAACTTATTATTGTTTTTATTGTTGTTTGTTGGTTTGATGTCAAGTTAACATTTCATTGAAGATCCTCCTCTTCATAGTGGGCTCTGTGAACTTAAGCTCACAGTTTAAGCTCTGTGAACATTTGTGGTGGTAGATGACAGTGTCACAACACTGGAGGAGAGGTCTATAGTATCTGAGGTCTGTAGTATCACTGACTTGCACACAGAGTGTCACAGATTTTACCTAATAACTTCAACTTTATCCTCTCTCTGAGCTCAAAATCATTCTCACGGGCCAGCAAAGTCCAAAAGTCAGCGTTTCTCAGTTATTCTTGCATCTCCTATCAGGCCATAAACATAATGGCTCCAAGCCAACAAAGGTTCACATACCACTAGTAGCTTAATAGTTAGGCATAGTGTCCTAAGTAAGGCTCTTCTAGAACACCTTGATATGTAAGTGGTAAGTAATTATCAAAATAAATAAAAATAGTCCAGACATGGTGGCTCACACCTGTAATATCAGCAAGTTAAGAAACTGAGGGAGGAGGATGGCTTAAGTCTAGAAGTTCAAGATCAACCTGGACAACAAAGCAAGATTCCATCTCTAGATAACATTTTAATATTTAGCTGGGCATGGTGGTGTGCACCTGTAGTCTCAGCTACTCAGGAGGCTGAGGTGGGAGGATCACTTGAGGTCATAATTTTAAGACCAGCCTGGGCAACATAACAAGACCCTGTCTCTACAAAAAATAAAAATAAATAAAAATAAAATATCCAGGCATGATGTAACACTCCTGTAGTCCCAGATACTCAGGAAGCTGAGGCAGGATTATATTTGAGTCCAAGAATTGGAGGCCTCAGTGAGCTGCAGTGAGCCATTATCTGGCCACTGCACTCCAGCCTGGGTGACAAAGAAGACTGTGACTCTAAAAAAATAAATAAATAAACACAAAAATGCATAAATAAATACATAAATAACAATGATATTGATACACAAATTGTATTTTTGTTTAGAAAGGTTCTCAGAAAATCAATAATAATGGCAATTCAAAAATCCAGATTACTCTTTTTGGAATTAGTCCAGTTATAACTAATCAGGGTAGACTGTGAGTTTTAATGAAGCCTAGCTTTGAGTTCCAATATTTCTACCTCTGATTTCCCTTATGAGTCGTGAATATAAAAAAGATAAAATAACATATTAGATGCCAGTTATTTTGCTGGCTGTTAGGCACATGAAAATAAGTTAGAAATTTTTACTTCTTAAAGACTCAACAATCCATAGAACTAGTTCAACTCTTCCTACCTTTTCCTGTCATATTATTTTTTCTCCTCCTACTTCTTTACAGCCTTTATTTTGTATAAATCACAATGTCCTTTTTTAATGGTGCCTCTGTCTTCATTTTGGGCCTTCTGGCCTATTATTATTTTATTCAAGGAAAATCTCCTCATGAGGTCAGAAATTACCCTGACAAAATTTTTTTCTTCTTGTGAAAATAGAGATTATAAGTACCTTAAAGTCTTTCACCATTTACTTAATTAAGATGTATCTATTGTTAGGATATCTTCATTTGTAAGCACTTATATCAGTTACAATCTTTGCAATAATGCTGCCAAAATATCCACTCTACTATAAAATAAGAAGTATTTATTTATTGCTCTTTTTTTCTGTGAATCAACAGCAATTAGTTTGAAGTAGTGAGCCGGCCTGTGGGGCTCTACTTTAGCCTATTGACTGCCTGGACTTTGGCTCCAGAAAGTGGTTCTAATTCAGGTCTGCTCCAGGGGTCTCTTATCCTTGGAGCAGCAAATGGCAGGAGTCCCAGTAAGGGAAGCAGAAATATGCAATACCTCTTACAAAGTACAAAGCTTTTGTCAAAATCTCTCAACAAAAGTCTTATGGGAACTTATGCTTATCTAGCATATATCACAACATAAAGACTTCTGTTCTACCCGCCCTAAGCAAGAAATTATGATTTTTTAAAACGTGTGTAAAGTATAAATACTCATGAAGTAAGAGATTTTTTAGACTTTGCCTCCCTTCACACTTGGGCCACTATATCTTACTCAAGACTTTCCTTGTCTTTCCCCCATATCCAATTCTTTTTACTCCAAACCTTAATACAAAAACAAAACCAAATATTAATAAATATAAGCTTTTTCCACTAAGAAAAAAAAAAGTTGTAATTTCTGTGTATGACTGGTGTTGGGTTAATGTGATCAAAAACATAATTGGCCGGCACAGAAAGCCTCTCCACAAAAGCAGTATAGAAAGAAAACTATTTTTATTATTGAATAAGCATTAAACGAGAACAAGATGTGCATCTTAGGCAATCTGCTAAAGAGATTGAAAAGCCAGAAAGATGCGTTACCCTTTTAAATAGCCAAGCAGCTATAACCTCATTAGACACATGTTCTCACAAGAAAAGGTAGCTTATTCTCAAGTAAAAGAACTTGACACCACTGTTTGTCACTCATAGTTTATCTTAAACTCACCTATAATTGGGGTGACCATCTGTATTGGCTTTATTCAAAGAAAAAATAAATTGGCTTTTTCTGGAAAAAAAAAAAAACTACAACAACAACATATCTTTATGGCAGGAGGTAGTTTTGCAACTTGGCATATGTTGGACTCCTACCTTTTCACAGAAACTGGGAGATTGCAGCGCTGTCTTCCTAGATGGTTATATTCCAAAGAAATGGCTTACATGTCCTTAAAGAAGAATTTTTAAATTTTGAGAATAGCAAAGGGCTTATTTAGCATTTTAAAAATTACATATACTTGAAAAGGAAAAATCTGACAATTATGATTTTTCTAAAGTGAGGGATCTGAGATAAAGGGAGGTGAAAAGGAGTCTCTTCTCTTATTTTCAATGGGAGTCTCCTCTCATTTCGATCCTAACACTAACCCTAACCCTAACCCTAAAAAATTAAGCCTCTTTTTATTTTGTGCTTGCCCTTACACTGTCCCTTCCCTTTCTAATAGACAGGGGTTTACTCTTTGTTTATATTTACTCTGCCTAAAGCAGCAGTCCCATTTTAATAACAGATACTAGAATAGGAAAACAAAATTGTTGGTTGAGAGGAAAGTTAAACTAAATGACCACTAAATAAGCTTCAGAAAGGACTAGAATTTTATAAAACTCTTTTTTTCTCAATTTTAGTATTTTTTTCTGTTTCTCTGAATTGCAATTTCTTAATCGATGTGATTTAAATTGAGCTAAATACCTTTCATTAAAAACCAAGTGTTTATTCTGATTGTCAATCACATCTCTATTCTTCCAGTAACCTCTATTCAAATTTAGCCTTCCCCAAGTGTGTACTAAGGAAACAAGTTTTAAGAGATACTCAGTGAGCAGATGACTGGGGGGTCAAATAAGCTTTAGAATATACGTGTACACAACTATTTTTCAATATAAAAGTCATATTGGTTAATGGGCCATTAAATAATTTTAGTGGTTTGAGGCCAACATTTACTTTTTTATGTAATGGAATAGAAAATTTCAGAAGACATTACTTATAATACATCTATGGGGATATGTATTTTACTATGAAACATATTTTGCAGTTATTTATTTTTGTTTGTGTTTGTTGGCATGTGTATATGAACTGGGGTTGTTGGAAATACATGAAGACCATGCAAATGGGAATAAATCAAGGCTACTTATTCAGAGTTTTCTGTAGCAAGGGAGCCAGCCACCATCACTTGTCTTTGGCAGAGACTTAAAGGCAGTCAGAAGAATGGGAAAACTTTATTAGTTAATAAAAAAGGAAGGATTCAGTTATGCTTTGGTTGGAGGTTGTTGGTGTGGGGAAGCTGAAGGTAAGCTAGCTACCAGGGTAGTCTGAGCAGTACATTTGGCTTTCTTGATTGATCCTAAGTTGGAAGTGGAAAGAAACATGAAAAAAGTTTGCTATCATTGACCAAGTCTGACCTTTTTTGCTCTCTATTGTTGCAGAGGTTGTGGTTTGGTTCCCTGGATTTTTTTTATGTACGTTTTTTTGCTCTATTGTCCTGTATGGGGTGGTGGTTTTCCAAAATATATTCAGTCCTTCAGATTAAAAAAAAATAAAAAAGAAATCACCCTAACAATCCATAAAACTTGTTTACTTTGCAATATATTTTTATATTATTTTTAACCTTTAATCTTCCGTCTACACTTCCCACTTCAAACATATTGCAAGTTTTATCATGTCTGTTACCGTGTTTTGGTCTCCACTCTAATATCCTTTATTTTGTGCTCCTTTAATTATTCCAGAACTAACCCCAATTCCTTTCTTGAATCTGCTCTTCTCATAGATTTAAGATTAGCTTTAGTTTTGTTTCTTATTTATTCTAAAATTGCTAATGTCTTTTCCATTCGTACACAATTAACTCCATTATAACCAGATGTAAGAAATTCTCTACCATCTGGGTATAATTTACTTTTCCACTTATGTCTTGAAAGCTTTTTCCTTTCAAACTTTGATGTGCCTCCTTCTTCTTCTGTACTATAATTACTAAATTCCATATACAAAAGTCCTTTTCATTCATTAGGGACCATATGAAATTTAACTTCCTTGAAACAGTCTCCTATAATTGTCCCTATGCTCACCTAGTTTCAACATGAAAATAACTTTTTCTCCCTCTGAATTTCTAAAACACCTTGAATAAATAACAACCATTTGTGTCATGTTGCCTTACATTTAAATTAATTGTATATCTATATAATATAACTATAATTTTCTTTATATATAGAATCTTTATCTTGGTCAACTTTTAAAACTTTACAGCCTATGTGCAGACTATGTCTGGCATGTACTATTGTTAAATAAATAAGCCCAAACATCTGATTTTTGAAATGTATTTTTCAGTCTCCGAACAGTATATCCCAAATACAACTTAATATTCTTTTATAATTATAGGGTTCTTTCTAGAATTTATAAGAGTTAAAATGCAGATAATAGTAAGAAGTTACCTGTTAATTCAAGTTCAAACTAAAGATGATTGATTCAGGATTATCTTTTGAGAATAAATTTTTCCTGGACACAGAGCCCTAGGAGCCTGAAAGATAGACAAACGCAATAGAGAAGTAGTTTTCAAAACAGCTCTCAAAGGTTGAGGAAAGAAATCAGCTTCAAAGATCTAGTATTATATTGCTGTTTCTATACCCATCACCAATTTTCCAAATTGCCTGTTTTACGTTGTATTTATTTCCTTGAGGAAATACCTAGTCCCATTCATCTAGGAACCACTCCCCAGCACCGCCACCACCCCCTCCAGTAATTAGCTCAGCACAGATGCAGTCTCAATAATGGTTTATTAGATTGAAAGAGGTTGTGCTGATAGCCCTTTAATTTTATAAAGGGCTAACACAGTATCAACATGATTAGTTTTAAAGCAAAAGTTATCTTCTGCTCACTTGTTTCACTGTGACTTTTCTTTTCTTTCTTTCTTTCTTTCTTTCTTTCTTTCTTTCTTTCTTTCTTTCT
>NC_045440.1:115982458-116145491 GCF_002776525.5 Piliocolobus tephrosceles | reverse complement strand
CCTTCCTTCCTTCCTTCCTTCCTTCCTTCCTTCCTTCCTTCCTTCCTTCCTTCCTTCCTTCCTTTCCTTTCTTTCGACGGAGTCTCTCTCTCTGTCTCCCAGGCTGGAGTGCAGTGACGCGATCTCCGCCTACTGCAACCTCCGCCTCCCGGGTTCACCCCATTCTCCTGCCTCAGTCTCCCGAGTAGCTGGGACTACAGGCACCCGTCACCACGCCCGGCTAATTTTTTTTTTTTTTTTTTTTTTTGTATTTTTAGTAGAGACGGGGTTTCTCCGCATTAGCCAGGATGGTCTCGGTCTCCTGACCTCGTGATCGGCCGGTCTCGGCCCCAAAGTGCTGGGATTATAGGCGTGAGCCACGGCGCCTGGCCAACTTTTCTTAATGTAGTCTTTCATAATAATAAGTAAGAGTGGTTGATCCTTCTTGCTTGCATTATAGATATACAAAGTTATATTTCCAGATAATTTGAAGTCCATTTACCATCTAGTAGATGCAGTAAGAGCAATAATGTTTCAAAGTTTTTGATGGTGGCTGTGGGGCTGTATGAGTTAAGGTTATTTCAAAAGAAAAATCCATTTACTTTTATTGCTATTATAGTTCAAAAAATATTGATCTATCCCTGCTTGCAAACTCTTTTAAACAGGTAGCTATAGGATTTAGACAAAAATCTATATTCCACTTTGTTCTTTCATTCAAAGTACTTCAAAGGAAAATGTTTAAAAAATAGGTTAAATGAGGTTGCAAGTGAACAATGCTATGTTGAATCTTTTTATAAAAAGAAATGTTTCCTGATACTTTTATTTTACTGCTCCATTATTAGATTATAAACTCCTAAGAAAGAAGTGTCATGTCTCTTTAATTGACTCTATATCAAGTTTAGTTCATTTCACATGATAATAGTGTGACAGTTGCTAGATATGGAGTATTTGGTATGCATAAACAAAATGATTTTCTCTCCTTAAAATAAAATCAAAGGCCCTTAACATTGCACACAAGAGTAGCCCCACATCTCTCTAATCTCATGTCTTACATAACCCTCCCTGCATCTGATCTCTAGCTCTACTGAGCTGCTGAATTTTTCCAAATGTGCTCTTTTGTTCACACTATCATTCCCTTGGTCAAACTGCTCCCCATACCTAAAAAGTCATGAACTACCTCTACATCACCCCCGATATACACACATCCATGCAAATCTTGCACATCTTAATTCATCTTTCTGTTATAATCTTTTTTTGTCTTTCTACTTCTTAGCAGAACTATTTATTTTTTTCTCCATGATCCCAATAAATTTTATGATAAAATTACATTATTTATTAGACTTTTTATGTATTTGTATGCTTATCTTCCTAGTAGGCAATAATAAATTGTCTTATTCACCTCTGTAGTCCCAACATTCAGAACGTAGTACAATTTCAAGAGTTTTTTTGAACAATGTTAGATATTTGAATGAGTAGATGAATGAATGAATGTGTGAACAAGAAAGGTCAGAATATCTGAAAAATTGATAATGAAGCTATAATTAGCTGACTCACTGGATGATGGAATCTACTGATTTGGGATTTTTACAATGAAAGTGTCCTTGAGCATATATCTGAATTTTCTTTCCTCAAGTAGACTGTTACATTGTCCATTTGTCACAGACAGTACCGAGTCCCAAACTGAGGACAAATGTCAAGGAGTTCCTTTGAAGAACTTTAAGTATACAAACAATGGGCTAATTTTTTTTTTTTTTTAAATGCTACCTCAAAGCAAGTCGAGGAGGATTCCCTTATCACTTCATGTTTCATCTTTAATAATCTAAACTATAACATGCCCAGTAAGTCAGAATACATTAGAAATGCACTAAACTTTTGAAATCATCTCAGAGTTTTAAAACATGTACATTTTGTAGCAAAGGTGTTGACCAGAGTATAGTACATTTTTTACCTTGAAAAATGTGTGCCAGAGAATTTTAAAATATATTCTGAATACACCTATTTACCTATTTGGCAGGTCTTATAGACTGTATATTTTTTAAGGGCAGAGATTATGGTATGTATCTTCTTTGTGATACAGGGGAGGAAAAATTTCTCCTCTACCCTTTTAGGGTATCTGACTAGGCCTAAGAAACTGACATGAGATAGATTAACAGGAGAAAAAGCATGCAAGTTTTATAAAAATTTTCTATGTGCATGAGAGTCCTCAAGAAATGAAGATCCAAAGAAGTGACCAGAGCAGAAATCTTATATATTTTTTGGACAAAGACATAATAAATTTGTGAAGAAATGAGAAGATAAGGGGTTTGGGCTGGGGCATTAACTTATGGGGAAGTGATTAAGATATACTGGAGAACACTAGTCAAAGGTAGGGATCATTTTAGCAAGTTTGTTGTGCAGATTCATTTCAGTGTTGATTTCCAGTCTCTGGTGATAAAGATGTTCTTTTCTTTCTAGGATATCTTTCTCATGGGAAATTTCTTGGCTTGTTTTTAGGTAAAAGAGAGGAGGTCAGAAAGTTCTGTATCTGCTGTTTCTCGAGTGCCTTCATCTCAAAATAAACAATATTTTGGGGTGGCATGTCTTGAACTACTTCAGCAGCCATAGTTCCTACCCCAGTTCTTTGTACACAGTATATGCTCTGTAAATATTGGACTGAAGTGAACTGATCATACATTAAAGTTGATGAGACTAGCCTTAACATTTCCTTAACTAAACCACTTATAATCATCAAGAAGTGTGGATTTTTAAAATTCATTCCCACTATATCCCATTAACTTGTTTTTGACATGAAATAAATTTATAAACTAGGGAGCTATTACATTAGAACATTAGTTATTGATTTTGGAATTGTCACATTGTGGAGCATTTCAAAGAGTTATGAGGTTTCAGGAAATATATTACTACTCATAAATAATGTTTGAAGTACCTATATTTGTAAATTATGTATTTCATTTTAATTAAGCTAGAGAACAATTAGTCTTATCCATAAAATTAAGCTTAATCCCACACTCTTGTATTTCAATGTGTTCTCTTGAGAGAGAGAGAGAGAGATAGAGAGAGAGAGACAGAGTGTGAAAGAGAGGATGGAGCTACAATTATTAAGCAGTGTCTTGCATAAAACCCCCAGAAACTCACAGCCAGAAAAAATTCTGATAATCATTGAGTTGCAGCAAAATGCTATGTAATCCAAATGCATAGATCCCATACCTATGAAGACTGGCCAACTCCTTGTCTGTCCACAGACATTTTGTGCAGTTCCTCTAGCCATCCTGTAAATTTGTGATCTAAGAACAGAGTTGATATAAATGGCTTGTCATAAATACTCAGTACGACCATAAAAACAACTTCACATTAATGGTATTTCAAGTAACTTTGTATTTAGAGTCAAAGAAAAGCATAGTTTTTATCATAGTTAAAGAGTTCCGATTTCTGTTAAATATATTGAAGTATTCTTGTTGGGCTTGGTGGTTCATGTCTGTAATCCCAGCTACTTAGGAGTTGAGGTGAGGGGATCGTTGAGGTGAGGAGTTTGAAACCAAGTCTGAGCAACATAGTGAGAGCCTGTTTCTAAAAAAGAGAGAGAGAAAGAGAAAGAGAGAGAATTAAATACATATTTTTTAAAGTGTCTCTATTTGCTGTATCTCAAAAGAATGCATGATTTAACTACTAGCTGCAGATGTTATATATTAGCTCTGTGTAAGGTGGAAACCTTTGTCCCAGGGCATACTTGCTGCTATTCTAAATTTTGCATATTTGTATTAAAATAGTGTACTCAATCTGAGGCATTTTAAATGTCAGTGTTTACATTATGATTGTAAAACACTTCACACATTTATTTATTATTGTAAATATGTCTTTCAATGCTTTCTGTGGGCAGTTATAGATTTCCTCCTCCAAACCTCTCTAAATGTTGACTATAGTCTCGTTTGTCTGAGATGCTTGAAGGTGAGACATAGTTTAACTCACAAGGTCTTTTCTAGCTGCATGATTCTATATTTCACAATCTTTTTGTAAACCCATTGTTGAGGTAATGAGATTCCCAAAAGGCTTCTTAACATTAAGAATCAGCAAAACTGCAAGTTTTACAGATCACTTTCTTTTAACCTACACAGTTTCTCTGTGAAGTATTTGAATTATAGTGTCAACTGTTGTCAAGTCAGAGATTGATCAATGAGTAGTTCTATGTCACTTTAAGGCCAGATGTTACTCTTTAACTGGAAATCTGATTGAATTTAAAATTAGGGTTTATTACTTTAGCCATCAAGGATCAAAGTTACTTGGTCACTTTGAAAAGTGTTGAAAAAGTCCTGTTTCTACAAATTTTAGCCAATGTCATTTAAACTTATATTTCCAATATTGCTCTGAACTCACTGCATGAGAGCATTCTGACTGCTCTGCTTTTATTTCCTCTGACCTCCAATTCTAATTTATTTCAGCACCTCTTCCCCTGCTTCAGATTTCTTTGCCTGCACAGCAGGGAAGAAAAAAAAAAGAGCAGAATCATGTGCTACTCTCTATGGGTGCTAACCTCTGACCCTGGGGATGGATCCTCATTTTGTTTCTTCCAAATTTAGTTGTGGATGATGCACAGATATTGAGCTGACAGTGGAGGCAACATGTATTAAAGAAATTCCAACTCCATTTTCTATTCTGAAAGACATAATTATTATAACAAAATCAAGTACCAGTAGGATGCAAACTAAATTTTTGTGTGTGTTGAACTGATATTTCAATGATAAATTATATTGTATCATTAAGAAACCCTGCAGGAAACAAATGACACGTGTGTGGGGGTAGAGCTAAAGGAAACTAACAAAGGATTGTACCATATCTCTGGCTATTGACAGCAGGGAGCCACTAGTAGCTTCAGGAATAATAACCACAGCTTGGAGGACAGCGGTATGGAGTGGGCTGCCATGCATGGTGTGGTTTTCACTAATGGGACACAGCCATCACATAGTGATCAGGCAAAGAAGGAACTGGGGGAAATACCCTACTTCACTCTCCTCCTGACCTCCTCACTCCATTCTCCTACCAAAGTCCTGCTCGCTGCCTGATAACTCTGTTCTCTTACCTACAGAAAGCCTGATAGCACAGGGTCCTGGCTATCGGGGGACCATGTGGATCAGCGTTTACCTGGAAGTAGGAAAGAAGTGCAAAACTCGAGCAGAGAAGGGGCAGAATGGCTTTAGTGGGTAAACAGAAGATATCCACCATTCATATCTTTAAATTTCAAGACAACTATATAATTTAAATCACTCAAAAGTCATAGCTGAAATATGTATCGCCCTATGATTTTCTCTAACTATGAGATTTTGTGATTGCTTATATTGTTTGTTAAGAGGACCATACACTTTTATATGTTCTTGATTGCCTTCCTTCCTTCCTTCCTTCTTTATACATTCCACAACTGTTTCTTGAATATTAGGCTCTGAGAAAGGGTATAGCGCTTAAGAACTCATATCCTGGAATCACATTGACTGTATTCAAAAGCCAGCTCTGCCACTTACAATTTGTGTGTCTTTAGACAAATCCTTTAACTTTTGGGGTCCTCATAGGGCTGTGGCAGGATTAAATGTAACAGCTTAGAACCGTGTGATACATAAATTATATGTAAGTGTTTAGACACTTGGGATACAAAGTAAAAAATAAATACAAATAAATATAAACTCAGGGGAAAAAGATAGATGAGTAAATATAATTATAATAAAATACTTGGACCAATATAGGTATGTCCAAGGCCTATAGAAGCCGAAAGAAAAGAGCAATTAACAGTGCTTACAAGCTCCGGGCACTCATTATACAGGATGTATAGTTTGACCTTAAGAAATAATTAGGAATTTCTTCATGTTTTATCCACTCGGAGAATGCCTTCTTTTCAGGCAGAGAAGATGTCATGCCTCAAGGCACAGAGGCTGAAAGGGAAAGACAAGTGCTTCAACACGTCTGACCCTTAGGTTGCTTATGAGAAAATGATGGCAGACAGGACTGGAGAGGTAGGAAAAGCTGAGATCATGAAGGGCCCTCTATCGTAAGGAAGTTGAAGAGATCTAAATAGTTTCCAAATTACCTTCAGAGTGTGCAAGGGTGGAACTAGTGGGCCAAAGGAGTAGAGACAAAAAAGTTTCTTAAAATTAATACGACCATTCTTTCCCTTTCAACGCTAGACTCAGGGAATCCTTTCCTTTCCCTCATTTTTCCCAGTACCTGGCTTACAGTGTCTCATTCCATTCTTTCTCTTGATTATCATGGGACAATAGAAAAGAGTGTGGGCATTGAAATCAGGTAGGAGTTGGGTAGAATCTCATTTGAGCTATTTCTACATATATAACTGTGGTCAGCTTCTCCGAACTTCTTTTTTTTTTTTTTTTTTTTTCATCCATAAATGGGAAATAATGGTGACAGGCTAATAGCATTGCAATAAAAATTACATGAGTTAAAATGATTATAGTATTCAGCAATCCCCTTTTCAAAAATAATCAACAATGTCAGCTTATATTCTTATCTTCCTGGAAATTACATCCATGTTTCAACCTTAAAGTACTCTAATCCCCTACCTTGTCTACCAATTTGTTTGCCAGTGGTCACTCACTTGTCTTAGCTTTGATTCCCTAGAAAACATAGTTGAAGTAAAGATAATAAACTAATACTTTATTGAGAAGCTTGGAAGGTGTATTTCTAAGACAGCAAGAAAGAGGGGGAAAATTATATAAACAGAGTAATTGGAGAATCAAATATAAGGTGGTACGTTACTGAGCTGGCCAAAGCCTCACAAGAAACACAGCTGAATGTTTAATTATGTGAGCCATGTGGACCAGTTGTGCTTTAGAACCACCTGTTTTGGGAGAGGAAGGGTTAGCAATTTATCTACCGGTCTCCTTCCCATCTCTTCTCTTGCTTCTTGATAGTCAAATTTCATCTCTCAAGCTTTAAATTCTCCACAATTTGATGCTGTTATCCACCGCTGTGGGAAGATTCCTGTGTTTCTGTGGAGTCAAATCTGGGTACTGGAGCTGCTATAGTTTATGTTGCAATTGACAAGAAAAAGGCAACTGTTGCCATGGTTGTTCTGTCCTTAAGCCTTCATGAGTCTGAGGCAACTGGTAGCATTAGAAGAGGAGCCAATCGAAGTGATCATGAGTGTCACTTCTGTCATATTCTCTTCATTAAAATCCAGGCAAAAATACTGGCCAATAATCAAAAAGGGAGGAATTTGACTCTACCTTTTGTTTTTTTGCTTTTGTTTGTTTGTTTGTTTTTGAGATGGAGGTCTGCTCTTGTTGCCCAGGCTGGCATGTAGTGGCACGATCTCTACTCATTACAACCTTTGCCTACTGGGTTCAAGTGATTTTCCAGCCTCAGCCTCCCAAGTAGCTGGGATTACAGGCTCCTGCCACCACGCCCAGCTAAGTTTTGTATTTTTAGTAGAAACGGGGTTTCTCCATGTTGGCCAGGCTGCTGTCAACCTCCTGACCTCAGGTGATCCACCTGCCTTGGCCTATCAAAGTGCTGGGATTAAAGGCATGAGCCACCACGCCCGGCCAACTCTACCTTTTGATAGAAGCATCAAAGAATTTGCAGACGTGTTTTAAAACCACTATGGAATGATTTGAGAACAAGTTGCAAACATAATAGCCCATCACTCCCAAATATTCAGTTTGAATTGTCCCAAAACAAAAAACTCCTTTATGTAACTACAAAACAACCATACAAATCAGAAAATCAACATTAATAAAACACTTCCAAATAAATTAACAAACCCATCCAAATTTCACTAACTACACACACACACGCATGTGCGCATGTGTGCACATACACACACGTATGTTTTTCATTTCTTGTCCAGGATTCAACCCAAGAACCTGCATTGCATTGTTGTCATGTCTCTTTCATTTCCTTCAATCTGGATGAGTTCCTCAATGTTTCCCTATCTGTCATGACCTTGATAGCTCTTTTATTTTGTGATACATCCCTCAATCTAGTTCCATACAATCTTTTACCATATCCAGACACAGGCCACACATTCTTGATAGGGGTACCACAAAAATGATGCTTGTCCTCTCAGTACATCACACCAGGATGCAAACAACGTCAATATATCCCAATATATGCCCTGTGTGGTTATTGATCACCTAGTAAAGTTGGTTTCTTCCAGGATTTTTCATGAGAACATCACCAATTTCACCTTTGTGATTTATATGTGTTTCACAAGAGAGGTAATATCTTATTTTTTATCAAACATCCAGCCAAGAATCCACAACCACTGTGATGGTTGCCAAATATTAGTTTTCTTTTTTTCCCCACTTATTCAGTATTTATTAACTGTCCCTCTATATGGAGAAAATGTTTTCCCTTTGTCACATTTATTTATTTATATCAATAGGAATGAATGCCTTCAAATTTTATCCAATGTGTTGTACTCTGCCATCATCATTGTTTGATGGTTAAATTGCACCAGAATACCCAGTGGAGCTTCTTCAAGCTGGCCTCTATGTCCTTTTGATATGTCCCCATCATCATTCTTTAAGTACACCCCACTTTTTTGGCACAACAAGATATTCCGGCCTCACTTATCCTTTTCCTTGTCCATCCCCTAAAATCAGCCTCCCTGGTTTCCTTTAGTGAAGAATGGTATGTAGACACAAACATCTGGGTAGTTGATGTACTTGTTTCTATAGAGCTTTATTGCTTTTAGGACTCTCAGTGGATGCGGCTAGAAAATATGTGCACATATATGTACACATATGTGTATGCATGACATATGTATGTATATGCACCCATTCATATCTAGTTATATTCATATTTTAATCTTGAGTTCACACCATTTTTTAACATTTCATTTTAACCTCGTAGGATTCTTTGTAGTCTTTTTTCTTTCTACATTTGTAAATGATCTTTTTGATAGTGAGAAGTCTGTCTACTCTTACTGTCAATGTTTCTGATTCTCACCCTTCTTCATATCTATTTAACCTCCCAACCTTACCGGCTGCCTTTTTAGCCTCACTTCTACTTCTCTGGCCCTCATCCATGATATCACCTACTTGACCCTGCCATCTCCTCAACCTCTGGTGCAACCGTCACTACCACCTAACTCTACCCATTGCACTTTGAAAGAAAAGGGAAGAAAAAGGCTTTATACCTTTTCTGATACTGTTCTCTCTATTTGGGATACTTTTTTCCTTCTTTTGTCTTTTAACTCACTCACTACTCAGTGAGTTAACTCTGAAAATAACTTCAGGGTTACCTATTCTGTGCAGTCTTTACCTCTTTTCCAATCTCCAACTCCAAGGAGACTTAGCTAATACCTCCTTTGTGCCTTCAGTTAAGAATAGGGGCTACATTTTATTTGTCTTTATATCCTTAGTACCTTATTTTATTTTTTATAAATATTAGAAACTAAGTAAAGGTTTCATAAATGAATAACTAGTGAATGAAAAGTCTTCCACAATAGCATGGTGATTAAGACTTTATACAAATCTCAATTTATGAGATTTGGATGGAGAGACAAAGCCTAACCATATCACTGCTGCATAGGAAAAAAATCCAAAAACAGTGGTACATAATAGGTGTGTGTTTACTTTACTTACTGTGTATTGTTTCCAGTGTATGTTAGAGAGTATTTACAGTTTCATTACATTTAAAATATATTCTTAATTTTAAAGAATGTTGTATTAATGGAGCAAAGAAAAAAATATGGCTTCAAATAGATTAACACTCACTCTCAACACTAACCCAAAGATAATAGAAAGTGTATTTAAAAATATAATGATGCCTAAGAATGAAAAGATAAAATTTACAATTGTTTTGAGGCTGTAGGGTATTCCCAAGATAAATAAGTGTAAATAAACATAAAAATAAATGGTTGTTATCATTGCATTTTCTTGTTCAAACACAAGTTTTGTTGTCCCCTAAACTACTTCCTCCTGCATCTTTTCATCATAGGCATAACAACCATTATGATTCACTGTATAAATTTTCAAATATGCTGCATTAAAGTTCACTGTGCTACTCTTTAAATACACTTACCATTAAATCCAAGGAAACACAGTAAAAGAGCAATAAGAAAATATTTTTAAATAATTAGAGTAGGTACCCTCACAAACTTAAGGGGGGAAATTGTATTCATGAATTAAAAAAAAGACTATGAAGCAATAAGAAATAACAATCATTAAATATTTAGGAAATGACAACAAGATTTTTCAATATTTAAGGTAACTTGTAATTAAATAAAACGAAACAGTGAATTAGTAAACTGAGGTTTATAATATATAAATGTATATGTGTGTATATGTGTATTTTTATATAAATATGGAATTATTGAATTCTTCTAGAATGCAAAATAGAGAACCTTTACAAATGAGAAGTTGAAAGGTTGAGCAACATGAGGGCTAAATTCCTAATTTTCAACATTCAATGTGAACGAGTTTCAGAAAGATGAGGACATATAGTAAACAACATTTTAAAGGAAATAATGCTAACAATTTTCTAGAATTGAAAAAAAAAAGTTACAAGGTATTTGACAGAAGTAATCTATTGAGCACCTAGTAGAAAAAATAGACTTAAAAATGAGTATATTTAAAAACAGCAAGTCTGAGAAGGAATCCTAGCTCTTAAAAGAATGGAGGAGAAGAGGCAGATTAATTATGAAAATTAAAATCAATTTGGTATCATATTTCTTATCAGGAATACTAGATGGATAAAAGACTAGAGGAAAACATATTTAAAATGCTGAGGGCAAATAATTTTGAATTAAAATTTTATATCTTACCCACTATCATTCAATAGTGAGGGCAAAATAAAGACATTTTCAGATGAAGAAGGATCTATTCTTTCAATAACAGAAACAAGTTTTAGAAGAAGATACAAGAGTAATAAACTGTGAACCTAGCAATAGTGTCACCCCTCAATCACCTAGCACTTTAACATACCTATTTCCTGTTTTTTCTTTTCTTTCTCTGAACTGTATATCACATTCTAAAATAAGACGTTATTTATTATTATTATTATTATTTTATTATTATTATTATTATTATTTGAGACGGAGTCTCACTCTGCTGCCCAGGCTGGAGTGCAGTGGCGCAATCTCGGCTCACTGCAAGCCCCGCCTCCCGGGTTCACGCCATTCTCCTGCCTCAGCCCCCGGAGTAGCTGGGACTACAGTCGTCCGCCACCATGCCCAGCTAATTTTTTTCAGTAGAGACGGGGTTTCACCGCATTAGCCAAGATGGTCTCGATCTCCTGACCCCGTGATCCGTCCGCCTCAGCCTCCCAAAGTGCTGGGATTACAGGCGTGAGCCACCGCGCCCCGACTGTTTATTATTTTTAGTTTGCAAATGTCCAATGGAATACATGCTTTCAGAGAGCAGAGATCATTGTTTATTTTTTGGTGTATCCTAGATACCTAGAACATCATCTGACATATGTAAATACAGTAATCCCACCTTGTTCATAAGGATATGATTCAATAGCCCCAATGGGTGCTTTAAACCACAGATGGTCCGCAACTTTATACAGGCTGTTATTTTCTATGGATGGATAGATAGATAGACAGATAGATAGATAGATAGATAGATAGATAGATAGATAGATAGATTAGATAGATAGATAGAATAAAGATTAATTTGTAAATTACACACAGAGATTGATAACAAAAATTAAAAATAAAAAAGAACAATTATAATAATATACTGTCATAAAAGTTATGTGAATGTACTCTCTGTCTCTCTCAAAATAATTCACTGTACTATACTTACCTATTTTTGGACCACAGTTGATCTCAGGTAACTGAAACCACAGAAAGCAAAATGCAGATAAAGAGGAACTAGTGTGTAAGATGATCAAATGTTGCATAAACTAAATAACTGAACAATGCTTTAAAATATGTGAAATGAATTTGATTCAACTATTAAAGAGTGTTGTCAAATTCACACTTGGAACTTTAACACGCTTCTTTATTGAAGGCATAAATAATTTCAACTTGATTAATATAACAAATTGAACTGAATATATTTCATTTATTTATCCACTGCAAGACCTTGATATACATATACGGAATACTAAAGAAACAACGTTAGAAAGCAACAACAAAATGATAGCCCAACCCATAAATTTTAAAACACTCAGAAATTATTTATGAGTTACAAAGTAAACCAAAACACAAACTACAAACTTTTCACAAGTGAACAATAAAATCTCTTCATATCAATTTAGAGCTAAATTTGTTTTATTTTTTAATAAATGAGAAAGACTGAAAATACACTGAAAAAAAGTTCTAAGATTTCAACTCAGGAAAATAGAGAAAAGAGCAGCAATATAATCCAAAAGAAAACTGAAGATGGAATCCAAAAATATAAAAAGAAAAGATGTTTAAATTAAAATAAAAACAATAGAATTTGCCAGGCACGGTGGTTCACACCTGTAATCCCAGCACTTACAGAGACCAAGGAGAGTAAATGACTCGAGTTCAGGAGTTCGAGACCAGCCTGGCCAACATGGTGAAACCCCGTCTCTACTAAAAATACAGAAACTAGTTGGGCATGGTGGCATGAGCACCTGTAGTCCCAGCTACCCAGGAAGCTGAGGCAGGAGAATCTCTTGAACCTGAGAGGCAGAGGTTACAATGAGCCGAGATCATGCCACTGCACTTCAGCCTGGGTGAGAGAGTAAGAGACTCTGTCTCAAAAAAAAGCCAGAATTTATCAACAGCAAACACTGGTTCTTTAAGCCGACTAATAAATTTGACAACCTTTTGCAAATATGAAGAAAGAAAACCAGAAAGTAAATACTAATAGCATTAGAAGTGAGAAATAATTGTTATATTTATAATGGAGATGTTAAAAAATCTTGTAACACATTCTGTTACGACTAAACTACCAGCAAACCTTGAAAAATGTCACTTCTCTAAAGTTTATGGGTTGCCAATATTGGTCCAAAACCCTTTCCAAGAAACAAACAAACGAAAAAACAAACAACCACAAAAAAACACTTAAATAGGAAAATAACCTTAGAGGCACATAAAATGGTAGTCACATTACTACCAAACTCATCCATGCAATACTCCAATATTTTTTCTTGTACAAATTAACCTAAAGACTAGTAAAATGTGGAAAATTACTAATATCTTCCCTTGATATTAAAACTAGGTAGGAAGAGCAGAAGAAAAAAATTATAGCCTAGTGTCCCTGATAGATAAAAAAAGTCTAAGAAAATATAAAATCAAATCCAGTTTTTTAAATAAATCATCAAAAGCACATAAGATTTCTGCTAAGCATACAAGGATGTTCAAAAGTGTCTCTAAAACATATTGTTTGGTTAAAAAGAAGAGAGAAAATAATATTGACTGTATAATAAAAGTTAAAGTATGATATATATGAAACAATACTGCATAGTTTTTGTGAAGATAATTTTCAGGTTTCTATAATGTTACATAATAGATACATCTGTGTGGAATCATACGTCTTGAAAACAGAACTGGAAAGATACACATTAAATTGGTGCTAGTGGATAACAGAGGAGCTAGGAATGTGATGATATTGGAGTGTCAGGAGAGACTATAACTTTATCTTAAAGTTACATTTTTTAAATTTGTATTTATTTTTACTTTTTACTATTATTTGTCTGAAGACAACTGCATTACTAAGATTTTATGTGACTTATAAGCCAAATCAACCACCACAATAATTTACTGCTAACATTCATAGTTAAACAGTGATGATCCCAGATATTTGAAGTTTCTTTGGATGCACTTCAAAGGTTGTTTTAATGGTGTTAAAATATTTTTTTCGATGTCTTTCAATTGATTCAAGAAACATTTATTAAGGAACATAGCTGAGTATTTTGGAATTCAAACCTGATTGCTTCCTTTGAGTAGATTTATTTTGGTCAGGGGGTCTAGTTGGGGAAATAATTCAACCAACAAGTACCAGATTGAGGAACAGATCCTAGGTGACAGGTGTTCATTGAGTTCTGTAGGAGTATAGACACAGAGAATGTTCCCTCATGTCCTGGTCATGATTCAAAGATTTACTGTATCCTGTAGAAATTACAAGAATAAGAAAAGTCTTTGGAATTTGAGGGAAATATATATTTATGTCTATGTGTACATTTATGTGTATATGTCATACAAAGAGAAAATCTGAGATCTTATCATAGTTTTTGTTAAGTACATGGCCTCTGGCCACCTCATTAGCTCTGATAACCTCAGATTCTTCATGTACAAAAAGAAAGAAATATACTAATTATTCTCTAAAGATCATTTATCCAATCATGCCTGTCAGAGTGGCAAAAAAAACAAAAATAAGATTGGAGAATATGTTTATTTTTTATCTGAAATATCTCCGCAACAAAGAGCATATATCTATCTAACTTGTATAATGGGTATCATATGCCTGCAACCCTTGGAAGGTGACTTTTGTCTTCTATTTTTCCAGAAATTGAGAAAGAAAGTTGTGGTGATCCTGGTACACCCTTATATGGAATTAGAGAAGGCGATGGATTTTCTAATCGTGATGTTTTAAGGTTTGAATGCCAATTTGGGTTTGAATTAATTGGAGAGAAATCCATTGTTTGTCAAGAGAATAACCAATGGTCTGCAAACATACCCATCTGTATCTGTGAGTACCAAATGCTTTGCTCCCAGACAGCATATGTTACCCTGTCCTTGCATATAATTGCTTTTGTAATTAATTGCAAAGAGCTGCAACCGTGTAATTATTTTTGGATGAGTAGCACTTTGTGATACTATCTTTAACAAGTGTGCTTATGCTAAATTATAAATTTTATTACAGATTTAAATAAAGTTAACATAGTTCACTTGGTAATGGCAAAATATATATTACGTGTGTTCTTACAACATTTTATTTCGTGGCATTTTATACTTTCTAGATAGCATACTTCTTATGGAAATTATACATCTGAATGAATTCTAATAGACTCATTTATTTTAATAAGATAGTATAAGTTTATTTGCAATCAAAAACATTAAAATATTTAAAGCTTATATTTTATGTATAATGCACTAACTTATTTTTGCTTGTAGATGTTAACACTAATGCATGAGGTGACATGTTTTTATATTGCATAGAATACAATTCATTAACATTAATGATATACAATATGTTTGGATTAAAATAGTGTATTCAAATACATTAAGATATTGCATTTTAACTACAGCAAAAGTATAATTTGTATTGCCTATTCATGCACTTGGTGGGCTCAATTAAATACTGTCTTCGTTATATTAAGATGAAGTGGATATTTTTAGAATCTGGCAGAAATTTTCCTAATCACAGTATATTGTGTTTACTCTTCAGGAAGTCTAGAAGAGGAAAAGTGCACAGGTTCCCTTCACAGACTCTTTTTGTTTTAGTTCTTATCTTTAACCAAGATCACTTGGTGAAGTTCTTGTAAGAAGAAAATGTATTAGGAGGATCTGATTCGATTTACTAAATCTTAGTAATACTTCAAAATACTTTTGTTGAAAGTTTTTAATTCTAGGTGTTCTTCTAGGAGGACAACGTTGACTTAATTCTGGAGAATCCATTAATGTAATATATCACATGAAAAATAAAAATATTTTAAGAGCATTTTAATAGATTCCAAAATGCATTTAGTGAAAATATTGAAAATTTTGCTGACTAAAACCAATTTTTAAAACATTCTTGAATACTAGGAAGCATTTTTTACTATTTTAAAATTAAGTCTAATATCCTGATATATGATAAAAATGTAGCAATTAATAATATTTTATATACCAGTAATAACTAATTAGAAAATACATTTAAAAGAGAATGTATTCAGAAAATGCAATTATAAAATACATATAAATAATCCTCATATATTTCAAATAACTCATACAAAAAAATTACAAAACTTTACAAGAAAAGAAAATTTTATGGGAACAAAATACAGATAGAAGCCATGTTCCCGAATAATAAATTAATATATCAAATACATGAGTTATACAGAAATTGCTTTTCAATTTTGTCAAAATTCTAACATAGTTTTTCTGGGAACTTGGCATACTGCATTGACATATAGCTAAATAAAAAACAGGTAGGAGTAGATAGAAGAATTTTGTAAAAGTAAAGTGCTTCTGTGGATGCTAAATTATCATATTAAGTTATGAGTGTGTACAGAGAAATTGTAACACACTGGGTAAAGGGAAGTTACATAAAAACTGCATCTGATATAATTAAGAATTTAAAGTATGATATAAGCATCTATCTATCTGATAACAGAGATTAAAGTGGTGTCTTTGGTTAGCTCTTGCTTCAAGTGGGGATCATTCAGATCAGGAGATGACAAACCGACTGTGGGCCAAATCCATCCTCCTGCCTGGATTTTTAAGTAAAGTTTTATTGGAACATAACCAAACACTTTCATTTACTGATTGTGCATGGCTGCCTTCCAGCGACAATTGCAGAATTAAATAGTTGCAAAGGAGATCATATAGTTTGCAAAGCCAAAGCATTTATTACCTACTCCTTTACAGAAAAAGATTGCCAACCCTTAATTTAGATCAGGAGTTACAGGATCAAATTATTTCAGGACCCAGGCAGGAAAGAGTGTGAAGAGGGAATAGGAGTAAGTATGAGTGCACCCATTTTGGAAGTGGTAGGAAACTGGGGTCCCTTAACTTTTCAGGATAAGTTAGAATAAAAGATGTTTTTCCCTTAAATATGAAATATGATGATTTTTTAATGTGATTTCAAATTTTTATGGGGGCAGAAGAAAAACAAAATCGAGCCGAACACATCTGCAATCTGAATTCAATCAATGACTGTCAGTTTGCAAGCTTTAGTTTAACTCATAAAATTATACAGAAAAAAATAGATTTAAAGTGCAAAATATTTTTGAATGATAAAATGGTAAAAGTTATATAGAGAGATTATCTATTGGTAGATGCAGCTATACCTATGATTTCATATTTGTGTAGATAAAGAAATAGATATTGGTGTAATGTCTGAATGTTAATAAAATATATGACCCTAAAAGATTGTAAGAAATGCAAACAATTATTTCAGTATTCAAATTAAAAATAATGTATGCCAAAATATTATTAAAATAGAATAATGAGAAACTTTTATGCATGTTATAAAGTAAGAGATCATAATCTTAAATGATTAGGTTTATGAGCAGATAATTTTTTAAAAGATAATAAAAATGTCTAATAAAAGTAAGAACTCTTCAACTTCTGTAGTAGTCAATAAATGCAAGTTAAGACAATGAGTTATCACTTTTCTTATCAATGGAGGAAAAGGAAAATAATCACAATATTTTATACTGGTACAGGTGTTATATTCTCTGATATTTCCGTTATTTTTCAATAATGTTGAATTAACTTTTTAAATCAGAAATTTAGCAAAATGTTTTGAGACTAAAATTCATATCCTTTGTCATACTAAGTACTTTTTTTTGAAAATGTATACCAAAGAAATAATGAACAAAAAAACCTTTCTTCAAGAATATAGTCAGTGTTATTTATATTGCAAAAATTTTAAAATATAATTTTAAATGTCAAACACTAGAAGAAAAGTTAATGTTCATATATCCATACAAATTAATGGGGTGAGAGTTTTAACTAATAACTATACATTTTGCTGAAAAACTTGACTTGAAAAATCTCACATATTAATATAAGGAAAACATAATTTAGTACAAAATGTAGGAAATTCAATTTTTTAAAAAATATGTAATAAAAGGCCAGGCTTGGTAGCTCACGCCTGTAATCCCAGCACTTTGGGAGGCCGAGGTGGGTGGATCACTTGAGGACAGGGGTTCGAGACATGCCTGACCAACATGGCGAAACCCCATCTCTAATAAAAATACAAAAATTAGCTGGGCGTGACGGGCGTACCTGTAATCCCAGCTACTCCGGAAGCTGAGGTGGGAGAATGGCTTGAACCCGGAAGGTGGAGGTTGCAGTGATCCTAGATGGCGCCATTGCACTCCAGCCTCCGCAACAAAATAAGACTCTGTCTCTGAAAAAAAAAAAAAAAAAAAAAAAAAGTAATGAAAACTTTGGAAGATAATATATCAACACTTAAACTCTGATTTTCTTTGAGTAGTATATCATTTTCTTTTCTGTTCCTTTATTTTTCCTCTGCTTTCTAAATGTTCTATGTGAACTTTCAAGTCAGATGTTTTTAAAAGTTAAAAACCTGGAGGAGAAAGAAGACTTCATTTTAGTGTGATGCAAGAGCTCTCATTTAGTTGTTCTTCAGGTTTTAGCCACTATTAATGTCTGTTATAGAAGTTAATTTATCTCTTTATTTGTGTAGTAATCAGAGCATCCATTGCCACCATAGAAATGAAACTCACACATTGATAACCACTACCTTGAGTATTTTCTGAGCTACCGGATTCTTATTCTGTTAATATCCCCTTAATAATTTTTGTCTTCGGTCATTTCAAGAACCTTATTCCTTTCTATGGGGACTTCCATATATTTCTTCATTTTTTAAACGCTGAAATGAACACTTTGCACCGTCTAACATAAGCAAGATATGTCAAAAAATTGCTATTATTCCAATTATATTTTTGTGCATTAAGAGTAGAGCCTTAAGTTTATCCAAAGCACTAGTTGCCTCTTTCAATATGTAAAAATGGTAACCTTTTTGTTCTGTTTTATAATTTACATAATTTAATATTATCTTATTATACTGCTAATTGATTATCATAATTGTAGAATATGAGAAAATAAGGTGAAATATTATTTTTGAATATTTATCATATTTTATAATCTTCCTATTTCACCAGTTCCCTGCCTCTCTAACTTTACCGCACCAATGGGAACAGTTCTTTCTCCTGATTACCCAGAAGGGTATGGAAATAATTTAAATTGCATCTGGACGATAATCTCTGATCCAGGGAGCCGGATACATCTTTCTTTCAATGACTTTGATCTGGAATCCCAGTTTGATTTCCTTGCTGTGAAAGATGGTGACTCTCCAGATTCCCCAATTCTTGGAACCTTTACTGGGGCTGAGGTGCCTTCCCATCTTACTAGTAATAGTCACATACTGCGATTAGAATTTCAGGCTGACCACTCTATGTCAGGACGTGGCTTTAACATCACTTACAACAGTAAGTTTCTGTTTCTGTTTTTTTCCCATATAATATATTTCTACAAATTTGAGTTGAAAAGTGATCATGCATGTTGGTTCTCTTGTTTCCTAGTTAAGAAAATTTGTAAAAGCTGTAAATCTCATTGTGCCAAAGTTGGTTATTTCTTCCTTCATTTCCAATCACATTTTGCTCCTTATTATTATTATTATTATTAATACATTTCTTTCTTTGTGAGAGGTCCAATATCAAGGAAATGTGTTTCAAATATTGTTATTATATAAGCCAATATATTTATAATTGTTTTATCAGCCAACATATTTATATCTTAGCATAAACTCAAACCTATTATAGATCACGTACTTTGCTATTTGTAAGCAACATGAAAGATAAATAGAGCTTCCCTTGAAGATATTCATGCACCAATAGATGTTAAACAACTAATAATGGCATAGAATTAAAAGTCCAAAGAAAAAATCACGTGGCTACAGTAGCATCATAGAAAAGGAAGTAATGAACTTTGGATCTTAGTTTTGTTTTAGGTTTTATAACTGAGCCACAATACTCACATTAGTAAAACCACAGTGGATTGCTATAAAGAATAAATTAGGTGATGCATGTGAATAATTTAGCACAGAGTACATATTACCTAGTAAAAGCTTAATAAACATTAGCCATTATTGTTTAGTTGGTTTTTGAACAATAATCTTGACATTTTGTGTTACTGTGTGAGATGTTGAATATTATTTATCTGCAAAAATGTTTATAATTCTAGAAAAAAGATGAATCACATAAAAAAGAAAAAAATTTAGTAGATTAATAATACTTACATACTAATGCCTCTGTTTGCAAATATTATACCTGAAACCATAGAATACTAGTAATTTTTATTGCTTTTCCTTGAAGCTTTTACACTGTGTCAGATATTGACCAATTGGATGAGTTAATATTTAAGTGTCACATAATAATAGGATTTAGTTTCCAGCTCTTCCTGTTGCTTTATAGAAAGAATTTCACACCTCACTCCCATCCTCACCTATTCAATGTTAAGCTTTGGCGGGTAGTAACAAAGTATAGTTGTTGTATTTTCAAAGCCACACTAGTGGTAAATAGTGAAACTGTAAGTTGTAAACATGTAATTGCCTATTATCAAAGTTAAATTAGTGGTGAAGTGTGTCATAGAAACTTGTTGTATAAAAAGACTGCTTTATCTGAGGATCTTTTAAAAATATTTCGTGTACATGTCTAAAGATAGATATGTGTATGCATCTATCTGTAATTTTTATTTTGTCTTAAACAATATTATTACCTTTAATGTTGATAGATTTTCAGGGTATTATGGAACTAGTTCTCCCTGTTCCTGGTTCTGTTCTATAGTAAATAATTTAATTGATAATGTGAAATTTATTTTATTTAACGCTTACTAATCAGATTCATTTTTTCTGAAAAAATGTCAAGCACGTACTCTATATTAGAGTCGCACTGCTTAATCAAAATTGAGTTTTTAAAATTACAAAATAAAATAATAATTAGAAATATGTATACATACAAAACATATTTTATGTATTCTAAAACTTACCTTAATATTATTTTGCACTGTTTAATTCAAAATAAGGAGAACAGATAGTAAAATTATACAATTTATAACCAGCATCAAAGTGATGATTAGTGAGAAAATATAAAATAAGTGCGTGTATTAATGCAGTATAAATATAATAAATTATAAGTATCTCATAAAATATATTTTACACATTTAGACTTTGTTACTTTTAATATTATTCCATTTATGTTATAATACATTAAAATTTTATAATATACAATTGGTCACTCAGATGAACACAGAGAAAAATTTGGATTGTTCATGTAATCTATAATCTATGAAAAATTCAAATAAACACATTTTTATTATACTCCTGCTCTTTGCTGTAATTTAGCCAAATGTAAACTGTGAGAGAAACAAGGTAGGATAAGATAGTGGCCCTGAACTCAAGAACTCGTGTTCTCCTGAGAGATGTAAGACAGATAACCCAAGATACAATAGGTTGTTGAGAAAAAATTAAAAGCCAGTCCAGGGAATGAATACATTTTAATCCTATCAGGTCCTATTTCTATGACCTTAGGCAAGTGACTTAACTTTTCCTGAGTCTAACATTACTCTTTTGAATAGATGGCAATACTTTCCTCATCTAAATATTAAATGAGATAATAACATATCACAGTGCCTAGAACATGATAATTGCAAAAGAATTAACTCTCTTCCCTTTTCACAGATGGCAGAAAATAAATGTCATGGAAAGTTATTTTTAAAAATTGTAAAACTTTCATACTAGATTGAGACGTTTCACTTTAATTCTCACTGTGAAACTCACTCTCTCTCTCTCTCTCTATTTCCAGTTGGAAATAGACAAAAATAAAGACAAGTTTCTGAAGGGATATAGTCAATTACTTTGCATTTTAATTAATTGAAATTCTGACCAGCTTATACTGGAAATATTTGCATATTCTTAGCTAGTCTCATGGTCTCCAGAAATAAGCAGAAATAATTCTATTTTGAAATTTTATAATTTTAGAGTATAATTCGTATTTTTAAAAATCACATTTATTGTACATCACAGGCAAACAAGTATGGTCGGAGGAGAACCTCCAAATTTAAAGCAAATAAATAAAAACTTGTGTAGAAATAAACACAACCTTTTTAAAACATCTCTTTCTCTCTCTTTTATTTTTTTTTTTAACCCAAAATATAGAAAGATCTCTCTCTGGCTAATGTTGTATGTGTGTATTTTTCTTTGCATGTTATTCTAAAGCATTTGGACATAATGAATGCCCTGATCCTGGAATACCAATCAATGCACGGCGGTTTGGGGACAACTTTCAATTAGGAAGTTCAATTTCAGTAATTTGCGAAGAAGGATTTATTAAAACCCAGGGAACAGAAACAATTACATGTATTCTTATGGATGGAAAAGTAATGTGGAGTGGACCAATTCCAAAGTGTGGAGGTAAGTGTAGTGTGGAGTGAGAAGCAGAACCTCATCATCATTATGCACAAGAAACCGCAACAGGAAACACATTATCCTACCAGGACTGTCATAATCATTATCTTAAAACATTTCTTGGTATTCTATATTAAACATATGTTGTACAGGAAATTACACTTTTAATTTTTCATGTTGAAATAAATTTTTAGAAATCTTTTAGAAGCTTTCTTTTTAAAAAAGCTCTTATTAAAAGATACACATTAATAAATGGTAAATATTGGTCACATGTGTAAACCCTCTTTAGTATACTTCATAGTTATAGTTTAATACACTTATAGTTTCCATTCATTTTTTTCTTGGTATTTTAGCTATTCATGGTACACACTAATTTTCAAAAATGTGTTAATAATGATCAATTCTCATAAATATTATCATAAATACATTTATACTAAAACAGTCATTTATTTAAAATATATGATTTCTGAAAGCATCTTTTGTTAATTTTTTTCAGTTTTTTATTTTTCCAATTAAATGTATGCAACAAGGTTCAGGGCATGTGTGTTTGTGTGTGTGTGTGTGTGTGTGTGAGAGAGAGAGAGATGTATGATCTTTGGAATTCATATTATTACTATTATTTTTAAACCGATTCTCACTCTGTTGCCCACACTGGAGTGCAAAGGCACAATCTCAGCTCACTGCAACCTCTGCCTCCTAGGTTCAAGCAATTCTCCTGCCTCAGCCTCCAGAGTAGATGGGATTACAGGTGCATGCCACCGTGCCTGGCTACTTTTTTGTATTTTTAGTAGAGACACGGTTTTACCATGTTGGCCAGGCTGGTCTCAAACTCTTGGTATCAAGTGATCTGCCTGCCTCGGCCTCCCAAAGTGCTGGAATTACAGGAATGAGCCACTGTGCCTGGCCTGTTTTTGTATATATACACACATATAAAATCTCAAATTATGTTGGTAAGAAGGAAGGATGATCATAACTAAAAATAAAACACATCAATTATACAGTATATAAATTTAGAATCTACTGAAATGAGGCACCTTTATTTAGATTTGCCACAGGAGAGTTAATAGTCTAAGTTTTAATTTCTCCTTCCACTATAGTATCTAATAATACATATCTATTTTATCAAAAATATATAAATGGGCTGGGCACGGTGGCTCATGCCTGTAATCCCAGAGGTCAGGAGATCAAGACCATCCTGGCCAACATGGCAAAACCCCGTCTCTACTAAAATACAAAAAAAAAAAAATTAGCTAGACTTGGTGGCACGCGCCTGTAGTCACAGCTACTCAGGAGGCTGAGGCAGGGGAATCACTTGAAACTGGGAGGCGGAGCTTGCAGTGAGCCGAGATTGTGCCACTGCACTTCAGCTTGGCGATAGAGTGAGACTCCCACTTAAAAAAAGAAAAGAAAAGAAAAAAAGAAGAAGGAAAAAAAAGATTTTAAATGAACTTTTTCTAAGAAATAGATGAACTATAACTGTATAACACTCTTTAGTAGATTGCCATATAGTAATTGATTATTTTAAAAGTAGTTTCTTTTTCTTATTTTCCAAGTTTTTCTTCTTACCTGTCTGCAAACTGACTAGCTGGTAAATTAAGAATATTTAATACGTAGTTTTCCAAAGTATAGCAGATTTAATTGAAGCATTACCTATATATTGCTGACTTTCATTGGATTGAACATTTTCATAATGTCTCATAATGAAGTAATCCCAGACCATGTAATTATGTTTTCCTAGTGGCCTCTTCAATTAATGCTTTTCTCCTTTTTACTTCTAATTGCTTTGTCATTTGTAATATCAGGGGGGCAGAACTAGATGACTTTAGTGTTCCTTTTCAAACTTCAAATAGTATGGGTTCAGCAGGGGCTACTCTGTCAGTAATTATGACTATGATGTTATTTTAAAAACATAGTGGATTTGCATAATAACGGACTAAGGGGAAAAGGGAAAATGGATTGTATGGATAGTAATACTTCGTTTTTCCATCATTCATTTTGCCGGAGCTCATCCATTCTTTTAACATAGTTTTTGATCCAGCCTTGGGGAACCAGTAAGAAAAATCTACATTAGCATTTTTGTTTGTTTGTTTTGAGACAGAGTTTTGCTCTTGTCGCTCAGGCTGGAGAGCAGTGGCACCATCTCTGCTCACTGCAACCTCCGCCGCCTGGGTTCAAGAGATTCCTGTGTCTCAGACTCCTGAGTAGCTGGGCCTACAGGTGCGCACCACCATGCCCGTCTAATTTTTTTGTATTCTTACTAGAAACTGGGTTTCACCATGTTGGCCAGGCTGGTCTTGAACAATTGACCTCAGGTGATCCGCCTGCTTCGGCCTCACAAAGTGCTGGGATTACAAGCGTGAGCCACCGCACCCTGCAGCCACACATTAGTATTTGAAGGAATAGTAGGAAATGGGAGAAAAGTGTGTTTCAGGAAAAAGGAATAGAGCCAGTTCAGTGTGACTGCAGTGGAGGACAGAGTGGGTTGGAGCTGATGAATGACTAAAGAAGTCCAGAGCATTAGACCCTTTGTAAATAATGCTAAGTAGCCCCAAAGTTACCCTGGGGCTGATCGGGAGCCATTGCTGCTGGGAAATGACATTGTCTGAGCCTCACCCTCCCCTGCACTGAAATTTGTTTTAAATCTCAGTGGACACATACAGAGACCACTTCTAGGTAATTTTTGAATTTTGTTGGATCCTCGTTTGCCTAATTTGGGTATTGGTTTCGGAGTTGCTTGGTGCCTAGCTTCATGGTGGAGGTAAAAGTAATTAGTAATATCAATCAATAATTTAACTGATTGATTAATTAGATAGAGCAATTTCAGGGAGATTTGTACTATCTGTGAAAAACAAATGGCATTTAACTTTTAAAAATAAGTAAGATAAAATATTCAGAACTCTAACTTGACAAAGGCCAATAAGCCCTCCGCACATCCCAAAGAGAACCTTTATGAAGTTTCTGACGGACACGAATTGTTTTTCTCTATATGTGAGTGAAATTGCCCACAATTGGCTCACCTGCCTGTTTGTGGACCCAGTAGCAAGGTGGAAACATCACTAAGGATGAGGTTGGAGCCAAGGAAGGCAGAACTGGAGTGGGCCAGAAGCAATCTTAGGGTGGCCCTTGCCAGGTTGCTACTCTATCCCAAACCACCCTCTGAGCCAGTTTCCACCCAAAAAAGCAGACTGTTGTCAACTCTATAACTAACTCAGGTGGGTTTGATTTCTTAGCCTCTAATTAAGATTTGTATTGATTTGCTTTGGTTTTGCCTAAATTCTACTTAGGTACTAATAATGAAAGTCTGTGACTAGCTGAGGAAATCTTATTTTTATTTTTCCTAAATTAAAAAAAAAAAAAAAAAAAAAACCTTCCCCATCCCCCTACCATTCCTGAAATTTCTAGAGCCACTCCCACTTACACAGAGAACTATGGTTGGGAGCCTACTTCTCCTGTCTCCTTTTTTCTCTAGACAGTCTGTATTTTCAAAGATAAAAATTTGCCTATTATTTATTATAGTTCATCTTTGGGGCACTATCACAGCCTCTAACATTTACAAATGTTAGCAAATGTTAACATGCTTAACATTTTAGCTGAAACTTTTAAATCGTCATAAAGTAAACATTTCAAATAGAATAACTTTTTAAATGTACATGTTTGCATTTTCTGGTTAATACAACTAAATTTCTTCTTCTATTTTATTCTCTTCACAATCAAATTCATTGTTAAAAGTTGTGTGTGTATATGGATTGCTGTGTATTAAAATTGGAAGGTAGAACATTTTGTTTGAATCAGAACTTACAGAACAATGGAAGTCAGTATAAAATGTTTTTGTTCGAAAACTCGGAGCTTCAATCCACTTAAAGATCACCACCATCCCCAATTCCTTTCTATCATAAGTGTCTAAAAGTTTAGGAATATTGGCAAATTTGTGATCCACCAATGTCAATCAGTCCTCAAACTGATGAATCAATCAGTCCCTAAAACTTTGGGAAATCTTTGAGAATAGTTAAAGAGACTTTCATCTGCCATAGTCCTTGAATAAGGATTGTCAGACCAAAAGGGAGAAATATCATAATGTGCTGCAGATTTATGATCCCACATTTCAGATAACTTAAATACAATTATTTAACATAATTTGGTTATACATTTTATTCACTGATCTGAAGTTCAACACTGATGCATTAACTAAGGATAGATTGGGATTTTCTGAAAATTTGAACTCATTTCTCCAGAACAAATTTTCGCCATAAAGAAGAAAGATTCATTGCCTTTTAAGTCCTTATGAGCTTTCAGTTCTGCTAATGGAAAACAAAATACGTTACTGTAATCAGCATTGCAGTTATTTCACACTGAATTCCACAAACTGTCATCTTAACTTGGTTTAATGGCAGGCAATGACTCCTTCACCGACACTGAGACAGTAGCCTGAATATATCTCGCTCTACCTAGGGTCAGTCTCTTCATGGCATCTTCTTCAAAGAAACATTCTAAAGCCCTGAAGAACTGTGTAGATGATTGTTGTAGACCTCCTTTAATGAGTTGACCAAGGGATTTTCATAATGTATCACACAGAAAGCTTTCTAAAAATCCTCTTCCTCTCTCTTCACCAGTGTCCCACTCATAGCAGCTGCTTAAACTACTGTCCTCCCTTCACAACACAGCTTCCCTCACGTTCATTTATTTTACTATTCTGCACAGTCCAGGCCCTTTTTGGATATCTTGTGAGCCTCCTCACTAAGTTCAACCCTCTTCAAGTACAGTTTTCTCTCTTCCTTCTTGGAATTGCTTCTTTTCAGACCCTAAATCTACCTTTCTGTTTCTTGTAGTATTATCAGAATTTCAGGGGCCTCTGAGGACATCATAAAGCTCATCTGTATTATAACCTTCAAAGTTCTTTCTACCAGCCTAAGTGCAAGGAAGTTTGGAAATGGGACACAACATAATTGCATTTTTTTTCTTTTTTTTTTTTTTTTTTGAGATGGAGTTTTGCTCTTGTTGCCTAGGCTGCAGTGCAATGGTGCAATCTCGGCTCACTGGCGGAACCTGCGCTTCCTGGGTTCTAGCAATTCTCCTGCCTCAGCCTCCCAAATAGCTGGGATAACAGGCATGCACCACCATGCCCAGCTAATATTTTTGTATTTTTAGTAGAGACGGGATTTCACAATGTTGGTCAGTCTGGTCTCGAACTCCCGACCTTAGTTGATCTGCCCACCTCGACCTCCCAAAGTGCTGGGATTACAGGTGTGAGCCACCACACCCGGCCAAATTTCAATTTTATTTCTCCACTTAAGCATGTGTATGTGTGTCTCCTGAAATATGAGTAAGACAGTCCATTTTTTTTTTTTCTTTTTTTGAGATGGAGTCTCAGACTCTGTCACCCAGACTCGCGTGCAGTGGCACAATTTTGACTCACTGCTACCTCGACCTCCCGGGTTCAAGCACTTCTACTGCCTCAGCTTCCTGAGTAGCTGGGATTACAGGTGTGCGCCACCATGCCCAGCTAATTTTTATGTTTTTAGTAGAGATGGGGTTTCATCATGTTGGCCACGATTGGTCTTGAACTCCTAACCTCAGATGATCTACCTGCCTCAGCCACCCAAAGTGCTAGGATTACAGGTGTGAGCCGCCATGCCTAGCTAAGATAGTACTTTCACTTAATTCTTTCTTTCAAGGGAACATCACACAGCTGAATTCCCTTTACTGTACTAGGCAATGCAAACTGGAACCATCCTTGACCCACAAAATTCCCAAATCCTGTAATCATCCAGTAAAATCCCACAGAATTCCTTGTCACTGGAATTTTCCTTGTGACCAGTACTGCTATACAGAAGGCAAATTTTAAGAGTAATATTAGACTCAGCAGAGGGATTTTCCTATTGGGAGTTGGGAAACCCATTCATCTCTGCCCACCTAAATCTGACCATCTAAGGGCCAACTCCAAGGGCTTGAGACTGTCTGCCTGCCTCACTGTCTGTCAAAAGGTATCTGCCTTGTTGTTTCTACCTCAAATGATCTAAGCATCATTACTTGGCTTTCTTTCTTAAATATAGCCATAATTAATTTATTTTTTCTCAGTTCTGATTTGCTTTACCAGATTCTTGAAATCAGTTTGTAAAGAAGAGTGTCTGTGATTATTTGGTAAATTAGCTATAGGTAATTCTGCCATGATCTTGTTGCAGGCACTTTTGATTTTCCAGTTTTTTAATACTTTTTCATAGTGGATATCTTGCTTTTAATTTGTTCTGTGAGTTTAACATACAGCCAGAAAATGTCTTTCCAAAACTTTTACTCAACTCAACTTCATCTAGATATTTATCTCCTCTAGGAAGATGAAGCCAACTGCCACTAGACTAGATGGTAGTTTTGGTGAGTCTGAGTCTATAGATAGCACCTAATGCCCAATGCCACAGGTTAGGAATCATAATCTCAAATGCTTACAGGAGCAAGGTGTAACAGAAATGAATTAGATGGGCTAAAGGAAGCAGGCTACCCTCCCAAGGGACACATGTGTTTTCCCACTTTTTATACAGGCATAGTTATAGATAAATATTTCTCTGCTTAAAAACAATACAAATAATACAAAAATAGTATTATTGACAGCTGAGAGCAATGTTTCCATTAGCTTACACAATACCTTCATGGACATTAGAAAAGAACAGCAATCAATCCATTGTGCTAGGCCAGTGAAGCAGTTTAGAAACCATATATTGGACAGCAAACTCTATTCCTTCTAAGAAAGCACACCAATGTCTCAATAAATTGAGTATCCTTTGGGGCCACTTAAGAATCATTTTGTAAAGTAGTTATTTCATGAGGAAGTTTCTTGAGTTACTCTTTTTTGTTGTGAAGCTGTGTAACACTGTTTAAGTCCGATCCTCTAACACTTAGAGTCTAACTGGAACATCCTATCTTGAATTGTGCATTCTCCCCCAAATGATCATTTCAAATTCAAAGAGCTCTCTGCAATATCCTTTGGCTTTGCATTGATATTCCCCTCATGTCTTATCCTATTTTTACCATGAGACAGTACAATTTTGCTAATAATTTAGCTCCTAATGTGGCTCAGTTATCTAGTATAATTTGATTTCAGGCAGACTAAAAAACTATACCAAAGTTATTTAAGAAGCATTGATAAATAACAGAGATTTTTACTTTGATTTTTTTTTTTTTTTTTTGAGTTAGGATGCAAGTGTTTTATACAATGAAGTAAACAGAAGACTTCTCAAATATATTTCTAAGCCATCTTTTCCCCCTTCTCACCCACCATTCAAGGTAGCTTGAAAAATCGTCACAACCATCATCATTATCATTTATTTCCCTTTCTGTATCCCCCCATGCTTACATACACAGTCCTCCCATCCCTAAGCTTTTCTTTTCTCCCTTCCTATTTTCCTTTCCAGGGCCCATGTCTTTGCTTACATGAATTCAGTCCCTCTGTTACACACATTATCCTCAAGTTACCAGAAAATCCACTCCACTATACTCTGCACCCAAGAAAGATTCATTAATTCCATTCTAATGGTTTTCAGTTGAGATTCTATCTTCTTGGAAGCTTGGCGAATACATTCTCCACCTTGTTATAAGAAATTATATACTGGTTTTGAAAACAAGAAGAGAGACAGCAAGTTTTTGACACATATTCTCAGCTACTCTCTGAATTGCATTGCTACTTTATAATGTCCGCTTCTGAATTTGCCAGTAACAAGCCAGCCAATGAATCCCAAAATAACTTGAAAGAGATACCAGGCCATGAGATGTAGTATAAAACAAGAAAGTTATCTCTCTAAGTGTCAAGCAGTGAGAACTAAGTCATCTTGAGTTTTCTGTTTTAAAAAACAAGACAGTTGGACATAAATTAATTCTCCTGTGTTGCAGCCACAGAAGGAAACAATTCCTGAATATAAAGATTTATTATTCATTGGTGAATCCTTTAAAACAAAATGCTACGGAACCATACTCATGTAGAGTGAAACTTGAAAAGGATTTTATTGCAGAACAAAAATGAAAGACGCATTAATGTATTCATTATTTTGTTATAGAATCTGAAATTCATACCATTTTTGTTTTAAAATCAAATTTTCCTCAATAATTTAAAGTTATATAATTATTTATGGAAAAATAAGTTAGACAAGTCTAAAAATTATGTTATTAACTTTTATTTTATTAAATATACTACTCAGGCTCATTTTAGTCTCCCTTCCTGGTTTCTCCTCCTCTCTGTCATCTGTTTAAGTGTATGTCCCAGAGCTACATTTTGGATATTTTCTGCTCTCTATTTCATTCATTTCATTGGTGATTTTTCAATCAGTATCTAACTGTAAACAACATCTATATGGTGCTGTCTCTCAAATTTACATCTCTAGCCTGGTTCTCTGCCCTGAAATGTAGACTTATATGTTCAACTTCCTACTCCACATCTGCACTTAGGTGTTTAATAGGCATCTCAAACTTACCCTGTCCAAAACTGATCTGTCTCCCCACATCAGCAGGGTGTGCTGATGTCTCCCCACATCAGCAGGGTGACACAAACCTGCTACTGTCACCCACTTTCTCCGTTATTAATAGCAACTCCATTATTTCAGTCATTCAGGTCAAAATTCTTCAGTCTTTGTCTAATCTTTCCTGACTCCTTTCTTTCTGTCATAACCATAGATAATACATCAGAAAAACTGGCTAGTTCTTCCTTTGAAATCATTCAAAACACAAGTATTTCTTACTACCTCCACTGCTGACATCTTGATCCTAGCAACCTTTGTCTCTGGCTTTAATTAATCTGTAGCCCCCTAACTGCTCTTACTGCTTCTGTCTCTTCTTTGATTCAGTTCTATTCTCAACACAGCTGCCAAAGTGATATACCATTCTTCTCTAAAGATACTTGATCCCTGTGGTTTTTTCCTTCCTCATCTTTTCCTTCCAGATCTCATGCAAATACTGAAATTTGTAGTTCAAATTAGAAAGGGCTTATTGTTCAGTCCACCTGTGCCCAACCATTAGTTTCTTCATAATTATTTCTCCTCTGAGTCTCAGAAGGCTCTGATGCATGTATGCTTTCTGCTTCTCTCATCCTTTTTACCTGACTCTGACTCACATGCCCCCTACACTGTAGTCAGCAGTGCCCCCTTTGACCTAAAGCAATCTCCCTGACAAAAATGGAAATGAATATTGGCCTTCTGGATTACATGATCATGTTTTTGAATATGATTAGATGTAATACATTCATGGGGCTGCTTTATAGATAAAAGAGATTACATTTAGTGAAATACATTAGAAGAGTCTGATGAATGCTATTGCCTCAAAGCTGATGATTTAACTAAGATGCTGGGCTAAGACAGGCAAAGTTGCCTCTTTCTTGTGGACACTAGAAACAATTTTGAACATTGTTATATTTGCAGCCTTCCTGACAAGGAAAACAATAGGAATAAATGTGTGACTAACAAAGTGGAGAACTAAATTTTCCTGCTACTTTTGCTTTGGCAACTTAGGTCTCTGGTTAAGAAGAAAAATTTATCTATATTCCTCTTCATGAAAATCTGAAGACAAGACACCCCTCCAGAGCTTAAGTGGGTTCTAGATGATTCTTTTATCTCAATCATAACCTCTGCCATCCTACTTCCAATGCATTAAGCAGCAAAAGCTAGGGAGATCTATATATCTTTAGCTATCTAATCTATATATCTATCTATCTCTATCATCCATCTATCTATAACTGTTCGAATCATAAGTTGTTTGTTTTTTCATTCTTCTTAGAGGAAGGAAAGTGCTAGTCTCCTTATCTTCAAGCCAAATCGAGGGAAAGGGTTGCAAGAGAATCCCTTATAGAGAATGGAGATGTTTGTGTGAAAGAGAATTCCCAGGTGGATATTTGCTTATACATGGACTTGCTGATCTACATTCTATGCCTGTTGAACAAGAGAAAAGAAGTTAGTGAAAAGCTGGCAGGTTGGAGAGAGGGACAGCTGTTTAGTTCAGGCAGTTTGGTTAGTCAATGATGTAAGTTTCCTATGCATCAAATGAATACCAAAGAAATTACTCAGACTTGGCCACAGGAAAAGACAATCCAACACAGTTATAGGGTATACTGCCAGGGATGGGAGCAGACAAGCAACTACAAAAGGTTGAGCTTCTCTTTTATCAGGGAATTGTGCAGTGCCAAGCAATTCTCCTCACTCTTGGCCTTTGCAAACAACTCATTTGTTCTCATGGGTGAATCAACATTTTCCATACCTGACAAAAGGGAGGCACCAGTGACCAGACAAAGGTTTTCAAGGAAAGCAGTAACTTCCAGGAAAGGACTGTGATAGCATAATCTACCTCATCCCAGCCCTAACTCACCACAGGAAACAGGATCTAAAGGTAAAAGGAAGAGAACAAGATATAAAATAAATGATAATACCTTCTCCAAGTGCTAAAGTACGTAGAGGAATGAATCTGAAAGTGCTGGCATTCCTTTAGCATGCTCCTCCCTATCCTCCAAGTCTCTCTGGCCACTACTCAGAGGCCCCTTGGGTGAGTGAATGGAGAAAAAGAGATAAGAGTTTTAAATTGAACTGGACCAAGTTTTTAAATACTAGAAGTGATAAGAAAACTAGAGTCTCTGCTTAACATGCTCTTTGAGGACAGAAAGAGATTTGGCAGTGTGTGTTTTAAGGCAGTAATTAGAAAAAAAAAAAAAGTCTTCTGTTTTTGCTTCACCAACTTTAGAATGTTCTATAAAATGCTTACTCAAGCAAGAACTTCCTTGCCCTCAGCACAGAACTGCCTGCATAGCTGTGGCTTATGCTCCTTCCTACTCCCCAGTGGGATATCTAAGAGAATTCTTTGAGTGAATAGGATGGGACTGAAGTCCCGGGAGAACTGTTTGAAGACAAGTCTGGACTTGCATGCCTGATGAACTTTCCCTTTGAGGATAGGAGGTTCTCTCTTGAATCTCAATTAGTCTCAGAGGAAAGGAAGCCATTCTCATTCACAGACATTACATTCTTTTTAGAGAGAGTTCTTTTGAGAAAGCAATTAGAGTAACAATTTGATACATAGATCAGAATTGATTTGTGGTTCTTATAAACAGATATGTATTCACACACATATATATATATATATATATCTCCTTTAGTTAAGTGTTTAGATGTTACTAAATTCTATGTCTCCTGGAGGAGTAGTGTAGAATAATCTAATTTAATAGCCATCGGCAGGATTTTGCTTCTATACTTTGTGGAGCTGGGTATGGGGAGGGATAGTAGTTATGGAAATGGACTCTTTTGGCTCTTTAATTACCATGTTTCTGTCTTTCTCTTCTTATCCTAAATACATACCTGACTTGTTCCCTGTAATTTTTTTTGAACCATCTTGCGGTGTGCTGAGGTTTGAGAGAGCTGGTGATTACTTACCACACACCTATAACCATAAAGCAATTTTTTTTTTAAAGGAACAAAATGGAACTGTCGTTGTCTGATTGTCCTTGAGTTGGCATCTAGATTTTATCAGGCACAACTCCACAGAAGGGCTGTTATCAGACGAAATGCTGCAATGTTCACCTCTTTAATTCACTTATGGCAAAATCCCTGTGATCAAAACCTAGCTCAGCTCATGGTCGCCAACTTCCTTCTGAGCACCTAAGTACCACTTCTCAGATGAAAGAGCATCTCCTACTGTGGAGTATCAGCATTCCTTAGCATTTTTATTCAAGAGAATTTTATCAGAATGCAGTCTGAAGCACTTTTGATTCTTTCATCGAGGTCTTAAAACACAGTGGGTTCTTTGAATGTATCCTTTCCTCTTAAAGTAACGCAAAATTGAGCCAGCCCTCAAACTCCCGTTAATTTATAACAGACGTTCTTCAGGCCTTAGAAAAATAAAGCTAGATAAATGAACTATGTCGACTTTATATATCCCATTGTTGTTTTCATTGCCATAAAAAGGAGAATTAAAGGCAACAACCTATATTTCACTAAAATATCCAAATAACTTCCTCATCCCGGAAAACTGAGAGATTAACCAAGGGAGTCTTGCAGCCACAGAACACCCACATCCCTTTAATTTCCTGTGTGGTCCACATACCTAACCAATAAAAGGACCTGAGGGATCAGGTGGGGGTTTTGTCAACCATGCAGATTTTTGGGTCACATCTTACAGCACAGGAATCTGCATTTTTTTTTTTTTTTTGGAGATGGAGTCTTGCTCTATTGCCCAGGCTGGAGTGCAGTGGCGTGATCTCTGCTCACTGAAAGCTCCGCTTCGCGGGTTCACGCCATTCTCCTGCCTCAGCCTCCCAAGTAGCTGGGATTACAGTCGCCCGCCACCTTGCCCGGCTAATGTTTTGTATTTTTTAGTAGAGACAGGGTTTCACCATGTTAGCCAGAATGACCTCGTGATCCACCTGCCTCGGCCTCCCAAAGGAATCTGCATTTTAACAAGCTCAGTAGATGCCCACTAAAGTTTGAAAGTCTTTGAAAGCAGTAATTACTGCATATAACTAGAGGCCCCCACGAACTGCTCCTTCTTAGGCGTCCACTAACAATAAGTTGTGGCAACAAAGAACCACTTGACTTTTCCCTCACACAGATTAGTATTTTTTACTTCCTACCTCTGCCTATCTGTACCCCTTCTGTTAAGCCTATTTTGCGTGTATTCATTTTTTAATCTAAACTCTTCATTGACAACATCTCCTTCTGGGACTCTTTCCTAATGCCCCTGGCGTAGTATCTGTCCCTGCCCTATCTTTCAAAGCTACTTACCCAGCTCAAGCATGTACTTATCATGTTTCATGTTAACTCTATCAATCTTCCTTGTAGAAAATGTGTATCTCTTGAAGGCAGATATAATGTCATATAGATTTTTTTTTTTTCAATTTCAGCAACTAGCACAGTATCTTAGGCATAGTAGCAGAAACTAAATGTTTAATAAATTAAAATAAATATTTAATAAATGAAAAATAAATAGTAGTGGAGAGGCTTTTAAAATGGAGTGTTTAGAGCCTCAACATTATACTAAAAACTTTTGGACTGAATATTCTACTCCCTTGACTTTTCATCTATTTCTATCTTCACTAAACCAATGGTAAAGAGAGTATAAAATGCTTAAATAAAATTTCCTTTTGGAAAAGTAATAAATCTATTGTGGAATTAATTCTTAACTAGGAATTTAACAATTTGAATTTGAAACTCAGCTCTGCCACTACCTAGTCCATGTTTCTCATCAAGTCATGATCATAAGTCAAAACTCCATCATAAGCTGAGGATCATGTGTGTGTCAAAGAAAAATTTCTCCGTCACTATTTGAGACTATTGCAAAGGAGAAGAAAGATTGAACTCAACTCCTTTGAAAGAGAGAGAGGGTTTTTAAGCATTGGGGTGAGCTAGTAGGAGCATGTTGGGGGGTGGGTTGGCCAATGTGATTAGATCATTTATGTTTGATAATTGGAGCTTATTGAAGTTAGGTTCCCACTCTCCCACAGAGACCGGAAGATAAGGATCCTCCAAAGGATGTTTCCCAGGTCGTTGAAAAAGACATTCCTGGGTCATAAAACTAGCAAGAGGCTGGGAGAAAATTTACATTTCAAAGGTGCAGAGGGAAAAACAAAATACAAGTTTTCTAAAGTAAATGCTCTAGGAAAAGGAGATGGGAAGGAGGGTCTTGAGTCAAGAAGAAGCCTATCTAAATTTAGTTAAACTAGAGTTTATCTCAGTCAAATGAGATATACACTATTTTATTTTTCCACTAAAACCTAGGAATTTATTATTTTTAGTTAAAGTTATCCCAGTTCACACACTTCCGTGAGAGGAAGACCCAAACAAATAATTCATCTCAGCCCTTTTCTCAGTGTAGTGATATACTAGCTATTGGACAATACCTACTTAATTTTATTAAATTAAAACTTTTTTCAAAGGGTTGCATATTCAATCATCTCTCATCTTTTCCTCTAAATATTCACCTTTACCTTCAACCTATGTGGAAACTTGAACATCAACCAATTTTGAAAAATCACTCCTAAGATTGCTAAGAGCTTCAGATTCTATTTTCTCTTGTTTCTTGTGATATTTCATAGACCCTTCCATTTTAGCACTGAATCTCATTAACTTTCCACATGAAGGTCCTCCCTGTTCCGTGTTTCCCATTTTGGTGAATGAAATCACCATCCACCCTATTGCACATGCCAAGGGCTCAAGGACCAGTTTAGACTCCTTCCTCTGACTTACTCTTTGCACGTCAATAAATACTTTTGATTCTCCTTCCTAAATACCTTGCACATTCTGCGTATCTCTGCTATAGCCTTATTTCAGAATCTGATAATGCCTTTCCTAGATAGTTGTAACAATCTCCTAACTGATCTCACTAAATCCACGTGTAGTGCTGCAATCTATTTTACATGAAAGTTTTGTTTAAATGAAAATCTTATCCTTTATCTATATATTGTCATGGTTCACTTTCTGTATTGGAGCAAACCAGCTCCTTTTCTAATCTTCTCTCATCACTTTTTTATTCCCCAGAAAAGGTATTTGCATTACTTTATGCTAACTCAATCCTCTACGCATTTGCATGTGATGTTGCTTTCATTTACAATATCCTCCCTCAGTTTTTCTGTTGGTGAATTCTGATTCATTCTTGAGTTCATCCTGTTTACTCTTCAAATTAAACATAATCTCTTCTATGAAGCATGTATTCATTTCCTTTTCTAGGCCCCTTGTACTGTGGACATACCTTTGTTACAAAACTTGACATTTTTACCTTTTGTTAATGTTTCTGTCTTTTGCACCTTGGGCACTGTGAGGAGAGGAAAAAGACTATCTTAATGTCAGTTGGAAAGAATTTTTCTAGAGTCAAACTGCCTTTGTTCAAATCCTTGACAGCTCAGATGCAAATTATTTAAATTCCTTACACATCAGTTTTCTTATCTGGCTAGATTATTTTGAGCATTATATAAAATAATTTAAGGGTGCCTGACACATAGAAAGCATTCCATAAATGTTCATTTGTAGAAGTAGTACAAATGCCACACAAGCACACACCTGCCACACAATGGCATGTCAAATAACTGAAATATTAATTAATGAAAGATGAATGAATGAGTGAATGAATGAATGGGACTTTGAAAATGCTTCTTTATGGCCTTGGTCCTCTTTTTGCTTTCTGTATATTCCAATTTTTTCTTGTTCAGCCAGGAGTAGTTACTGTTTTTTAGAGAAATCCTTTTTAAAGTGTAGTATCTTCACACCTGGAGATATACAAGCTCATTTTTGGTTAAAAAAATGTATAAGATTTTCTTAAATTTTGGTAGGTACATAATTAACCACATCGGCAATATATGGATATGGCAGCATTGTTAAATTTGAGTAACTAACTTTTTGGGTTTTTTTAAGTTGTATTTTACTCATATTGCAGTTAGATTTCTTTACAGATAAAATATTTGTAATTAATAATATTTTTAGGCCGGGCACGTTGGCTCATGCCTGTAATCCCACCACTCTGGGAGGTCAAGGCGGGTGTATCACCTGAGGTCAGAAGTTCAAGACCAGCCTGGCCATGGCAAAACCCTGTCTCTACTAAAAATACAAAAAAAATTAGCCGGGCATGTGGTGGTGCATGCCCGTAATCCCAGCTACTCCGGAGGCTGTGGCAGGGGAATCACTTGAACCCAGGAGGCAGAGGTTGCAATGAGACAAGATCATGCAATTACACTCCAGCCTGGGCAACAAGAGAGAAACTCCATCTCAAAAAAAAAAAAAAAAAAAAAAAAAGAATAAATGAGAAAACAGTAATAATAATATTTTTAGGTTTTTGTTCCAAAACTCTGGGCAACTTTTTTTTTCTTCAGCTGTTTTTTTGTTTTGTTTTGTTTTGTTTTTCTACATTTAGTCTCTCCTTTCTCCTGCATTTTATCTACTCCATGCTCTTCCACTGTTGCTACACCATGACGTCTCCTTACTGACATTTTTCTCTCATGTGCCTGAGGGTCACTTTAATCATGAGACTTTTGCTGACCGACCCACATAAGCATGTCTCTCCCCTCTTGGGCGTAGACCTTCTGGAGAGTCAGTTCCTATACTTTTGGAAGAATAATTTAGGGAAATTCCAACCCTTTAAGTGAGAAAGTAGCGCCTTCAGAAAATGTCAGAAGTAGAAGAAGAACCACAAGCAGGGTCACTATTCTGGAGAGTCATTTTGGGAAACAAACAGAAATCAATCACATCTTTAGGCTACTTCTTCACTTTAAAGCCTCCTCTTAACTCTGCCTCCCTCACATTTTGCACTGAGTGACTAGTCAGAATGCTTCTCAGTACTTTACTTTTTAATCCTTTATGGCCCATTACTCAACTGTTAATTTTGTGACTATGTCGTCTAATGATGATTAGGTTGAATGAATGAATGCTTTTCTGGAACAATATGAGTTGCTGACATAATGAAGATTTGTGTCAGAAATACTCCATATTTTGAGGACTTTCCCTCACTAAAATGTTTAGCTCTGTCTTGTAAAATATGGTAATTTACGTGACTATTATGCACATAATTTCATTTTTGAAAGGCATAACCCTACAGGAAACCTAATTATGAGTCATCATAACTAGGAAGAGTAAATAATCCTCATGAAAATGGCCTCCTTTAAAAGCTTTTTAGGAAACGAAATTAAATTCTACTAAGGAAGAAAACTTAGTTTTTATGAAGGTTCTCTGTCATACAAATAGCATCTTTTGGCAATTTCACATAGAAAATGTTTTACTAAAAATGGAAATTTTACAGTAAATTTAAATTTACAGTAAATTTTACAGTAAATTTAAGTTTAATTCCTAAGCCAATTTATAAATATTTACTATTTCGTTTGGGTTCCAACAAGTTACTTAAAGAATCAAAAGGAGTAAAGTAGTATCTAGAGCAATTGTTTTCAGAAATTCTGTAAGACAAAGTAGAAAGAAATAAGCTAGGAAAAATATAAACACATGGGTAAGAGTTTAAATGGGAAGATTTAAAGAAAATAATGTGATAAGATACTGGGAATAATGATGTATTAAAAAGTTGATCTAGTATACATTTAGCCTTTTTTTCTTTCCTGATAATTTTCAACATCTCAAATACTCTTTCCTCCATGTTCTCTTTTGTGTATATTTCCGGAAAGTAGAGCAGGCTAATGTAGCTGGGCTGCAGAGTGAAGGGGAGTTCCGAGACAAGGCTAGAGAATAAGCAACAGCTAGATCCTACAGAGCCTTATCAGGAAACACAGAAAGTTGTCACTGAAGGGCATGGTAAGCTTTGTGAATTAAATAAAAGAAAAAAAAAATCACTGTATCTGTAGCATGGAGAATAGTGTAAATGCAGAGACCAGTTCAGAGGATATTTCCATACTCAGGGATGAGATTATGGTACTTTAAACTAAGACAAAAGCCATAGAGCTAGAGAAACAAGAGCGAGCTTCCAGATGGGTTGGATATGGGAGTAACAGATGGGTTGGATATGGGAGTAAATGGTAAAAATAATATAAGTATGAAAACTGAATACTTCTATCTTTCTAGTTTATGCAACTGGACAGATGGTGGTTTCATTTACCAATACGGGAAATAATGGAAGAGGGTCAGTACTAAGGCTTTGTTTTGCAAGAGTTGAGTTGAAAGTGATTTTAAAACTTTTCAACATAGTGAACTTTGGCAATTTGCTCTCTCTAAAACTTGGTTTACACATCTCCAAAATGAGCATTTACACTAAATGATCTAATCAGTACTTACTGGAACTGCAATGCTATCATTGTGGTTTCAATTATGTGTGAGTTTAGGGAAATTGGAGGATACAATATTTGAAATGATAAATCATATTTAAATTTGATATTGAAAAGAGATCAAAATACAAAACAAGGAAAGGGGATAGATGTCTAGGAAATGGTGTGATGAAACTGTAATTTGGAGGACATTATTCTGACAGCTGTACTAAAGTAAGAAAGAAAATAGCAGATCAGAAATAAGGTAAAAAACTGACTCAATGAAGGCTTGAATTATAGTAGTGACTCTGGAAAATGGAAATTCAAACTGTTAGTGTGTAAGATGAATTAGTAGAATTTGATAACATAAGTAAGAAAATAAAAGAGAAAGAGATCAAAACTAACAACTTGGGTTTTCTTTCAAGCTTTGAATACAAAGATGATGATGGAGAGACAAGAACATATGTAAGGGGTATTATTCATAGACTTAAGGATGAGCAGTTCATTACCTGACATGCTAAATATAGCTATTTCATATTTTGAAAAGTAGATTACCTTTATAGAAAAATCATCATTTTTGATGATGTACCATTACTTTCAAAAATAGTATTAACTATTTAATAAAGATATGCAGAGATTTGTTTAAAAAATTTTTAGTGTTAAGAATAATATCTGTGATTTATCCTGAATGTTTTATTCTTACTTGTTCTCTGATTTAATTTTTCAGCCCCATGTGGTGGCCATTTTTCAGCTCCCAGTGGAGTGATTCTCTCACCAGGATGGCCAGGATACTACAAAGACTCTTTGAATTGTGAGTGGGTGATTGAAGCTGAACCTGGACACTCCATCAAAATTACATTTGAAAGGTCTCACAAATATTTTTTCTACTTTTAAAGAAAATATTATCTAAAAGACTAGTTGACATTCTCTTTTGCATTTACCAAATCAATGTTTAATTTTATTGTAATAGTCAAATTGCTGTGTTTTGAATGCTTCCATCTGTTTGCCCCCTTTAACCTTTCAGCCTGTTTCCAAGTTAATTTTCTATTTGTTTAATGCTGTATCAGTGCTATTGAAATATGCAAGATCGACCTTTTTACTTTATGTACATGCATACTACTAAGATACGAACATGTGACCTTTAACTTAATGAGTTTAGTTGTCCTATATTTTGAAGGTCCTGTGAATTCTGCTTTGCTAGGTTTCAAGAGGCAAAGGTACCGTAAACACATTCAAATCAACACTGTAGTGCAGTCTAAGACACGTAAGCACGCTATCCATATGCTTTCACCTCTAAGTCCTTCTGAAAATGACTGTCATGTAGTATGTAGTAATGGTTCAATAGCTGACCTTTTATTTCCCCTAGAAAAATTAGTATTACTGATCAAATAAACTATATTGTAAAAGGCTACAATATTGAATATTTCAAACGTTAAAAGAATGAAACTTCTCATATGCTATTGAATCACAATTTATAAATCAAAATAGCTTTATCTATATAATGTCTCAATTATATCACTGACTTCTCTCATCTCCCAACCTCTTTCTTAAAAAACAAACAGATGAACAAAAAACTTCTTTAAGCATTAGAGACACATGAAAAACATATAAGTACAGCAGAATATATTTATTATTGACTGAAGATTGAATTTTACAAACCTAATATGATTCTCTCCTAACTCAAAAGGTCCTTCATTGAATTTGTCCATCCATGCTAGTGTTAACATCTGCATGGGAGAGAACAGATTTCACTTTGAACAGATGTAAAGTATTAAAACATTTCACATGGGTTCTTTCTACTGTTAAAAACCTTAGACAAGTTAAATTTAATCATGTTTATTTGAGCAAAGAACAATTCATGAATCAGGTAGCACCTTGAATCAGTATATATGAAGAGCTTCACATAGCAAGTGGGCGGAAAGTATTTATAGACCAAATAAAAAAAAAAAAAAAAAAAAAGTGACATACAGAAACAGCTTGACTAGTTACAGCTTGGCATTTGCCTTGTATAGATATGATCTGATCAGTTGGTGGCCTGTTATTGACTGAAACTTGGCTTCTGTAATTGGATGACACTCAGCTATTTATTACAAGATTATACTCTTAGTTAGCTTGCCCTTTCTTATGCGGGAATTCAAAGTATACAAGAGGTTTAAGCTAAACTTAATTTAACACTATCTTATTATAATCTACATGGTTTACTAGGGCTATATTAGTTTTCTATATCAGTTAGGGCTTCCATAACCAAGTGTCACAGACTGCGTGAGATAAACAACAGAAACTAATTTTCTCACAGATCTGGAGGCTAGAAGTTCAAGATCAAGGTGTACACAAAACAGTTTATTCTGGATTCTCTTTTTGCTTTGTAGATGGCTGTCTTCTCCATTTATCTTCATGAGATTTTCTCTGTGTGTATGTTTATGTCCTGGATACCAGTTACATTGGATTAGGGTCCATTTATATGATCTCACTTTACCTTAATTATCCTTTTAAAGTCTCTTTCTCCAAATACTATCACATTCTGAGGTACTACTAGTGGTTAAGATTTAAACACAGAAATTTGGGGGAACACAATTCAGCCCACAAAAATGATTTACACGTTTTTAAAGTTTTCATTTACATTCATTTGGCATTTTTTGTTGTTGTTGCTATTTTGTTGAAACCATTTCCCCTATTTATTGGTTTACATGACTTATGTTGCCATAGCAATTTTAGAAAGCTTGAAAAGCATCTTATTTATTCATTATTAAATATTTTTCCAATGTAGTTGTTCCACGAATGTTGAACTAAAATTAACCAACCTGGCCGGGCACGGTGGCTCAAGCCTGTAATCCCAGCACTTTGGGAGGCCGAGACGGGCGGATCACGAGGTCAGGAGGTCGAGACCATCCTGGCTAACACGGTGAAACACCGTCTCTACTAAAAATACAAAAACTAGCTGGGCGAGGTGGCGGGCGCCTGTATTCTCAGCTACTCGGGAAGCTGAGGCAGGAGAATGGCGTAAACCCGGGAGGCGGAGCTTGCAGTGAGCTGAGATCCCGCCACTGCACTCCAGTCCGGGCGACAGAGCAAGACTCTGCCTCAAAAAAAAAAAAAAAAAAAAAAAAAAAAAAAAAAAAAAAATTAACCAACCTTACTTTAGCACACAGAATTATATTTGGTTTGGAATATACGATAAAGCATGATATGTATTAATTTGGAACAATAGGACAAGTATTTCATCCATATTTTTCAGTTTTTAAATTTAGTATTTTACATTTGAAAAACAAGCGTATTTGTCAATCTATCAGAAATAATCTCATATATATTGATATAATATGTCAAGTACATAATTTTTGTATTTCTTCTTTTGGACTAAACATTATTTTGTATCAGAAGGTGCAAAGGTAGTTGAAAATACGTTATTTTCATATTTTATTTGTATCCATTCTTAGTATCTATCACCCAGATGACTTTCACCAGTCATTATCCTTCAATATCCAAGTAAAAAGACTTGACCCTCATCCCACATACAAGGGAAATCTACTCTCTCCTACAATTTTCAAGGAATGCCTGGGGATGCTTTTGTTCACTTCTGGATTTAAATCCTGTCTCCAGAATCACCCTACATAATAGAGACTGAGGCTGCTGCACTCTCTCAACATTACTCTTTTCATTTGTATCACTTTCTTTCGTTCTCACGAAAACCATAATGCAGGTGACAATGAAAGAGGACTATTGCACAATCCAGAGTCATTTAAGATTGAATAAGCCTACACTGTTCTAAATTTTCTTGATAACCCCCATCACAGGAATAATTGCTTGTATCTTTCCAATACCCTCTCTTATCCCAAACCATTCTTCATCTTTAATCTCTTCTACATCTTGAATCTTAAGTCCTCATTTCCCCCTTCCCTCTGCCCCTTCTGGTATATAGCAGGGTAAGTCTCAAAATACTTGTTACTTTATTATACAGAGTGATTTAACTATTTGTTTTTCTGGGTGATGTTGGGGAGTAGGAATGGATCTTGCCTTTCTTTTGAAACATACTATTATTTTTTTTAATCAAACAGCAGTGTTTTCTTATGAAGACATCACCCCTTCCCTACGTTCTAGTTAATTGGAACTGGAATGTTATTTTAAAATAACATTTTCTTTTATTCTTATTCATTTTTAAAATACTATATAAGCCAAAAATAATATGACTAGAAAACTAGTTTAAGCTTTATGAATACAAAGTGCATTATTATGTTGAAAAGCATCAGCTGATTTGCTAATGAGAGCCATTAATCATCACTAAATAAATAAACACCTATTATCTTTCAGTTCAAAGTAGGCTAGAGTGGCCCACTTGAGAAACAGTTTGATTACCAAACAATGCCTGCAATTCAGAGAGCATCCATACTTTGACTTTTGATTTTGGACTTTTGTTTGAAGGCACTATTTTCTCTGTCCAAAATTCTTAGCATGTGTCTTCTGTCCTTCCAACAGGCCAATATAGGCCTCTTTGCTGCTTTCCTATCTTGTTTAAATACCTTTAGAATTCTCCAAAATGAATTCACTTGTACTGTATAGCCTATATTTGAAATTAGACCGTTTCAAACCTGACTTTCTGGTGAAATCTTTCCAGCCATTTTAATAAAATGTAACACTAGTTAAATAGAAAAAAAACTTAATTTAATTTCTATAAATAGAGTTACTTAGCATGTTTTACTCTGCCACTTTCTTATTCTCTTATCTATTGATTAAGACACAAATCTTTTAAATTAAGCTAGAAGCAGGAAAGTCTAATTGAAAAGTGATTTTCAATGTAGGCTTTGTGCACAGGAACAATAATCAGTCCTGTAAATAGATCAGAATAGGCCTGGAGCGAGGAATGTTTCCTACAGTTTAAAGATTTTGGCTTCTCCCCATGACCATCACCAAGCCGGACTTGTCAACTGTGCCTCGTTTCTTAATCATGAAATTACCCACTCACATAAATTGTAATCTCATGGCTCCTTCCTCATCCCTAATACCAATCAATAAACAATCATTCTTTGTTAATTGTCCCAAACACTGGAATAATCAGGAGATAGAATGCTTTAAGAATTTATTAATGATATTTTCAGTATTTTAGAATAAACAGACCACATTTATATCAACGTATTTATTTTTAATCTATCTTATATAAATAAAATAAAATTAAGTCCCAAGTTCTTCTAACTGTTGTAAACTGAAATAAATGCTCCTTTTGGGGCTTGAGCCTTCTATTTGCCCTTCCTTTACTTCCACCCCAAATCCTGTAAGATTATTGAATTGGAGCTATTTGAAGAAAAAAATTCCTTAAATATCTTCTTCCATTTATTCTTTTCTAAAGACCTTTTAAGGGTATGAGATTTTGATTGAGGGCTGTCTATACTCCATGTGCTTTGCCAGAAAATCGATTATTTTAATAATCTACATCATACAAACCTATCATATGGTTAGCAGTAACTCAGTAGCAAAGGGATGAACAAGGTATTTCAATTTAAAAAATAAGTGAATTTTATCCATTTGGGTAGCAACATAAAATAGACACTTTGAAATCAGACGTAAGTATGTCTACACATCCTTGATCAGTGGCCTTATAATGTCTTGGTGCTTTATTTTTCTCTAGAGATTGTTTTGCGAAATAGAATATCATTTCTAAAATATTTAACACATACTAGATTCTTGAAAATATCTAATTCCCTTCTGATTTCCAGACAAACCCTTGTAAGGACACTTAATTGCCAACTTTTTAATAATTCTTCTTATTCTGAGAATATTGTCGTAGAAGTTGGTTCCAAGAAATGATTTATTAGAGTCATGTCACTTACTCTCCACTACTTATGAGTCATCTAAATGTGTTGAAAATAAAATTTGTAAAAACCGAATAATAAAATTAAGACGGTGGCATAGCTATTTTGTAGTTTTCTTTCTATATTCTCAAGTGGAGAAAATGATTAAAATTAACCTACAGAAAAAAATATTATTTGCAAATGTGTTATTCGTTTTCTCTTTGAGATTGTCTCAACAGCTTGTCAATAAAACTGTAAGAAATATGATTTCCTGTTAAATACAAAACAAAATAGCAGTAACACCAACAAACATGTTTTTAAAACCATTTACCTCTTCTTAACATATCCAAACATTTAGCAATTCTTGCTCTCAGATCTGCAAAGGAATTTTTGTTTTTGTTTATTCCCACGTTTCTAAATTTTCTCAATATCCAGCAGCTGCTAAGTCTAAGACATATTCATTTTATTATCAATCGTTCAAAATGTATCTTTCTATTCCTTTTTCCTATCCTCAGCTCCCTGAATGCATATTATCACTATCAGTCTTTCAGAGAATAATTTTTTTTAAGTTAATGAGGACTATTTCAATTTGGTTAGGAAGGGTTTGGATTACATCAAGAATGTTTTTTAAAGACAACAAAAATTGAGTAAGATTAGATCCAATTTCATTTATAATAACATTTAGTGCTACCATAATATTTGTTTAGCATAAACAATAAGTTTAATTTCATAAACAAACACCAGATAGAGGCAATTCATGAGAAATTTATACAACTATTTTGAAACAGAAAATGAAAGAAATTCAATTTATTGTGTAACCCTATCCCATTTTGCTTGTTATTAGAATGTATTTTTATAGTTCCTTAGGACAAATCTGCAATGATTTTCTTTTTAAAGATTCACCAGTGCTGAACACATGTTATTTATATCACCAGTTAATGTTGCTATTCTATTAAGAATTAAGTCTCTTTATGTTTCAATTCAAAGTAATGCCTGACTCTTCTGTGCATTTTAATTTGGCTGTTGTCAGCTGACTAGCTATCAAAGTGAAACTCCGGTTTCAATCTTCACAATAGACTGACTACAAAGCAACCAAATAATAGGTTGACAATTTCTTTTTTTCCTTCCCTTTTTTTTTTTTTTTTTTTTTTTTTTTGAGACAAAGTCTCACTCTGTCGCCCAGGCTGGAGTGCAGTGGTGTAATCTCGGCCCACTGCAACCAAAAATCTAATGATAAGATCAGACATCAAAGAATAGAGGTTAGAGTCAGGGAGACTTGGTTTTGATGCCTTCTTCTGTACTTTAAGATAATGTGATACTATTTAAGTTTTCAAGGTGGCTGGGCGCAGTGGCTCACACCTGTAATCCCAGTACTTTGGGAGGCCGAGACAGGTGGATAACTTGAGGTCAGGACTTAGAGACCAGCCTAGCCAAGATGGTGAAACCCGTTGTCTACTAAAAATATAAAAATTAGCCAAGCATAATGGCACACACCTGTAATTCCAGCTACTCAGAAGGCTGAGACACTAGAATTGCTTTAGTCCAGGAGGCGGAGGCTGCAGTGACCTAAGATGGCACCATTGCACTCTAGCCTGGGTGATGGAATGAGACTCTGTCTCAAAAAAAAAAGAAAGAAAAAAGAAAAATGTTTTGAAGCCTGTGATGTTCTTACTTGGAAAGTGGGTTCAATAATATGAGCTATGCCATAGAGTTAATGGGAGGATTACATAAACTAATGTAGATGAAGTCTTTAGTAGAGCTGCTGACACTTTAATAAACATCAAATGTATCATCATTAGGTACTACCTATTTAGAACTGCTGTTTTCAAATACAAACTTTATCACATGTTTAATGGCTGAAATAGATGTATCCAAAAATTTTGTATAAATGTTATGTATCAATAAAAAACACTTGAATAAAAAATAATTATAAAAGCAGATGTCAAATTTGAAATGTATATCTTATTAAGATGAGAATCTAATTATCTGATTGAAAATAAATGTAAACCACATAGTTTTCCATAAAAATGAGGAAGGCAACCAAAGATAACTCCAAAAATATGTTTGGTTCATGAACAGGCCAGTTAAAAGATAATTTATAATATTTGAAAGAAGATAATTTATAATATTTGAAAGAATCTTACTTAGGAACAACAAGTATATACAGGTAACTTTTTAATAATAATTTTTCATAGAAATAAGAGCTTATACCTTTGGTATTCACAAATGATGGTGTCTTAAATGATATCTTAGATATTAGATAAGCTAAAGAAAATTATAATATAAAATGGGAAAATTTTAAATAGGAATTTAAATAGCAGTCTAAAGTATTATTTCCCTATATAGTGTTTATTCTAAATCTATTTTCACATGTGTCTTTTAAACTTAGATTTCAGACTGAACTAAATTATGATGTTCTGGAAGTTCATGATGGGCCAAATCTTCTGTCACCCTTGCTTGGATCTTACAATGGCACCCAAGTGCCCCAGTTTCTATTTAGTAGCAGTAATTTTATATACCTTCTATTTACAACAGACAACAGTCGATCCAATAATGGCTTCAAGATTCACTATGAAAGTAAGTAATGATAAAATTTTTTGATTTCCTCATTCTGTTTGCTCTACATTTTGTATTATTATAGTTTTACTAAGAGAACTAGTAGCTCTATTTATTTTAAATCAAAACTTTCCTTCATCTATAAGAATGTTAATGCTTTATAAGGTAAGGTGTGTGTTTTAGTAAATTCTGCAATAGATTTTCCAGCAATATCTATCTAATATCATTATGAAGCAAAATACTAAAGAAATATCAGAAGCATCAAATTATTATTTGAAAATGAGTTTGTGTACCAATTATTTGTGTATAGTTCTGAAAAGCAGATAATAGGCAGTAATTACCAGCCTGAGATATATATAAACAATAACATTTTTAGCATTTACTTCACAAATTCAGTTTTTTTATAGTTTCCTCACATTGATTGCACATATTTTCCATTTAAAATATTTAATTTTATTATTTTGCATAAATTCTGAAAATCATATTAAAATTAAAAAGTAAACTATGTACACATATATTTAAATATGATTAATATAAGTAGAGAAAACTATATTAATACAAGCTATAATTCAGAGTGTTGGAATCATTATAATCCCTATTAAATCTAATGGTTTTGTTTAAAAATTCTAAAATATTTTTGATTTTTGAAAAATTTTGATGCTATATGAACACAGAAATGAGCTTTTTTGTCTTTATAAACATTTTGTACATGTGTGGCTATATTGCATAAGATTTATATGTGTGCAAACATAAATTTACATATGCATACGTTTTCGTCATGAATGCATAGCCATATACTTTTACATGAAATGCACTTTTGATAAATGAATCTTAACAACACACTTAAGAGGGTTATTAAAATATGTCTTTATTTCAAATGCAGATATTATATTCTTTCTTTTAATATTCAAGTTGATTATGACCCTTTCCCCCTCAAGAAGAAATTTCTGCATTTCAAATATATAGCTTTATATTTGCTGTTGGGCATCTATCTTCAATACATGTAGTCAATGGACTCATGGGTTTTTTTTTAAATAATTGTCAATATAGATCCATTACTTTTTTACAATCATCTTATCTACAGTATTGTTTAACTATATTAACTTCTCATTATTTTGAGTTTTGTGGAATAAAAGTATACTTTGCAAAAATCATTGTAAAATGCAACAAGAGAATGCACATATACGTGGGGGTTCAAATGAACTAAAGTGCCTTAACTGAGATTTTCAGTCTAGCATGTATTTATTAAACCTGAGTCAAATTAGTCATTTAGAAAAATCTACTTCAAAACTAACCCTCACTAGTAATTAATTGATATTAATATGAAGGCAGCTTTTCTTTTCTTTCTTTCTTTTTTTTTTTTTTTTTTTTTTGAGACGAAGTCTCGCTCTGTCGCCCAGGCTGGAGTGCAGTGGCGGGATCTTGGCTCACTGCAATTTCCGCCTCCGGAGTTTAAGCGTTCTCCTGCCTCAGCCTCCCGAGTAGCTGGGACTATGGGTGCCCGCCACCTGGCCCGGCTAGTTTTTTTTTTTTTTTTTTTTTTTTTTTTTTGTATTTTTTTAGTAGAGACAGGGTTTCACTGTGTTAGCCAGCATGGTCTCTATTTCCTGACCTCGTGATCCGCCCGTCTCGGCCTCCCAAAGTGCTGGGATTACAGGCTTGAGCCACCGCGCCCGGCCAGGCAGCTTTTCTTTTAGTCCATTGCAGTATCCTTTACCCAGTAAATCATATCCAATCCCATTCCACCCAGGGTATGTGGTCTTTATCAGAAATAGGACTATTTTAAAGATTAAATGAAACAAAACATGCAAAGTGTTTTGCATAACTGGTAACATGCAGCATAACTGGTAACATGCAGTATGTTCTCAATAAATGATAGCCTTTACATTTCTCCTACAAAAGCTAGTCAGATAAGGAATAAAAATAAGAAGGCCTGCTCAAATACATACCTTCAGGCCGCGTTTGTCACTTATAAGTTCTTAGTGTCATATTCCAAGTTATTTTCGAGGGCTAGTGCCTTAAAGGGCAAAGTGGAAGCTGAGAGCTGAGAAATGTTGAGATTGATTAGAGACACACTTGGTGTTAATTTGGTCAAATCTGGCAAGATACATTGTATTTAAATTTGTCTTTAAGAAATCACTTTCTCTCATTCTATTAGTCTTGAGGTATATTTACTCCTGTGAAATAATCTCCAACATCATAAATCCTTTCTTATCAAGAAACAAACAAAAGTCTTTTCATTCATCTCTTTCTTACTGGTTCCCAAAACTGAAGGTAACTAAACTATATTTTTCAAATGAACCATTCACAAACCTCAAAATCAGTAGATTACTAATGAGAACATTAACAATACATTTGGCATTTGCTGTATTTCTATTTTTTTAATCAATTTCGTTGAAAGTGAAAGTAATTTGTCTTCCCCAGGCAATCAATTCCCAAGGCATTTTTTACCCCATTCTGTCTGCCCCTCAAAACATGGGGATTACAAAAACTGTATCAATAAGATAAGGTTGGCTGGGTGCAGTGGCTCACGCCTGTAATCCCAACACTTTGGGAGGCTGAGGCAGGTGGATCACGAGGTCAGGAGTTCGAGACCAGCCTGACCAACGTGGTAGAAACCCCATCTCTACTAAAAATACAAAAATTAGCTTGGCATGGTGGTGCATGCTTGTAATCCAAGCTACTAAGGCTGAGGCAAGAGAATCACTTGAACCCAGGAGGTGGAGGTTGCAGTGAGCCGAGATCACACCATTGTACTGGGTGACAGAGTGAGACTCCATCTCAAAAAAAAAAAAAAAAAAAAAAATAAGACTATTTATAGGTTTCAAAACACATTAAAATTATAACAACATAAAGTAGACTTTAGGAATATAATTTATTTTTATTTCTGTAGTTTTTCCCCAGGAAAAATCACATCTGTTTATTATGTTATATTGCTTGAAATATGACTATAATTAAGTCTTGGATATCTAAATATTATACAAATTTTAAAATTGAAAATGGGTACAGAACAAACCTATAGACATATATTCACCTCCAGATGTATGTTTTTCATATGAATGTCTAGATATATTTTCCAATTAAGGAAAATGTTAGATATCTAAAAGAATGTACAATTTATGACCAATAGATATTTGAGGGGAGGAGTAGTAGAAACAGAAACATAAAATGTTCAAATATTTTTTTACATAAATAAGAAAAATGTCTATTTGGGGATTCTACTTTGTAAAAAATCAAGCTCTATGAAGCAGTAAGGAAAAAGATAAAATGTTAATGTCATTTGATATAATGCAGACATGAACTTCTGAAAATTATATACATTGCCAAAATTTAAGAATTTTCTAAAACTGGCTGGGCGCGGTGTCTCACACCTGTAATCCCAGCACTTTGGAGGCCAAGGTGGGAGTATCACCTGAGGTCAGGAGTTTGAGACCAGCCTGGCCAACATGGTGAAACCACGTCTCTACTAAAAATACAAAATTTAGTCAAGCGTGGTGGTGCATGCCAATGTTTCTAGCGACTTGGGAGGCTGAGGCAGGAGAATTGATTGCTTGAACCCAGGAAGCAAAGTGGAGGCTGCAGTGAGCCAGGATTAGACACTGCATTCCAGCCTGTACGATGGGCGAGACTCCATCTAAAGAAAAAAAAAAGGAATCTTCTAAAACTACTTACCAATTATGTTTTAGTATTTAATATTGACTGTTAGTAAATAATACTGATATCAGTTGATCATGATGTTTCTCATTTTCTCAAGTTTGCAACATTTCCATTGCCTTGAATTATGCCTTGAGTTATTTGTTTGTCAATCAATTATGAACTATTTCTTTAGATTTATTTTGTGACGCTTAGATCAATGTGGCACAGTGGAAGACATAAAATAAATACATCATCTTACTTTATCAGTTGAAAAGCCAAGAAAGGCAAATGAATTATTAACCCCATATATTCATTGACCTTTACTATAGGTCAATGACCAAAAGCATTACAATCACTTTTGAATAATTAAATTTTACTGTAATTTACATTGTATATGACCACTGCAACCCCCATTTCTCTGATTTTAGAAGATTTTACTACAATGTTAGAGTTTCGTGTAAAGGAAAGTTATATGTAACCTGGAACATGGGGGGAAATTGAAACCTAAAGGAAGGGGATCTAAACTTTTCTGTTAAAGATTGAGAAGATTGTGTACGTTAAGGGGACAACTGAAGGTATTCCTACGAGACAAAGCCTAAAACTAATGAGGAGACTTATCTGATTGATATAAAGAATGACCACTGGGAGATAATGACAAAAATTTAGAATAGTAAAGTCTAATTTGGGAATCTTAATTTTCAGGGTGACGACTTTGAACATGGTGCCATTAGCCATCGGGTATTAAAGCTATGAAAAAACATGTTTTGGCTATACGTATGCCCAACATTTTATATAGAATAAATTGGAGATGAAAGATACTGAAAAACATGCTAGATGTTATTGTTTACTTCATAAACTTGAGGTGATGAGGGCCTTGCATAGGGTAAGAGAAATAAGACTTGACATGATGCTTTTCAATGAGAATGGATTTCAGACATATTTTGTGGAGGAAAAAAGTGAGGAGTCAAAGACGAATGAGAGTTTTAAGGAGGCTGAGGCAAGCAGATTACCTGAGGTCAGGAGCTTGAGACCAGCCTGGGCAACATGGTAAAACTCTGTCTCTACTAGCAAGACAAAAAACTAGCCGGGCACGGTGGCATGTGCCTGTAGTCCCAGCTACTCAGGCGGCTGAGGCAGGAGAATTGCTTGAACCCAGCAGGTGGAGGTCACAGTGAGCCGAGACTGTGCCACTGCACTCCAGCCTGGGTGACAAAGCAAGACTCTGTCTCAAAAAAAAAAAAAAAAAAAAAAAAAAAAAGCACTGGGTGCTTAGAAAAATAATGGTCTCACTTAAAAGAGGAACTTAGCAGATGAAAGTAGTTGTATTGAAGATAAAACTGTCTCTATTGTATTTTAGTTTTTCATTAAAATAACAGCATTTAGATGACGTGAATATGCTTGATAAATATACTTAAAATGTACAATTTCCCTCTTTAAAATTAAACTTATATTTTGTACCATTTTGTTTAGCTTCATTTTTGAATTGGGTAGCTAATACAAATAAATATTTTCTCATATAAATGTGATTGAATATAATTATACAATATTAAAAATGTTAATGACTAATTTTGGAATATAGAAATAGTAGTTATTCATTGCTTAAATATCCTATATAGGAAGAAAAAAATAATAACTTGGTATACTTTATACCAGTGATTCTCAATTGAGTGTTGTTGCACCCCAAGAAATGTGTAGCAATATCTGGAGATATTTGTTACTGTCATGGCTGGAGAAGTGCTACTGGCATCGAACAAGTGGGGGCCAGGAATGTTTCAAGAAAACATTGTCATGGCATGATCTCAGCTAGAGATTGTAAATTGCAAGGAAGATATCAGGAGACACTGAAGTGTACTATAGACTATTGATAACAGCAACAGTTAACCACCAGAGGAAATGTACTAATTGGTTTTTCTTAGAAAGGTTCTGGTGTTCATACTTTCATACCTTGCAAAATGCCTCTACTCTTTTTCTTTTTCCTTTAGTAATTAGAATATTTTGTATAATATTTAGAACGGTGCTTGGAATATAATAAATTCAAGAAATGTTGACTATCACTATGATTATTATTGTGATATATGTGTATATATACACAAAATTTAAAACAATACAAAGTTTTACAGATAGTTATACATTTTCATCAAGTTCTTATATAATTAAATGACCTGAATTTGATCCTTAATGGTAGGAAATGAAAAAACAAATTTACTAAATAAATTGCTGATTTTAAAAATGAAGTACAAGTACCTTTATTTGTAAAAATCACTGCTTGTAACTGTTTGAAGAACTAGGAATGATTTTCAGCAAATCCGAACCCCATCAAGCTTACTCTTTATTTTCTTCCCTTTGTTTTCCAGGTGTTACAGTGAACACGTATTCTTGCTTGGACCCTGGAATACCTGTACATGGCCGTCGCTATGGTCATGATTTCTCCATTGGCTCTACTGTTTCATTTAGTTGTGATCCAGGATACAGGTTGAGTCATGAAGAGCCCCTTCTATGTGAAAAAAACCACTGGTGGAGTCATCCACTTCCAACCTGTGATGGTAATAACTCATTTGACATGCAAAATATGCTGATTTAGAAACAGAAAAATCAGTTTTTTTATGTGGGATTTGACATAATTATAAATCTTTTAGATTTTTTAAAGGTTCTTTTGTTTTCTGGCAAATTTATGTTATAAAACCGTTCATGAAATAAAGACTGTTGCTAATCAGCCAAACTTACTCCATGCCTAAAAATACTATCTATGTATCTATCCTGTTTGTATTTGCATATATATTTAAAACTCACCTATGTAACTATTTTAAAAACATACAGTGGACCTTCTGAAAACAGCCTTGAAAATGCCAAATTGGTATGAGAAGAAAGCCCTGAAAAAAATGCAGCATTCGCTTCCTGCCGTGAATGACATGTCCCAGTTCAAATGGAAAGCCAGCTTGTCTACCCAAATTCTAACCAGCTACACAGCACCATGGTAGTTTACTCAGACTACCCTGTTGTGTCAAGTTCCTAGTTATAATAAATAGTATACCAGTGTGATTGTAAGTGCCAGAAACCCATCTCTAACTGGTATTTAAAAATAAAAGCAAGCTGTTGTTCAACTGTTCAAATAGTAGAAAAGGCAAGGTGGGATACCTCTCATTGCTAATAAGAAGTATAAGTATAAATTTAAAACTTTTTAAGAATTTCTCTATCTTTCACCTAGACCTTTCTTTGAGATTCACATAATTGTCTTATATTGCAGTGAGGTTTTTTCCATGTGAGGAATTGGCAGTAGTGTATACACTCTTGGGAAATGGAAGTTGTTAGTCCTGTATCTTCAGATTCAGAGAGGATTGAGAGCTCTTCCCTGTTACTCTAATTACAAAAATCCCAGGGAAGTTGTTCAATTGGTCCATATCTAAACTAGTAACTATAGTGAAGGAGAAGGGCCCATTATGGTTGACTTTGTCTTGGTCATGTGCTCATCTATCCCTGTGGTTGAGACAAACCATGGTGGTATAAAGATCCTATGTTTGTCAGACCCTAATAAAACTACAATGTTGGCCTGAATGAGGAGCATTCACCATGAAAGAAAGGTATAGAGGCAATATTGTAAGAATCAGGAAGATAAAAAGTAATGGCAAGCCCATCAACACACTTAACTTTTATTAATAATAAAAGCAAATAGATCCAGTTTTCCCAGGAGCAGCACAGGCCTTCATCATTTTTCATCAGTGCAACAGCAATCATTTCTGAGTTTTTCAATCCAACCCCATGTTTCTCACTAAGGTTATTTCATGTTATATTCCATATCCAAAATTCTTAATGGCTTTTTATTGCTTAGAAATGAAAGCTCAAATGACTAATCATGGAATTCATGGTCCTTAACCTTGAGAAATCCATCCTTTTCCGTGATGTTTCCATCCTGCATTCTTATAATGCGTCTTTATTTTAAAAGATCAAATCATGTTACTTTTAACCTCTGTTATGAACTGGCCTCCTCTTTTGCATTTCTATTTCATGTTGAGTGTAACTGGACAAGGACTGAATTATATTTATTTTAAAAATGGCTAAGCTGTGTATAAAGCCACTACTTAATAATTATTTTTTTTCTGTTGACTTGAACTGAACTCAACTATCATATCACCTAGTGAACAGATTTGATCAGATGCTTCCTTTAATAGAGACTTTTGTGCCAGAGGTAATTAGTACAACTCTCCTGAGGTAGCAAGGGAGAAACAGACAAACAGAAGTTCTTGCCCTGTTCCAGGAATGTAAACTTGATTGGCCTAGGTTGCCTAATGCTTGTGTACAGTGTGCTTAACTCTAACATACATCAGCTTTTGTGATGTCTTTGTATCCTATGATCAGCTGATTTACAAAGCAAACCAGACAATGTAGTTTGGTGGAAATAACAGTGATGACTAATATTTATTGAGTTTTTACCATGTGCTGATACTGCTACAGATGCTTTATGTATTTTAAGTCATTTTCTCTTCCAAGTAACTCTATAAGATAAGTGCTATTATGATCACCACTTGCAGATGAAGAAAATAAGGCAAACGAAAATTAAGAACCTCACCGTATATCACCCCACTCGTTAATGGCAAAGTCAGAATTTAAATCCAGGAAGCCTAGATCCAGGTCCTGGGCACAAGTCTGCCACTACACTGTCACCTGCCCACATTCTACACAATAGGAAAATACTAAAATTCCTTAAAATGAAAGATAGATGATACATTTGTTATTCTTTCTCAGTGATGTCACATACTTATTTTAAGGACTTTATATGTAAATGTATATATTTATATATGATACAGCCATTTTAATAGTTTATAGATACTTTGTGCTGCTTGGAATGCATAACTGAAAAACAGGACATTACCCTTTTTGCTATCAATTATACCAAAGAAAAAGAGTAATTTGATTTAATTCTATTTTCTGTGTATATGCTTAGATTTTGAAGTAAAAATGGATCCTTTCTTAATTCATATTTCACTATTGACTGAAGAACTTTGAACCTTGAACCAGAAATTCTTTCATCAGATTCTGCACTAGTTTTTAAATTTAGTGCCTTATTTTTTTTTTAATTCCACTTCTTAAAGAATTTCTCTGCTTCTTCTTTTAAACTTTTAGGTCTAGTTTTCAACAAGCAGCCAGAGTAAGCTTTTATAAACTAAAGCCCATCAGGAAAACCCCTTGCCTAGAACCTTCTTGCATCTTTCATCCCAGGCAGAATAAAATCCAAAGACTTTTGCATGATTTGATTAACCCCAGGTATTCTGGGCCTTTACTATCTCCCGTACTTCATCCTTCACCACTGTCTTCCTCATTCATGCTACTCCATTCCAACTACACGTGTCTCCTGAATAATTTTCCCAATATGAGAACCGTTTCCCATTTCCCCCATTCTGTCCCTCTAAGCCTCCCTTCCTTTTGTCCTGAATCAGGATTCTCCCACAGAACCATATGACTCACCCCCTAATTTCACTCACAAGTATATACTCAATACTTGCCTCAGTAATTATATGAAAGAGTAACCCCTTTCATGCCACTTAAATTTTACTTCCTAGTATTTTTCACTCTGTTTACATTATTTTTTAGTATTTATTGTCTCTTTACCTAACAGAATATACATGTCATGTAGTAGGTGCTCTGCTACACTCACTGTCATACTCTCAATGAGAAGAAGAGTCCCTGTCAAACAGTTGGCACACAATAAATCTGTGTTGAATGAAAGAAAGCTACATTCTCCATGAAATGTACTTATGGAAATAATTTTGCTTTTGGTTTTGCATATATATTTTCTGGGTTTTGCCTTCATGAATTTTGTTCTTTTTCTCCTGGAATGTTCTAGCCCTTCCCTCAACTATGCATGTCAAAATTCTAGTCAACTTTTAAAGGTTATGAACTTGATCATACTTTTCCTGAACAAAGCAACTGGGCATAATCTTGACTTTTTCTAAACTCTGTAGCTCTCTATATTTACATGTCATTTATTGCTACCTTATGACCAGTTATTGATGTGTTAACTTAGTATTTATTAATTATGCTGTATATACACTATAAAAAGACTGTTGAGCATAAACAGTGTCTACATTCTTCTTGAATGCATAACAGTTATACTCATTATCTTATTTTTCTTATATTCTTATAATCAAGAACCAGGTGTTCTTGTTGCTTTAACATGTATTTGTAAAAGATGTCCCGTGACACATAAGAGATTTGATTTAAAAAACAAACATTTATTTATTTTTTTTTTACTGGCTACTTTGATTAGAACTTGCTCCTATATATCTCTGCAGTGTTTTTGATAAAACTGAGATTTGAATGGCTCTAAGGTAGACCAAACAAGAATTTTTAGGAGAGCATTTTGCTTTGTCCGACATATCAAGTGTTAAAGGCTGCATGTATGCTGAAAGTCACAGATAAATGTTTTTTATGCACTGGGTACATGAGATTGTCATGAGTAATGGCGTAGGGCTAAGATCAGATGCTGGGTCTGAAGCAACCTTCCAGGAACTAGGCATTGTTGCTTAAGACACCTCCCCTTTTAATGGATGTATAGGTATGCTATGTCCTGAATTGCCTAAGACATGTTCTATTTTCACCTTCTGTCCTGAGACGCCAATTTTAAACTCAAATTATCCCACTTTGAGAAACAGTATGGCTATTTTGTGAGAAATTTAACCTAAAAAGGTTAAGTGAGTCAATGTCACTCAGATCATTAAGAGGCAGACCAAAATGGAACTGAATGGACTTAAACCTCATTATTTCCCTTATTTCTTCAGTCTTATTAAAAGATTTGAGTACATAGGTTAAAGTAGCAAATGAATACCTGGATTGAGGTTTAGATTCCTAGAATTCAAGATAAACAAGTTTGTCTAGAGTATAAGCAAGTCTGAACAGTCTCAGTTTAAGGGCATAACAGGGAGACTTGAAAATAGGAAAAGAAGAGATGAGATTAAAAGCAAACAAACCAACAAATTAAAAATTAATGGGATTTGTAATAGATGTTTATTTCCATGCTTCATTACAATACTCAAAGTGTTTTGATGGATCCTGGTCCAAAAATTGTCCATTTTGGATATAGACAGATTTGTACTGGCCCAGTGTGTATCACTAACAAGGACATGGTATAAATTTACAAGTCTGGGCAATTACATTCACCTGCTCAGCTTTTGAAGAGACTTCACTATTTCAAAATTGTAATGGATACTTATCCTATGAAAAAGCAGTATCATATGTTGCAAAAATCAAGGATAAAAAACTCTACTGCCCAAGATTACTGTCTATCTGATTAATTGTTCTCCACTAACTGAACTGTCACTATAATGGCTTACTGTGCCTCAGATTTTTAGCTTTTAGATGCTTTTTATCCTTTTAGGTGCTTTTTTTTTTGGCCAGCTGTTTGAGTTCACATAAAGTAACTGAGTTTTTCATATATATATATTTCATCCTGCTCTGAGTTCTTTAGTTTTTCAACGATTCACTTGATACACAATTGTCTATCTCATTCACAAGAACATGTGATCCTATTATGTCTGTTACAAAACTGTCGGCATCCCTGAAGACACATGGAATCAATTAGCAAGGTTGCTGCAATAAATTGGAATTCCTTCTGAACACATAACAGGAGATAACACAGGAGATCTATGGCACCTGTTTTAGACAGTCTTGTTCTAGTAACGTTTACTAAGTGAATGGCTCACACATTCTCTTAAATGGACTTAAATCTCAGCATTCACTTTTTAAGTCATTTGTTTATGGAGAAATTTTCATAATCATCTCTATACCACTATATCTGTTACAATACATTTAAATTCCATCCTGTACCTGAAAATATAAAACAAAATATCGCATATAAAAACTTAAATCTTTTTTATTCATCTTAATATTTTAGGTCATTCATCATTGATTTTAATAAGCTCTTACACATTCTTATCTTTCCAATAGGAGGAATAGTTTTTAGATAAGCAAACATCATCAGTATGAAAGAATATTCAGTAATAAATTAACCACTTTTAAAATTAATCCAACTCAAAGATACTTTCTATTTAGCATTAGCATCTGTCACTGTACAATCTCATGTAATTGCTAAAAAAGCTGACAGTATAAAACAAATGCAACTTAAAACATTGGCAATATAAAATAATCTCATTTAGAAAAATGAAAAATTTCATTAGGTTGATGAAAATGATGAGGCTGATGATGGTAATGATGGAGAACTATTTCAGTCACATACGAAGTCACTGGCAAATGAGAATTCAAAATAGATAGATCAGTTAAATAACATAGACAAGGATACTGACACAATAGCTATTGGTGCACAAAAAAAGTGATTTGAACATGAAAGGATTAAATGAATCTCTGAGAAAATAAAGGATGCCCTGGATATTTTTTTTAATATATTGATCATTTGTGAGGGAAGTGCCACAAAAATCAAACATAAGTAAAGAACATCATAGCTTGCTAAAACAGTATTGTTAACGTGGAAAAAACATCAACACGATTCAAGAATCTGCCTGAGATCATAGACCCTGGAACTAGACTGTTTGAGTTCTATCTATACTTGCTTTCTCATCTGTAAACCGCACAATTACAGCATTCTTCTCAAAAGGTTGTTGTGGGGGCTGAGTTAATATAAATAAAATCTACGGAATAGTGCCAGCTACACTTTAAGACCAAAACAGTGTTTAGTCTTGTTTTTGATAAGAATTAGTAAATCATTATAATTTTATCCTGTTTTATTAGATATAAAATAAAATGTATGTGTCTTTATGTTTTTAGTTTCATCTTTCAAAAGAACTTAAATTACATTCTTTCCCCACTATTTACTATGAAATTCCATCTTTAAGTCCATTCTCTTCAATGTCTGCATCCAATGATAATTATTTTCAAATAACAGAAATCTTCACTTTGTTATAAAAACGTATTCTATATTTTCCCATCTGATTCTAGTCAAAGTAATATTATGAATGTTTGTTATAATATATTAGTTGTTGAGCATTCCTCCTAAACTTTTAAATGTGTTTATGTGTTACATAGATTTATTCATTTACCTGCAGAATGTCTCTTTAAGTTTCCCCTTCTACAAAGGTATATAGGCACAGCTTACAGAAAAAACAATTCCCAAGAAACTTCTCAAGAAGTAGGACACTTGACAAAGTGTCTTTATTCGAAAGAATACTGATATACAGAAAAATTTTCTCTCAACTTCTTATACATACACACACACAAACACAGATACACAGATACACACAAAAATGTGCATGCTCAGGGACACATATCTGGTGTCCTTTCTAAAAGTTTGCATCTCTCTTTTTCGTTACCTTTTTGTGTATTTTAAATTAATTTAACTCCCTTAATTTTCATTATTGTGTTCATTGAGAAATTTTATTCTAGCTGCATGACATACAGTCCTTTGAAATAGAGACTGTAGGTTTTAATTCAGTAGACATTTCACTCATCATATTTCACTCAACAAATTCATATCATGTTATAGTGTTAGGTGCTTTTGGAGAGACTCCAAAACTCACTTTTCTCATGTGCTAGGGAAGTGGGGCACGGATCAAATTAGACAAAGGTATATGTTGCATTCATGATTCTTACTACCCTTGGCTGTGTCTAAGAGTCGGCCTTTTGAAGTGAAAGAATAAGGAGTCAACAAATTATCTGCTCATACTAGAATAAAAATGCTTACTAGGCAATTTTTCTTTTGTTTTTGCCTCCTCCAGTTTTCAATTTTTTTTTTTTTTTTTTGAGACGGAGTCTCACTGTGTCACCCAGGCTGGAGTGCAGTGGCCGGATCTCAGCTCACTGCAAGCTCCGCCTCCCGGGTTTACGCCATTCTCCTGCCTCAGCCTCCGGAGTAGCTGGGACTACAGGCGCCCGCCACCTCGCCCGGCTAGTTTTTTGTATTTTTTTTTTTTTTAGTAGAGATGGGGTTTCACCTTGTTAGCCAGGATGGTCTCGATCTCCTGACCTCGTGATCCGCCCGTCTCGGCCTCCCAAAGTGCTGGGATTACAGGCTTGAGCCACCGCGCCCGGCCCCAGTTTTCAATTTTGATAAAATTGTCTGGCGTACCATAAGCACTGATGGCTGTTGAATATAGTAGAAGACCTTGATTTGTTCTCAAGGAAATGAATATCAAGTCAAATATTACTTTTTGACCTAAGATTAACTTATTTTTATTATCTTAGAATATTTACTTACAAAACTACATCTCCTCAAAAGATCCTTTTTGTTTATAATATTTCCTAGAAAAAGACAGAAGTACAGAAGCAGCCTTGAAAACTTTTACAACTCACTTCATAGTTTTGAAAGGAATTCTATAAAGAATGACACATATCCCTTTAGGAATCTATATCAAACAATTTTATGCAATTAGCAATTCATTTTCTTAGTGCTTAATAAGAGGGATTGCTAAACAATTAATTACTCATATTTAATTTACCACCAATTTATGCAAATACTGCTTATAATTAGAAATGTATTAGCACATACTTCAAATTCAAATGTGGAAAGTTGAGTCATGTTCCCTTGGGTACAGTACTACTTCTCAAATGCTACTGAGTACCCTTTTCTTCTCTAGTGCTGCAATGGATAAAATGATTTCCTAGTATTGGAAAAGGTCTTAATACACACCTGCTATTACAAGGATGTAGCTTAAGCAAAGATAATGCGACTCCTCAATTCAAGAGAGGAGATAAGAGATTTGTTCACCCTCTGTCTCTCTCACTGTTGGTCACATGGCTCTATTTCTTTGTATTTCAGCATTATGTGGAGGAGATGTTAGAGGGCCTAGTGGAACAATCTTATCACCTGGTTACCCGGAATTTTATCCAAATTCTCTGAATTGTACATGGACTGTTGATGTAACCCATGGAAAAGGTAATTTGCCTCATGAAATAATAATTGGACTATCTTCTGAATTTTCATTGAGTCTATTTTTATTTCATTTTCCTTTACATGTTCTTTTGCATGAGCAAAAACAGATCAGTACTACAGTATGCTAAAACACATTTCAATTTAAATAATTGCCACAAAAATTGTATTTACTCTTCTATAATATTATAATGTGCTCATGTTTTTACCAGGCTGGTGCTATGAGAGATTTGTTTAGTTTTGATATAATAAACTAATGATACTTGAATTTTTTGTAACAAGAAAACATCAAACAAGATGGCTGTAGTTTCTGACATAGTGTTAAGAAGTTGATTTCAGGAGTTCAAAGGGGAATATGAGATGCTCTGATATGCTGAGCCAATTTTAAATCAGCTAGTATATGTTTATACAAACTTGTTTACGAATGTTTCTGTTTTTGTTTATAATAATTATATTATTTATATAATTTATAGGCATTCTACAAATATCTGTGTCTCAGATTATTTAGTACAGAGCTGCAGATATGTCTCACATAAATAGAGTGTAAAATTGCAGTCTGCATAATTAGATGTTAATAAATGTCCTTTTACAAATAAACAAATAAGTAAAAGGCTCTGTAGTATTAAATGTGGTTCATTCACAAGATTCAACCACTCATAAAACTTTTACAAACTACTTCACTGTTTTGAAAGGAATCCTATAAAGAATGCCATGTATCCCTTTTGGAATCTATAACAAACAATTTTACGTAATTAATAATTCATTTTCTTAGTGCTTAATAAGAGGGACTGCTAAACAATTAATTACTCATGTTTAATTTACCATCCATTTTTGCAAATATTGCTTATAATTAGAACTGTATAAGTAGGTACTTCAAATTTATCAAGGTACAGTGTAATTTATCAAGGTAACAACTTATCAATGGTAAAATGACCAGTCTAATATATGAAAACAAAAAATATGTTATAGTTATTTACTTGAAAATCTCCATGGGCTGATCTTCTAAAGGAGCTACTTTATTCATTTTAAAACCTGATTTTGATAAGTACCCTTTATTTTAGCTCTGTTGCTGTATTACATTATTGAATTTTACTACTAAATTGTATTTCTTGAAAATAAATAATTTTTTTAGAAAGTCTAAAAAAAGAAAAAATCAAAATAAAAGACTTTTAGCAATAAGGAGATGTTGTTACAATTAAAACTAAAACCTTATGTTTAATACATTTAAATTTATCGTGTTTTCACAAATAAAGTTTGCCTTTGATAAAATTACATATTATTTTATCAGGAAGTGAGAATTATGTCAGGACAATTTTAGTTAGATTTCTACAATGAATTAAATATTACTGAGAAAAAAGTGTTTTTAAAATGAGTATTCTGGTACTGAATAGCAGGAATGAAGTAGAAGACTTTGTAAACTGTGATTTTTGTCATTCTTTATTAGTAGAAGACTCTTTGCTGGAAGCTAAACAAGTATCCTATTATTCCATTGTGAAGTAGATTAATGGAGTTTAAAATAAGCTCCCTGATATTATAGAAGGGAGTGGAGTGCTACATACTGCTTGCTATGTAAATAGAGGTTTAATTAACACTTAAAGTTTTACATCTTCACAGGTTGCAAGTGTTAATTAAATCCGTATTTACATGGCAAGAGATGCAGATGTAGATGCCTTTGTTTTAAGAGCCAACTGAGTTTGTTTGAAGTACAACTCTTCCAAAGTGTAGCCAGTTTCTTGAAGGAAAATCTCAAAGTTGGGAGAAATATTCAAGGTAATATAGTCTAACCTCTTACTCAGAAAACTAGTTTCTCTGTATAGTGTTTCAGAAACAGGATGAACTGACCTGTTATGGATATTTCTGTTGATAAGCACTGTACTCCTTGGGAAAACTTGCTCATTTTTTACATATTTAGCTGTTTAAAAATTATTCTGCAGCCGTTATCCCTGTTCTGCTCTCTGGAGCTACACTAAAAAAGCAGCCTGATCTTTGCTCCAACCAAAAGCTCCTCAAACACACCAACTCACCGTTCTGAGACTACCATGTTTTTCATGTCCTCTATCCCTAGATCTTTATTCCAAGCCTTTTCTACCCAGACTAAACACTCCTAGTTCCTTTAATTCATCATAAGATAATATTTTCATGTTCATCACCACTCTAATCAACTTTCTCTGGATGCGTTCTAGCTTATCTCTTTAAAATGTGGTTTTCTTTTTTTTTTTTTTTTTGAGACGGAGTCTTGCTCTGTCCCCAGGCTGGAGTGCAGTGGCCGGATCTCAGCTCACTGCAAGCTCCGCCTCCCGGGTTTACGCCATTCTCCTGCCTCAGCCTCCCGAGTAGCTGGGACTACAGGCACCCGCCACCTTGCCCGGCTAGTTTTTTTGTATTTTTTAGTAGAGACGGGGTTTCACCGTGTTAGCCAGGATGGTCTCGATCTCCTGACCTCGTGATCCGCCCGTCTCGGCCTCCCAAAGTGCTGGGATTACAGGCTTGAGCCACCGCGCCCGGCCTTAAAATGTGGTTTTCTAAAACTGAACACATCGTGGCACAGTGTAACACTAAAATTATTTTCATTAAAGAAGACAGTATTTGTGTTAATTAACTTTTTTGCTACCATGTTATAGTACTAATTGATAAGAAGTTTGTAGTAATGTAAATCATCTTTTTAGATTACTGGGACTTAAAATACAGATAAATTAAATTCCTAAAATTCTATAATTATACAATTGCTTTTTTTTCTATCTTCAGTGTGAACTTTTATGTTTATCCCTGTTACATTTTATCATATCGATTTTGATTCAGACTTCCTATGAGATCATTTTGAAGTGATTTACATTTCACTTACATTTGCATTATATAGTCAGAATGTTCTTATATAAGTATGATCATTAGCACTTTAAGGGTTTATAAGAATCTTAACAAGGATAGATCTAAATATCCAAGTATTTAAGAAATAATAAATTTAAATGTGCCATCTGTAATCTCTTCACCATTAAACATGAAGTCAAAGTGTTTGAACATATACAATTGTTCGATAGTTTCAAAGTCAGTTAACTACAGTGTCATTCAGCCTACATTGCTCCTTACTTGCAGGGACACCATGAGAGATTTTCCTTAAACACATTCTATAAATCAAGATGCTAATTATAAGTAGTTACAGGAAACCTAGAGAAAAAAAGTGTACATCAGAAAAATACCTTTAGAGTCTTAGAAGTTAGACTGTCCTTAAATAAAGCATAGTCCACACCTATTACTTTACATATTAGGAAAAAAATAAGTCAAATGGCGCCCTTTAGGTAATAGCTGGTGGCATGACTGTAACTAAAACCTAGATATTAAAGCTATTTTGACTTTAAGTACAAGGCTTTAATATACATATATCTGTAACATAAATTACCTTTATTGGGCATCTTGAATTAGCATTCTTACGAGAAGTAATTACGATATTGAAACCACTGACTTTTTCTCCCTGCCTTGTTAGAATTGTGTGTCTTTGCCTGTCTAATCCCCTTCTTTCCAAAATGTCTATCATAGTCTGCCCCATCACAAACTTCTTGCTTTTGGAAGTCATTGCCTTTTTGCTTTAGGAGCTCATTGCTTTGGGTTTTTTTGTTGGTTTGTTTTTATTTTTGTGTTTTTCCTGAGATAGGTTCTTACCCTGTCACCCAGGCTGATCCTGGCTCACTGCATCCTCAATCTTCCTGGGCTCAGGTGATCTTCCCACCTCAGCCTCCTGAGTAGGTGGGACTACAGGTGCGTGCCACCACACTCAGCTAAGTTTTGTAGTTTTTCGTAGAGATGGGATTCTGCCATGTTGCCCAAGCTGCTCTCAAACTCCTGGATTCAAGCAATCCGCCCGCCAAGGCCTCCCAAAGTACTGGGATTACAAGTGTGAGCCACCAGACCTGAGTGGTCATTACGTTTGAAGGTCATTTTTATACACCTCTACGGACCCCTATGACAAATTAGTTACCTCTATTTCTATGCTCCTATATTGACTTATATTAACCAGTTTGGCAGAATAATTAAAATTTTGATTCATGTACCTTTTTCCTCAGGTAGGCCATGAGTTACTTACATTCTTCTAAATAGTTATATTCTATAATGACTAAAATATAGTAGTTTCTCAGGATCTTTTTCTTATTTGGATTAATTGACCTTCGGTCAATTAATTTGAAAGTCTTAAGTTGTTTTGCAGTAGTGAAAGAAAGCAGATATTACCGCTTAATCCATGACTTGAACAGCAGCTTCTTTTTATAAAGTGGTTGGCCAGGGCTAAATAACAGGAAAAACATTAGCTCTTATTTGGGGAAATTGATCAATAGCAATAACACTTTCTGAATACTTCTGCTGTGACAGTCACTATGTGAAGTCATTTTCATGTTACTTTATTTAAACTGCAAAACAACTCTGTTAGAGCCCTATTTTACAGATGGAGAAAGTAGGGCTCAGAAAGGTAAATAATACTTAACAATGGCTTTGTTGGCACCAATAATTAATTAATGAAATTCTAAAATAATTCATTCTATGTATTTCAGAACAAGCACATTTTTTCTTAAAAAATGTAAATAATATAGCATACATGATGATTTATTTCTCTTTTTTCAATCTACTCTTCTATTGTCCAATTATTTTTTTCTTAGCTTTATAGCAGTAATAAGACTGACTTATCTGAACTTTCTACCCTTACATTATTTTGCAGGAACAAATCTAGACAGTGAACATCTTCTGTTTATTATGTCAATATCCCATTTCCTTTCATCTGTCTAGTATCAATACTGATTTTATACTATAGAACATTTGAAAAACTGACTTAATTTTTGGACTCCCTCCAAAAGGGCTTTTGTATTTCTGCCCATTATAGAGTGTAAAAAAAAAAAAAAAACAAAAAACAAAAAACTTACATTTTGAAAAATAATTTGAAAGTAGTACCTTATATATTTCAAATATTTCTCAAATATGAAATCTCTGGTTCATTATGCAGTAATAACCTTGTTGTAGTAATGTTTGTGTTTTCAGTCTATTTGTTTTGGTCTCATTTTCTATCCTCTTTTTTTTTTTTTTTTAACAATGGAGACTTTTTATTTTAATTTTTTTTAGTTTTTTCATTTTTTTTTTTTTTTTTTGAGACGGAGTCTCGCCCTGTCGCGGCCCAGGCTGGAGTGCAGTGGCTGGATCTCAGCTCACTGCAAGCTCCACCTCCTGGGTTTAGGCCATTCTCCTGCCTCAGCCTCCTGAGTAGCTGGGACTACGGGCACCCGCCACCTCGCCCGGGTAGTTTTTTGTATTTTTTTTTTTAGTAGAGACGGGGTTTCACCGTGTTAGCCAGAACAATGGAGACTCTTAAGAATTTCCAACATTTGGAACTAAAATGTAAATGAATAAAAATGTTACTTGTCATACTCTGAGAGTTTGGACTTTTCTTAGCAAATACTTGGGTAATTTTTTAGGTCAGGTACAAAAATAAAGCACTTCAAGGGAAGGGTCCCTGTGGTAGCCATTTTTTATTTCAGATGGCTCCTTACACAGTATGTTGTGTGTGTTTGAGTGTGTGTATTTGTGTGAAGTCATTAGTCTTTTACATGTGTTCTTGACACTGTAATTAAATACTAACATGATACTACAAGGAGTCCACTACATACTCACAAGAAAGGAACAAATTTAAAAGCCCCAGATTTTCAAGTATTGGAGAAGATATGGAGCAACCATATTGTCTATGGAGATGTAAATGAAAATCGGCATGGCCACTTTGTAAAACAGTATTTGTTAAAGCAACACATATATTATTACCGCCATCATTCAGTAATTCCACTACTAGATACGTACCCAACAGAAAAAAGCACATACGTTCACAAAAGATATACTCACATGTTCATGGCAGCACTGTCTACATTTGTGATAAAATGCAAAAGACTTAAGTGACTATCAGCAGTTGAACAGGTAAATAGATGTGGTATATTCACAAGGTGGAATGCTATACTGTACATCACCAAAAATGAACCACCTCCAACTACGCACAATGATATTGAGAAATCTCACAAACCTAATGTTCAGTAAAAGAAATCAGATCCAAAAGAATACATATGATTCCATTCCATAAACTACAAAATATATATACAAAGCAACAAAATTAGTTTGTGCTATTAGAAGTTGAGTGAGTGGTTACCTCTGGAAAACTGAAATGACAGAAAAGTTTTATAAAAAAGGCTCTGGGTGTTTGTATTATTGTGACTATTGATTTGGATACTATTTGCAAAGGTGTTTGGTTTGTGGAAACTCATTTAGCTGAACACTTATATGTACATGTTTTGCATATTACATGCACAGGTTGAAATTTGTGACAGATAAATAAATGGAGAATAATTACATTCATTTAACAAATAGCATTCCCTATGCCTGTTTTATATTTATCTTCTAAAATAAACAGCATATTTGGAAGTTAAGTTCTATAATATTGAGCATTGCTTTTATGTTGGTTGAAGGCATTGGAGAAGGAAATGGAGGCATGTACAGTATTCACCAGGAAGTTGCACCCCTATTATAAACAAAATGTATGTATTTCTTTTGAAATTTTCAGAAAACCAGGTAATTATTTTCAGGCATTGATTTTTAAATTTTATTTTCAAGCAGTTTCCAAGACATGACTCATTATATCTCTTTTAATGAATCTGAAGGAAAAACACACATAAAAAGAATAATACAATATATATTTGGAATATTTTATAGCAATGCCTCTCATTTTCAGAAAATTTAATTAGAAGGAAAGCCTTGGCTAATAGGTAGTTTGACAGTAACTCTCTGTGTTTTACTAATCTACCTGTAAATTCAGTGTTCCTATTTTTCTTAATAGGTGTGCAGTTCAACTTCCACACTTTTCATTTGGAAGACCATCATGACTACTTACTGATCACAGAAAATGGCAGTTTTACCCAACCACTGGCACGCCTGACTGGTTCAGATCTTCCTCCAACAATCAATGCTGGTCTCTATGGAAATTTCAGGGCTCAATTGCGTTTCATTTCAGATTTTTCAATATCATATGAAGGATTTAACATTACATTCTCTGGTGAGAAAATAAAAAACAAAAGGGTTCATTCAATAACTTTAAAAAAAATCAATTTTTTCAAGATATGAGCATAACTAATGATGAAACAGAGAGTGAAAAATAGCAAAATAGAAGAAAAAAGTTTTTTAAAAAGAAAGCAAAGTAATATCTGCCAAGTTTAAGGAAAGATTAGAATAGATTGAAGATTATCTCTAGTAATAAATAAGGGAAAAAGCAAAAATTAATTAATTTGCTGTAAATCTATTGGAAGTACAATAATTACATTTCTTTAATTTACAAAAAATTCTACAAAATTCTAACACAGGTCAAAACTAGCTAAAATGCCTAGTAAATGCAAAATGAAAATTAAAATATATATTTTAAAATTTCAATTAGACTCAAAAATGAAATGAGAATTAATCCAGTGATTTCCTTGTTTTATGTGCCTGGGAAAAGACATAGAAGGCATAACCAACAGGCTAGTATTAAGATAAACCTAATTTATTATTCTGGAATTAGATAATCTATAATCAAATTAGCATAGTTACTCCTTTCTTCTAGTGTAACCTTATTTATAGACAATAGTATTACTTGGATTACAGGGGGAAAATATGTATGAGACCAAAGAGAATAAAATGTATTCCCACCACTTAGAGTTCTACTTTCCATTTGAATGAACACAACTAGCTATTTCTTAATACAGACACAAATTAATAAGTAAATCTTATGCCAACTTGCTAACATTAAAATGATATAAGCACTAACCTTGTTCTTAAACAACTATTTTAGTATTTGAATGAAAATGTTGGGATGCTAAAATCATAAAAGTATTTTATCATGAATAGTAAATGAACATAACCTAGAATGTTAGGAAAAAAATCCAAGTTATTTTTTTAAAGCATAAAATATTAGCTAATCAACACGAAGCAATGCCTCTTGTTCTTTATTGCAATTACACAGTAGCTGCTCTGGGAATATTTTTAGATAAGCTACTTCTTCTTAGGACTGTATATAAATTATAATGTTTAATCAACTCTACTGTTTCATACCCTGAAGACTGTTTGGTTGTTCATTTTCATAATGTTCATTTATTGCCTGGGGAAAAGTTCCTGTAAAAATCCATAATAGAAAAATTTTCAATGTGTGGTCACTTCAGTCTCACATAAACCCTTGCATCTCAAGTCATGTGTTTTTCATAATATGCATTAGTTGAACTTCTTGTATACAAGAAGCAGAAGGACCTTTATCATTTAACTGTAAAATATTAAGCAAAATGCATTTCAAAAATGCAAATGATTTCATTTCAAATGTTATTTTGTGTTTGAAAATATGCAGTTCTTATACCATTGTAAGTCAAAAATATATGAAATAAAAATGTTTCTAATGCAGAAAAGATAAGATAAAAAGCTATATTTTATTATTCAGAAGGTGCTATTTTCTCGTCTATATTGAATACCACACATACAAATATTTATCAAATTATTAGCTATGTTACAAAAGAAGAAACGTATGTGTGCCATTTGTATGTTCTGATAGCTATTCATATAGTCACTTCTAAATATATAACTAGTTTCTGAAAACAATGGGAATACACCCTTAAAAGTAACCACTATCATTTTCTTTGTCCTTTCCTCCCCTCTGGGGAAATTTTCTCTCTAATTTACAGAATATAACCTTGAACCTTGTGAAGATCCTGGCATTCCTCAATATGGTAGTCGAATTGGGTTCAACTTTGGGGTTGGTGACACTCTGACCTTCTCATGCTCATCGGGTTATCGACTGGAAGGAGCATCAGAGATCATCTGTCTTGGTGGTGGCCGACGAGTGTGGAGTGCACCTCTGCCAAGGTGTGTGGGTACGTGGTCAGCTGCTTTCATTTGCTTGTATGTGTAGTCACTGTCCATGGAGTTGCATGGTTACACCCTTCGTTTTTTATAATCTGTTGAATTTCTTCATTTATTTCACATTAGTTATTTCAATTTTTTTTCTATTTGGCAATCTGGTGTAACTGAATTAACTTCTCTACTGCTCCATTCAAGAAACCATGCTTGTAAATTTGTTTTCAGATAGGGATAATAAATGAATTAGATAGGTAGGTGTATAGATAGATGGATGGATGGATGGATGGATAGATAGATAGATAGATAGATAGATAGATAGATAGATAGATAGGTAAAAATATGATAGATACATAGAAATATGGAGATAGATAGATGATATAGATAGATAGGTAGGTAGGTAGGTAGGTAGATAGATGAAGGATAGAAATAGAATCATATTTTGAGAGCTCACAGAAAACGGAATTCTTGTATTCTATTGATAGTATATTCTGACTAAGGTATTGACAATATTTTATAACTTAAAATTAATATGCATAAAAGATGATTACAAGAGAAAGTGTCAAATGAAGAATAGGTAATTAATTTAAGGGCTGTTAATGAATTTATTGGCTCACTATTTGATAGATAAGAGAGCTATTCATTCATGTTGTGCAGTAAAAAATAACTGTAATTAAAGTATTGGAAGTTTGAAGTCACCATCTCAATCTTTGGAAGTAAATATTTTGACTGATAAAAAGAAAACAATGTTCAGCAGAAAAAATAAAGGGCTTTTCATTAAGACTTAAATCATTCCTTATTTAAATTAGAAAATATGAAGGCAAGAACTTCTCGCTGTTTAGTGATTATCAGTACCTCTTATGATAGAATGAGATTCAAATGGCCATTTTATAATTATTTTACAAAGTTATTGAAAATTATTACAAGCACTTAATTTGATTATAAATCTAATTATGGGTCACAAATTATAAGTTATAATATGCTACAAAATCAGGAAAATTGGTAGAGATTTGAAATGTGGTTTAAGCTCCTACTCTTTACTGTGGATACAAAATGCCCCACGGATTGAAGTGAGAATGAAGAAGTGATATCCTTTCTGCCCCATTCAATTGATTATCCCATATATAGAATGTGGGAATTCCTGTGGAACCACAAATTAAGCCAAAAAATATGATCATCCAAGTTAATGTGGGTCTGAAGTCTTTGATTGTAATGAGATTGTTTTCAAGATACATAACAGATGAAATTTCTTTTTAAAATCACAGATTTTTGTAGAAATGGCACAAGCAACCATAGAGGCTTGAAGTTGGGAGGTGATAAGTAATCATACTCTCAGGGCATCTTTTCCAGGAGCTATGGAGGGTGCATTTTTTTTTTTTTAAGGACATTTTGTTTTTACTATTGCTACTACTGCTACTGCCACATTTGAAATTCCTGCACTTTACTTCATTATGCCCATTTTCATTTTCATGACTGTTTTCAAAGGTAATTAATGAAACCTTTGGAATAGTCTGAGTTAGGACTACAGAGTGCCTGACCGTTTGATATTTGGCCAATTCACTTTTCTAAACTTCATTTTTCTCATCAGTCAAATGGTTACAACTGTAGCACCTAACTCATTGTTATGAGTTAGTTATGAGGATTTAAAGAAATTAGTGATGTAAATCAGACACCTGGTACAATCCCCGGAATATAGGAAGCATTCTGAATTTAGATTTTATTTTAACTAATTGTTTTGAGTATAATCTGCTCTCTCTCCAGCCTGTCAACTTAGTTTATAAAATCAATTATAGTAGGAAATAATTCCATTTTATAAAACACTAACATTATGAGGACCTGCTAGGCTCTTTTATGTAAAGTCATCTCATTTAATCCTTACTAAAATCCTGATATTATTATCTCTTCCATTTTTCATTAGTAGAAGTCTGAGCCTTAGAGATGCTAAATAACTTGCCCAAGATCATTAAGATTGTAAGAGGTAGCACTATGATTTTTGTAGTGATCTGTTTCATTCCAAAGCCCAATTTTTTCTTCACTAGTATCTAAGGAAACGTGATTCTAGAAAGAATGTATCATATGAAATTAACATTTTCTCTCAGAGTAACCAAATACATGCCAGGCTGTTATATAGGTTGAAAAAAAAAAAAGTGTTTACTTGTACATTTAAAAAATTTAGTTTATATTTATGATATATTTTAATAAATGGATTTGTGAAAACCTGGCATTGCAAAAATCTAACATTGAGTTAATTTTGTTTTATTAAGGTGTTTCTTTGAGACGGGTTTATTTGTGCCTTAATCTTTAATGGGAAGGACGAAAGAAAATTACCCTGTGGACAAATTTAGAAAGCAAAGTTATTACCGTGGGAATTCCCCCCACCCATTTTCAGATTAGCTGTGCTTGATTTTAAGCTTATTAAAATTTACAATTAATTCAATTGACCTTAATAAATTCCACTGTAGGCATACATTTAAGTCACAAGATGGGTAGAAATATTCCTTTAAAAGTAAATATTTTTTAAATTTTACTTCTCCAATTTTTTTGAACTTTTTTCTTTACTGCTTTGCTTGTGTTTCAGATCAAATTTGTTCCTTCTTGAATTTCTAATTCTAAACACACATATGTATATATTTCTAATTTTTTTTCCCAAATTTTAGTCTTTATTCACATAAAATGCATGTTATTTGTAAACATTCATCTGAGCGATGTCCAGTTTTAGGAATCCTAGTTTATTTGGACAGCTTTTATTTCTTCTTAACCTCTTTGTACTTGTTACTTCATATATCCTAACACCAATTCTTTATTTCATACTTGTTTTAAAAAATCATTATTTAGTCTTCAGCATTGCCAACTGCATACAAAGCCTAGATTAACAATAGCCAAATTATTAAGTAAGTTGTATTCTAAAAGTTTGCTTCTGTTTCAGTTATTTGGAATCTAAACATTCTTTTCCTGGCACAAGGGTACAAATGATGGATATACTCCCAGAACAAGCCCCAGATGAGGTTTTAAATTTTATATAAAGTATGAAACTAATATTAACATTTACTAAAATGATTTGTGTATATATACATTATATAAGGCATCTGACTCCAGACAGTAAGGGAACTGATAAAGCTAGTTTTGGGAACTTACTTTAAATTTTATTTATATAAATTTTGATTCAACATTTAGTGTACAGGTTGATTGGTATCTCCATTTTTTTTAGCAGAATTTGGCAAAATTTATCTTATTCTGGATGTTGAATGAGGAATAAACAATATTTTTCTTTAAACAATTTCCTACATAAGCTCTGCATTTATGTTTAAAGTTTTAACAAAATATTAAAATGTGATAATACCATAATGTGGCCATTTACATCTATGAAAAATTCTGTCATGTAATATCTCATTCCAAAACCCCCAAATGTTGTGAAAGTACGTTTAATACAACTATCTTATCAGTAAAGATATGATATCTATAAAAATACTCAAGGTTGAACACAAACCCAAGGGCAGATTCATGATTTTCACAATGTTCTGAGTCCAAGTCCTGTGTACAGCCCACAGTAGCACACCATTGTCTCTGACTGGAGACTCTGATAAAGTTGGGAGGAAATCTGGTCTGCATTATAGTTGACACTTGGCTTCAGAGAATTTCGTATGCTTGTCCTCTATTTAACTAGAGGAAAACCTCTTCAACCATGGCCCATTTATCTGAGGTTGCTTAAATGCAGAGAAATTTGTAGAAGCAGGAGAAGAATCTTGACAGAAATCAAGAGTATAACAGGAAAAGTTTTATTATGCTATTAGTAGCTAAGCACTCGATACACAAAATCTCGTTTACTAGTTAGTAATCAAGATGAAAGTTTTACTTTCTGAAACAGATATTTATGTATCTGTAATTATACTTCACTCTTTGGGAAAAACTTTAAAAACAGGAAAAATGATATTTTAGTTAAGATGTTTTGTATATGAATGATTTTCCTGGAGAGCCATGTTTCTCAGGAATGAATATCTGATCACCTTTTTAAGTGGCAACCAAATACCCAACAGCAAAAAATAAATAAATAAAATAAAAATAAATCTAAAAAATTAAAAAGTACCAGTAAGTTGATAAGTTGATTAAAATAAAAAACACTTTCCTTTTTTGTTTAAGATATAAGTACATGATTTCTTTTTCTAAAGTTTGCATTACAAAAACACTGTCATTTTCTTTGCTATCTTTTTAAATCAGGAAAATCTTGCATGTCTTCACTCAGCATCCAAATATACCAGGAACCAAGCCAGGCCATGTTGCAAATAAACAAGGAGCTAATGAATGAACATGTTGTTTTGGAAAGTAGATTAGCAAGTTAAATATTAGTAATGATTTGTGTTTAGGCAGGAGTCCACATATTCTGAGAAGCCCACACATTTTGAAGTGATTTCAAAGACATTAATTCATTCATCTTCATAATCCCTCATTTAACACATCTTCTGTTTCTAATTTCATGTGTCATTGATTTTTTTATCTGACTTTGGACAAGTAACAACCTCTTGCCTTAATCATGAGTCAAATGAGAAAAATGATAACTCTATATTACACATCTACTTATTATTCTCACTTTTCTGACTTTTCAGATAATATATGATGATACTTATTTATTTCTTAGTTTAAAAATAAATGTCAACAAGAGAGGAAACTGGGTGTGCAGCATATATGCGAACTATCTGTACTATCATTGTAACTTCTCTGTAAACCTAAAACTATTCCAAAATGAAAATGTATTAAAAATTCAAAATATGAAAGAATAAAGTGCATTTGAAGAGGCAATTTCTCTTGAAACAAATTCTACTTATTTTATCTTAATCTCCAAGATCTCTATACTAAAATTATATCTATCAGATGCCCACACATGTATATCAAATATGTCTGATCTATCCAAGTTAGTCAGCATTGCAGATATATGGTCCGATAGAAAGCAAATTAGAAATTAAGAGTCTTAGATTGATCTTAGATTCTACCATTAATTAGTTGATTGATTTAAGCAGATGCCTTAATTTTCTGTATTTTTATTTTCTGGAAAGGATGATGCCAGTATGAGTTCTATTTAACCCAAATATATATATAAAATAAAAGTGCTCTAGTGAGTAATATAAAGAAATATGTATTTACTTCTTTCTTGTATGATTAGAACTGAATGTATTGATTTCATGGTTTAACAATATAAAAGCATCTAGAATATTAACTTATATTTGCTCAATGCTATCTAGATTTTTAAAAGAATTTCTTGCTCACAACCTTATGAAGTAAGCAGAGGAGGTGTTATTCCTTTTTAGCAGTTGAGAAAATGCACGCTCGGAAATGTTGCAATTAATAAGTAAAAGAAATGTACCAGAGGCAAAGTTTTATAATTCTTAGATGAGTGTTGTGGCATTTCAAGCAACATTGCTTTATTACCTTATTTATTGATGCACCATTTTCAAGTTAGAAGACCATCATTTTTTATACAATAGACCAGGGGTGGGCAAACATTTTCTGTAAAGTGCTCCACAGTAAATATTTAGGGCTTTGCAGCCCACATGGTTTCAGTTACAATTACTGAACTCTGCTGTTGTATTGTGAAAACAACAATAGACAATACATGAATGAATTGATGTGTCTGTGTTCCAATAAAACATTATTTACAAAAACAAAAATCTGGATATGGCCGTGGAGCCATAGTTTGCTGGCCCTTGCAACAGACTTATCAAGCTTAATCAACTTAAACATGTCTTTTGTATTTGGGCATTTCTTAGTCATTGATCCTTTAGGGAAAGAAGAAAGGATACTTTACCCATTCTCTAATTTTTCATTCTGGACTCCATTTATTAAAATCATGATGTACATATTACTAAGAGGAAATATTTCTTACTTTTTTTTTTAAAGAATATTAGGAGAGAGAGAGAGAGTGTGTGTGTGTGTGCGCGCGCGCGTGTGCGCGAATACTGATATAGCTTTTTGGTAACATAATTCTCAACCATCTCCAAATCTATTCATGTACTCAAATGTCTTCTGAGTACACTGGACCTCTCCATATGGATGTCCTCCCACAAGCACATTGACTTTACACTGCCAAGACAAAACTCATTATCTCCTCAGCCAAATCAGCCTTTCTTTCTGCACTCTTTATTTCAGTTACGGCATCACTCTCATTCAATCATCCAAGCTAGAAATTGCATTATCTTTCACTCCTACTTCCCTCTCTTTTTATCCATATCAGAGCAGTCATTATGACTTACCACCTAAAAATATTGCTCAAATTGACCACCATTTTCATTCTCACTGCCTTTGTCCTTGCCCAGCTCTCATTGGTCCTCAAAAAGGTTAATACAGTAGCATAAGAATAATAATGCATGGTAGGCATTGTGTTAAACCCTGTATAAATATTTCACTTCATATATCCTTTATACAAATCATTTAAGAAGATATTATCATTCCATTTTATAATGCGACTGGATGATTAATTATATAACTTGATAAAAAGCTTAAAACCTACTCTTTCTCACTTTCATGTTCAAATTTTAGCAGTTATGTGCACAATCTCATTGTGTTACCTCTTTTTTCCTAGCTGGAATTCCTTTCCAGCTTTCCCTCATATAATTTATCTTCAATATTGAAACTAGTTATATTAGATTTGTATTGATGAGTAATAGATTAACAAAAATTTAGAGACTTTATACAACACATTTACTTTCGGTTTCTGTGGGTTGAGAGTCTGGACATGATTTAGACCCTCTTCTCAGGGTCCACAGACTACAATTAATGTGTTAACCAGGGCTGAGTTCTCACCTGAGGTTCAGGGTCCTCTTCCAAGGTCACACGGTTATACTGGAAGCAATCAGTTCCTTGTAGTTGTGGAACTGAAAGCTTCAATTCTTTGCTCAATTCCATCCACAGTTCCTTACCAGGTGGTCTTCTGGAATACAGCTGCTTACTTCATCAAGCCAGCAAGGAAAATCTCTCTGGTGAATCTGCTAGGAAGATGAAGATTAAGTTTGTTTGTTTGTTTGTTTGTTTTTCTTGGGGGACGGAGTCTCACTCTGTCACCCAGGCTGAAGTGCAGTGCAGTGGCGCCATCTCGGCTCACTGCAAGCTCCGTCTCCTGGGTTCTTGCCATTCTCCTGCCTCAGCCTCTCGAGTAGCTGAGACTACAGGACTCCCGCCAGCGCACCCTGCTAATTTTTTGTATTTTTAGTGGAGGCGGGGTTTCACCTTGTTAGCCAGGATGGTCTCGATCTCCTGACCTCGTGATACGCCGACCTCGGCCTCCCAAAGTGCTGGGATTACAGGCATGAGCCACCGTGCCCGGCGGGAAGATGAAGTTTTATAGAAGGTGACAGGGAGTGATGAAGGGAAAGCCATAGATCCTGCGTATACTCAGGGAAGGAGATTGGCTTAAGGCGTAATTGCTTAAAAAAAAACAAAACAAAACAAAAAAACAAACAAACACACAAAAAAAACAAAAAACGGGTATCATGGGATTCAACTTAAAGTCTGTCCACCATACCAGTTATCCTTTGAAAGAACAGATCGTCTATTCCCTGTGTAAACCACTAAGTAATTTGACATTGCCCACTGGATAAAGTCACGTTTTTTTTTTTTTTTTTTTTAATTTTTTTTTTTTTGAGATGGATTCTCGCTGTGTCGCCCAGTGCCCAGCTTGGAGTGCAGTGGCGCGATCTCGGCTCACTGCAAGCTCCGCCCCCCGGGTTCACACCATTCTACTACCTCAGCCTCCAGTGTATCTGGTACTACAGGCACCCAGTACCACTCCCGGCTAAGTTTTTTTTTTTGTTTTGTATTTCTAGTAGAGACGGGGTTTCACCGTGTTAGCCAGAATGGTCTCGATCTCCTGACCTCGTGATCCGCCCGTCTCAGCCTCCCAAAGTGCTGGGATTACAGGCGTGAGCCACTGCGCCCGGCCAAAGTCACAATTTCTTAAGTCCTCTCATGAGTTGGCTTTAGTGTCTTCTACTTACATTTCTCTACATGGCTATGTGCATCCTAGAATACAGCCACAAGATGTTACATGCCATTGAAAACGTGCCAACCATTTTCTATACTTTATGATTTTAAGGCTATATTGAGGTCTAGTGCATGCAAATGACCAAATACTCACTTGTGTTTACATAAGCAAGTGATTTTTTTAATCTGTAAGAATATGGGTTTAAAAGTACAGTAAGACCAGTCTGAGCAAAATAATGAGACCCCTTCTCTATAAAAAAAAATTGTAAATATTAGTTAGGCATGCTGGTGTGTGACAGCAGTCTCAGCCACGGGGGAGGCTGAGGTAGGAGATTGCTTGAACCCAGGAGTTCAAGGGGGCAGTGAGCTACAATGGTGCCACCACCACACTCCAGCCTGGGCAAAAGAGCAAGATGCTGTCTCTAAAATAATAATAATAATAATAAAATCACAGTGAGAAAACACAGAAATCATTGTTTGGTTGCTGAATTAACCTTTGCTTTTTAATCTGTTGAGCTCCATTCCCATTACCCTACCTGCCATCATTCAAGACAGTATTATCTATCATTATCTACCTTATTATTGTAATAGTTTAAACAGCACTCTAATCTTCATTCTTGTGCCTTTTTCCTTAAACCAAACTATGGAATCCGAAAGAACTTCCTGTAATACAAATTTGATTATGTCACTCTCTTACTTAAAATCTTCCATTGTTCTCCATTGCCCTTAAGATAAATTCTGAATGTTACTCTCTCACCCCCAATCTCCACTCCATAATTTGGCCTAATCCCTTCGTCCTTTAAACTCACCTCTTTTACTCATCCTGATAAGCCCTCCTTGACCTCCCAAGAGTATGTTAGATGTCATTCCTACAAGTTGCATGAGCCTTTCCATATTTTCCCTTTCTAGATTTCATCATGCTATATTGAATTGCCTTTTTATCTACAACAGTGTTTAGCATATAGAAAGCTTTCAGTAAATTTGTTGAATTGATAAAGAAATGAATATATAATATAGGCAAAATTCCTTTACTTCCACATTTTCAACTTACTAACTTTCATTTACATGAACAAAGCTGTGCTCCAGAAGAAAATAGAGTGAATTCTGCCTAACACCAATAAAGGACTATAATTGCCATTTCAACCTCAGCTGTCACAATGTTCTTTAGTCTATAATGCATTTTCTGTGGGGTTATTTACACACAATTTCTCAAGTCTAATAAGTAAACCAACCAACCAACCAACCAACAAGTAATTAAGATGCCTGAAAAGACTACTAAGAAGAGGCTTATAATTATGATTGATAGAAACAAAAAGATAAATTTATACAAATTGAATATGGTGAGAAAATGATGAATTCTGTACCTGTATATGGAATAATTCTTTCCCTAATATGCAGTAAAATTCAGAGCTTAATAGGGAAAATAGCTGATTCAAAAACTTTTTCAATGAGTTTAAAAAGTAAGGTAAAAAAGGTGCATGATAGAAATAGTATCCACAAGAATACGAGGGACCAAAACACATTTCCTATTTAATGAAATTAGATTGTGGACTGCGAACTTCAATTCTTACTCACTTGGGATTTGTAGACAAACAGATTTACAGACAGCCTTTTAGAATGCAGCCAGTTCATTAGGATATAAGTTTCTGAATTTATTTTATTATACTGTAGCTAGCACATGAATAAGGCGATTTTACCTGATAGCTGTAAGTCCTTCGAAGGTGGAGGCTGGATCTTAGTTATCTTTATACTTTCTGTGTGTCTGCCATAAACTTTGGCATATAACAGGTGCTCATTCTGAACAGAAGACTATATGAAGTTATTTCACCATGTGATCATCAGGAACCAGCTTAACAGAGTAGACCCTGACCTATGTATATGGTGATTCACCTATAGGGAGGATTTCATTGATTCTCATGTTATTAGAATCTCAAATTTCTTTGGATAAAAATTTTTGAATTTTATGAGGACTTAAAATAGGAGATTCCTAAAAATACCTCATTCTCCATGTATGTCCTCATGCTCTGATTATAAATCTCATTGCAAGCCAAAATTTGACTGCTAGTTGGAAATTTCGAAGATAGGTTTGGGGATTACAGAGAGGACACAGACGTCTTAAAAGAGAGTTTGAGTTACAGAAGAGAGGCAAAGAGTGGAGTGTTGTGTGGACTGTCTGTTGCAGAGGGTCATGTGCTAGAAGCAATTGCAAGAGTGAGACTCTAACACCAGAAAGAATTACAAAAGTGCCAGAATAACTTGCTCTTTGTATAAACTCTGGGTGACTTCTTCCTAGTTTTGGAATTTGCCCAAGTTCAGAAATCCCTAGAGCATACCTTTACTTTGGCTATGTCTAAGAAATTTAACCTGCACATATTGGAAAATATGCTGGAAAAAAAGAAAAACTATAATAGAGCTCAAAGTAGTGCTTTAAAGCAAAAATAAATGTTATAATACTAACCTAGAACGTATGATATTCATCAACTTTGCCATCAGACAAGCTAATTTTGACTTTTAGCTTAATATGTCTTTACTTAATTAGTTTACTGGTCCCTAGTATATATTAATGCCAGATAAGGAATATTTTACCTGAGGTAATAATAAAAGCTAATATTTGCTATGTGTTTACTATATGTTAGGTTTGGTCTTATGAGCTATGAATAAGGGCCCTGAGACACAGGGAGGTTAAGCAGTTTTCCCTAGGAAAATATATTAACAGTATTTTTATTCAAAGCAAGTTAGATTGGGAGCAACTTTTTGCTATAAGTCGTAAAGAATTAAAACATTAAATAAGTCAGTGTAGTTCGATATTCTGTATATATCCCCAAACTGGTTCTTGCTTACAACAGTGGCATCTGTGGTTCTCAGGAAATACTATCATCTGGCAGTGTGGATAACTGGAGAAGATAATTAAATGCTATTGCTACTCGTAACTGAATTAGATCTTGATGTCATATCTCAGGAGAGGGTAGGATTTAATTGAAGTTGGAATAGACTGACAGTACCTAAAATTATTTTGAAACTGGGAAGAAAGGTAATTGTCACATTAGGTAAATAGATTTTAAAATTTGTTCTAATTCCATTTTTTAAAATAAAATGCATGTGTCTTTTTGTTCTGTATATGTGTGTATATAAATTATTTTTACTTTTTTTTACTCACAATATTAAAAATAATAGCAGAAAATATATATGCCATTAATACAGAGGCTGATTTCTAATAAAAGATTTTATTGTTTGTCATCTGCTAATGCACTTAGCTAAGATAGGTTCAAATATACCTAGGACTTTGAAAACAGGCAAAAGGACTTTGGAACAAACTAGGACTATAAATTAGTAACAGTGCATTATACTAAGGAAACAATTGGCCTTCAGTTTGGTGGCACCAACAGGGGTGGACTTAAGGTTGAATATGAGAGAGTGGGACTGCCATTATTCTGCCTAGTAAATGCATTCAGTCTCCAGTGAAAATATTATGGGTATGAGATAATATGAATTTCATTTTTTCACTATCATTTCAGGTTTTTGTTTTTTGTCTTTTGCTATTTTGTCTTTACCTCAAGCTTACCCTTCTCAAATCCAGCTCCTTCACTGTGGGATAAAGCAGCTGAAGTCATTCTTTGTTTATTATACCAAGATAGTTGCCATGGAAATAATATAATGTTATAAAATAGACATCGTAAATTAAATCCAGAGTCAAGAAGGAACATATGGGTAGGGTAGAGATTGTGTGCTTATTTAAATAAACAATATCCTTGGTCATCATAAAAAATGTCAAGGTAAATTACAGAGAAAACATAGAGAAAAATGAACTTAGAACTTTAGGAAGTCCTTCGCAGGATTTAAATATTGCACTTCAAGCAGATGCTTTTTTAAAGGAGTTAGGGGATTATTAACCTCCCCCAAACTACTTTTCTGGCTATGAACCATTTTTCTACATCTCTGCGTTATACTCAAGTACTCTCTTTGTAGCTCTCTTTGAATCCCAGCTCAGTTATTGGTATGCTCAATGTGTAAGTAACATTTCTCTTCATGTGTTTTAATCAGTCGACAAAGGGTATGTTTCAAAAGGTGATGGATAGCTTTTATTTCATGTATTTTACTATATCTTTTTGAATTTGCACTAGTTGATGTTTTACTATAGCTGGCTACCAAATGCTGCCGGCGTAAAACATTAACCTTTTCCTATCGTATAAAATTAGAATCTCAGTTGAATCTGACCACTATTTTCTAAAAGAATTTCTGAGCCTTTTTTGTCCTGAAAAATGTTTGATTTTCATTTTTCCAGACATTGTTTTGTTTTTCTGATAATGTAAAATTATTTCTCACTTGTTCAATCATGATATTTGAGATGACTTGATGTAATGTGCTTGTGTAAAATACTGAACTAAGACTTGCCCTGTATCTATAAAAGGAAAAGTAGGTTATACCAGTTTTCAATATGGAAAATTTTTAATTAAACTCCACTGACTAGGGTCTAATCTGGGCATGCCACCGTATCCCAAATTTCCTGTGATCTTGGAAAAAAATATGAACATGTCATTAGAGATTTGTTTCTCAAGGAAATTTTCAAGGATATCATCATTAACTTTATCATGTTTTCTTTTCTTTTTTTTCCTCTGGAATCCCCCCCAAAACATACTCATCTGATTGCATTGTATTTATTGATCTCACAATGCCTTTCTCATAAAATCAAAAACAAACAAATAAATATGCAAATACATACCTAAAAAGAAACAAGCAGGAAGAAAGATTACATGCAAATTGCTTAGACTTAATGAGCATACCATTGGTGAGTTTGGCTTGTCAAAACCAAATGCCCTAGATATGGAAATCATATGCCATATCTTTAAAGAATTTTCAGGCTTTTAGTAGTCTGCCAAAAGCTATAAGGGAGAAAGAAGTGAAATAACATTATTGAGTGTTCAGCATGTACATGGTGGTACCTTGCCTAGTACTTTTGTTCATTATATAAAGGTATCTCACCTGGTAGTTTATGTATTTCTCTCACTTACTTGCAATAATCTTAGTACGTAGGCACTAATCTTTCTAGTTTCCATATTGGAAAAGCAGTGATTAGAGAGATGAAGCGATTCATGGTAAGTTTCACAGTTAGAAGTAAAGAATAGATTTGTCTGTCTTCCAGATCTCATGGCTAAGGTTCTTTACTTCATACTTTGTTTTTTTGAATTGTCCAGAATTGTAATAACGACTTGAAGTCAAGTAGCATGAACATTTTGAACAGCATACACATTTCAGTGGACATTTTATAGTTTTATTTTCTTCAGGGGGAAAAAAGAAGACTAAAATAGACTAAAAATAAAGTTCTAAATTTGCCAAAGAAGTTTTTCTTGAATCTGTTTACTTAATTTCAGGGTATCTATTTCTATAAATATTTAAGTCATTACCAAATTTGGAAAGCTTTTAAGAAACCTTTCTTTCTAGTTATAAGCATTTTACATAAAATGTAAATAAAAATAAAAGACTAAATTTTAGTGACTATCATAATATATTATTACAACATTAAAATTATTATTTTATTGTATATGGGTGATAATGTAGCATTAAACATTTTCAGAAAACTTTTAATATCTATTACGTACACTTTTTAAAGGAATATGTCCCTTCCTCTCCCATGAATAAGTGTTGTTCAGATTAACAGATCAGGATTCTCTCATTAAGCTCTCTTAACATCTAGATTTGGGATACTCCAAACTCAGCCTTTTGAAATTTAGCTTTCATTCATTTATTCACTTATCTATTCATTAATTTATCAAACTGAGTTTAAGTAACAACTAAACTGTCATGCTGCGCTAGCTGATAGTGATATAGGAAAGATGAAGTAGACATTAGCAATTTTTTTGAGACACATGATGTATTTGATATATTTATCTATCCCATTTTTCAATAAAAATTAAATCAATATAATTCAAAAAATATTTAAGGAGCACTGACTTGAGTAGCAAAGATAAAAATGAATAAAATATTCTCATCAAAGAACTTCTTCTATATTTTAAGGGAAAATAAATGTCTAAGACTAATTATGACACTATGATATGAGAATTAGGAATAAAACCCATAATGTAGCAAAGAAGGATTTTTTTTTTTTTTTCTGGAAGGATAGGGAACAGCTTCTCAAAAATGACATATTTGTGAAAATGTGCTTGATTCTGCCCAATAGAAAAGATGAGAAAGTCCCTGTAGGCTAAGCAAATAACATTAGTAAAACAGGTCAAACTGATGTGTCTACAAATCTGTTTCAGGCTTAAGTGGCTTTTTTGCAGCTCTTTTTCGGATCCCAAGTTCAATTATAGGTATAGTCAATGTGGAGCAAACATTTCCTTCTTTTTTGCTTTTTAATCAATCCTTGAAGGACACATTTTCTACAATGATGAATAGGTCTTATTTCATGCATTTTTCTATGTTGTTCAGAAGTCTGAGTATATGTTTTATTAGAATTGATATAGTAATAAACAGAAGCCCTGTAATAGTCCATATGGACTTAGAGAGAAAAACTCCCCAGGTTCAAATCTTGTTCATAACTTAGAAACTGTGGCAAGTTGAAAAAGATCCTTAACCCCTCTGACTCACATATGTAAAATGGAGATATAATGAAAAATTATTAAGTATGTTGATTTTTTGTGATGATTAGGCACTATGCTAAATGATTTGCGTGTATCAACCCATTCAGTATTCTCAACAAGTCTATGATGCAAAAAACTACCATCATCATTATCTCCGGTATACAAATGAGATCAATGAGATACACAAAAGCTGCTTAGCTAGCTATGTGTGCCAGATAACGCAATGCTCATTGCCTTACTTTTACATCATTATGGAGTCCCTATTAATTCAACATAAATGAACTTAAATTCATTCTTTTGCATACAGACCAAATTAGAAGGTCTGATCTGTCTTCAAGAAATGTGACGTTGAAAACACAACATTTGTCATTGTTTGGTCTAACAAGATAAGAACTAGACACATTGAAAAGCAAACAGGACTTAGATGTTGGAGAACATTGTACATTGTTTAAAGACTGATGGACATCCATTAAGGTGTTTTAAGCAAAGACATAACATGCTTAAGTTTACATCTTACAACATCTTTCAGTCCCTTGTATTTATGAATAACAAATTTAGGCTTCCCTAACTTTAGTTTGGTTTACTGAAGCTAGAGAAACCTGTTAGGAAGGGGTCCTAATACCCCATACATAACATCATGGGGCAGAACAGTACAATTGGACAGTAGAGGACACTTTTGAGAATTGAAGAATATTGGTGCTAAAGATCTTCAGAATGCTTGATTACATACTCCTTAATTTGTTTAAGTTATATTCAGAAACAGGTATTCCCTAATAAGATCCCAATTCCTGGAATAAATTAGGACAACATCTTCAATTCCAAGGCAGACATTTGGTTTCCCGATTGGAATTCACACAGCTCCTCTTTTATATGTTCTTTCACTGCTTTTATATCTTAGCCAGATCTCAGACTTTTCTAAGAGCCAATCTTTTTTTGAGTGTACCACAGAGAGAGAATGAGAAATACTACTCCTATGGCATGGTTTTTAGGCTCCAGATGAGGTGTATTCCAGTTGAATACACAGTCTGGGGATCATAAGAGAGTCTATATTTGAGAAAAAGTTACATGGTATTAGCATATAGACATTTTTGAAAGCCAAGAAATTGGATAAGATAAGCAAGACAGTAAGTCTAGACTGAGAAGAAGCCAAGCCCTGGGGCTTAGCAATGTTGAGAAATGCGGGAGATATAAAAGAGCCAGCAAAGGAGACTGAGAAGAGGGAGTCTGTAAAATATGAGAAAAACAAGTAAAAAAATGGTGGCCTAGAGGCTAAATAGGAATGATTTCAAGGAGTAAGGGATAATCCCTTCCACAAATGCTACTTACTAAAATGTTGAAAATGCAAATATACATGGCCACAGGGAAACCACTGGTGACCTTGATAAAGGCAGTTTCAGTGTCAGAGTGAGAGACTGAGAAAATGGGAGGAGAATTGCAGACAGTGAATCTAGACAACTCTTTTGAGGAATTTTGCTGGGAAGAAGGAAATTAAGTGAAATGAAGTGCTAGCTAGAGGGGAAAGTTGAATTAATAGAGATTTTTCCTTTAACTTTTTATTATAAAATTTGTCAAATATGCAACAAAGTTGACAGAGGATGTCTGTATACCTACTATCTGGGTTTAACAATTATTGATATTTTGCCATATATGTTTTCATTTTTATATTAATTAATTAATTAATTTATTTTTTGAGGCGGGCTTTCGCTCTTTCGCCCAGGCTGGAGTGCAATGGCATGATCTCAGCTCACCGCAACCTCCGCCTCCCAAGTTCAAGCGATTCTCCTGCCTCAGCCTCCTGAGTAGCTGGAATTACAGGCATGTGCCACTATGCCCGGCTAATTTTGTATTTTTATTAGAGACGAGGTTTCTCCATATTGGTCAGGCTGATCTTGAACTCTAACCTCCGGTGACCCGCCTGCCTCGGCCTCCAAAATGCTGGGATTACAGGCATGAGACATCGCGCCCAGCTTGCCATATAAGTTTTTATGTTACATTTTCTGTAACATTTGAAACTATGTTTCAGATACTAACAAAAGACCATGATATGAGGAGGTAAAAGGAGAATTTTATTTATTATTTTTTAAAATTATTATTCTATTTTAAGTTCTAGGGTGCATATGTACAACGTGCAGGTTTGTTACATATGTATACATGTGCCAGTTGGTGTGCTGCACCCATTAACTCGTCATTTACATTAGGTATATCTCCTAATGCTATCTTTCCCCCCTCACCCCTCCCGAAAATAGGCCCCAGTGTGTGATGTTCCCCTTCCTATGTCCAAGTGATCTCATTGTTCAATTCCCACCCATGAGTGAGAACATGTGGTGTTTGGTTTTCCGGTCTTGCGATAGTTTGCTGAGAATGATGGTTTCCAGCTGCATCCATGTCCCTACAAAGAACACAAACTGATCCTTTTTTATGGCTGCATAGTATTCCATGGTGTATATGTGCCACATTTTCTTAATCCAGTCTGTCATGGATGGACATTTGGGTTGATTCCAAGTCTTTGCTATTGTGAATAGTGCTGCAATAAACATATGTGTGCATGTGTCTTTAGAGCAGCATGATTTATAATCCTTTGGGTATATACCCAGTAATGGGATGGCTGGGTCAAATGGTATTTCTAGTTTTAGATCCTTGAGGAATCGCCACACTGTTTTCCACAATAGTTGAACTAGTTTACAGCCCCACCAACAGTGTAAAAGTGTTCCTATTTCTCCACATCCTCTCCAGCACGTGTTGCTTCCCCATTTTTTAATGATTGCCATTCTAACTGGTGTGAGATGGTATCTCATTATGGTTTTGATTTGCATTTCTCTGATGGCCAGTGATGATGAGCATTTTTTCATGTGTCTGTTGGCTGCATAAATGTCTTCTTTTGAGAATTGCCTGTTCATATCCTTTGCCCACTTTTTGATGGGGTTGTTTGATTTTTTCTTGTAAATTTGTTTGAGTTCTTTGTAGGTTCTGGATATTAGCCCTATGTCAGATGAGTAGATTGCAAACATTTTCTCCCATTCTGTAGGTTGCCTATTCACTCTGATGGTAGTTTAGTTTACTGTGCAGAAGCTCTTTAGTTTAGTTAGATCCCATTTGTCAATTTTGGCTTTTGTTGCCATTGCTTTTGGTGTTTTAGACATGAAGTCCTTGCCCATGCCTATGTCCTGAATGGTATTACCTAGGTTTTCTTCTAGGGTTTTGATGGTTTTAGGTCTAACATTTAAGTATCTGATCCATCTTGAATTAATTTTCATATAAGGAGTAATGAAAGGATCCAGTTTCAGCTTTCTACTTATGACTAGCCAATTTTCCCAGCACCATTTATTAAATAGGGAATCCTTTCGCTATTTCTTGTTTTTGTCAGGTTTGTCAAAGATCAGATGGCTATAGATGTGTGGTATTATTTCTGAGGGCTCTGTTCTGTTCCAATGGTCTATATCTCTGTGTTGGTACCAGTGTCATGCTGTTTTGGTTACTGTAGCCTTGTAGTATAGTTTGAAGTCAGGTAGCGTGATGCCTCCAGCTTTGTTCTTTTGGCTTAGGATTGTCTTGGCAATGTGGGCTCTTTTTTGGTTCCATATGAACTTTAAAGCTGTTTTTTTTTTTTCCAATTCTGTGAAGAAAGTCATTGGTAGCTTAATGGGGATGGCATTGAATCTATAAATTACCCTGGGCAGTATGGCCATTTTCATGATATTGATTCTTCCTATCCATGAGTATGGTATGTTCTTCCATTTGTTTGTGTCCTCTTTTATTTCACTGAGCAGTGGTTTGTAGTTGTCCTTGAAGAGGTCCTTTACATCCCTTGTAAGTTGGATTCCTAGGTATTTTATTCTCCTTGAAACTATCATGAATGGGAGTTTATTCATGATTTGGCTCTCTGTTTGTCTGTTACTGGTATATAAGAATGCTTGTGATTTTTGCACATTGATTTTGTATCCTGAGACTTTGCTGAAGTTGCTTATCAGCTTAAGGAGACTTTGGGCTGAGACAATGGGGTTTTCTAAATATACAATCATGTCATCTGCAAACAGGGACAATTTGACTTCTTCTTTTCCTAACTGACTACCCTTTATTTCTTTCTCTTGCCTGATTGCCCTAGTCAGAACTTCCAACACTATGTTGAATAGGAGTGATGAGAGAGGGCATCCCTGTCTTATGCCAGTTTTCAGAGGGAATGCTTCCAGTTTTTGCCCATTTGGTATGATATTGGCTGTGGGTTTGTCATAAATAGCTCTTATTATTTTGAGATACATTCCATCAATACTGAATTTATTGAGAGTTTTTATCATGAAGAGTTGTTGAATTTTATCAAAGGCCTTTTCTGCATCTATTGAGATAATCATATAGTTTTTGTCTTTGGTTCTGTTTATATGCTGGATTACGTTTATTGATTTGCATATGTTGAACAAGCCTTGCATCCCAGGGATAAAGCCCACTTGATCATGGTGGTTAAGCTTTTTGATGTGCTGCTGGATTTGGTTTGCCAGTATTTTATTGAGGATTTTTGCATCGATGTTCATCAGGGATATTGGTCTAAAAGTCTCCTTTTTTTGTTGTATCTTTGCCAGGCTTTGGTATCAGGATGATGTTGGCCTCATAAAATGAGTTAGGGAGGATTCCCTCTTTTTCTATTGAATGGAATACTTTCAGAAGGAATGGTACTAGCTCTTCCTTGTACCTCTGGTAGAATTTGACTGTGAATCTGTCTGGTCCCGGACTTATTTTGGTTGGTAGGCTCTTAATTATTGCCTCAATTTCAGAGCCTGCTATTGGTCTATTCAGGGATTCAACTTCTTCCTGGTTTAATCTTGGGAGAGTGTAAGTGTCCAGGAAATTATCCATTTCATCTAGGTTTTCTAGTTTATTTGCATAGAGGTGTTTATAGTATTCTCTGATGGTAGTTTGTATTTCTGTGGAGTCAGTGGTGCTATCCCCTTTATCATTTTTTATTGAGTCTATTTGATTCTTCTCTCTTTTCTTCTTATTAGTTTTTCTAGCGGTCTATCAATTTTGTTGATCTTTTCAAAAAACCAGCTGCTGGATTCATTGATTTTTTTGGAGGGTTTTTTGTGTTTCTATCTCCTTCAGTTCTGCTCTGATCTTAGTTATTTCTTGCCTCTGCTAACTTTTGAATGTGTTTGCTCTTGCTTCTCTAGTTCTTTTAATTGTTATGTTGGGGTGTCAATTTTAGATCTTTCCTGCTTTCTCTTGTGGGCATTTAGTGATATAAATTTCTCTCTACACATTGCTTTAAAAGTGTCCCAGAGATTCTGGTATGTTGTATCTTTGTTCTCATTGGTTTCAAAGAACATCTTCATTTCTGCCTTCATTTCATTATGTACCCAGTAGTCATTCAGGAGCAGGTTGTTCAGTTTCCATGTAGTTGAGCGGTTTTGACTGAGTTTCTTATTCCTGAGTTCTAGTTTGATTGCACTGTGGTCTGAGAGACAGTTTGTTATAATTTTTGTTCTTTTACATTTGCTGAGGAGTGCTTTACTTCCAACTATGTGGTCAATTTTGGAATAAGTGTGAGATAATTTTATTTTCTAAGAGCAATCCTCAAATTGGAGAAATGCAGCCTTTGGTGCAAAATTAAAGTGTGCTCCCAGGAAGGATTAAGGAGTAGGAAATTATAGAGACCAAAAATGCAAGATGCAGTAGGAAGGGGGAATCAAATGCAGGGTCTGGACTAGATGGCCTTTAAGCAAGACATCAAGTATCTCTTTTTATTGGCTGGCCTCAGGAAGTCTGTTGCTGGTCAATTGGTGAATTTCCATCTGCAATCTGTCTTGGCCCTGACAACAGGAACTGGTTTAGCTTATTTGTATAAAGGAAGGTACTGTGATACTTTCAGAATGTTGCTTTGAGAATACAAAATACATGACTGCTCTTTCACCAAGCCATGGCCTCCTGATTCTGTTTTAACTTTGAGCGCCTCAATTAGCCCTGGGGAATTCATTTTACCTGTCAGCTGGGACATACTTTAACACAGACATCAGATATTTCACTCTGAAATATTTTAATATGTCTATTTTCAAAATAAGGCCATTGTCCTACATCATTGTAGTACCGTTACTACATTTGGAATCATTTAACACCCAGTTCCTACTGAAATTTCCAAAAAATTTCCCCCAAATGTCTTTCAAAGCTACTTTGTCTTTCCCGAATTAGGAATTAAATCAAGCATTCTAATTCTTTGGTGTTTTTTCTTCCTATGACCTGACATGTTGAAGATATTGGGCCAGTTGTCATGTAGAATATTCCACATTCTGGATTTTTCTGATTGCTTTCTTGTTGTAACATTGAACATTTTGAGTCGCTATACCCCCACTTCTATCTCTGGTTATTTATTATGTTTATTATGTAATCAGCAAGTTAAGTCTCAAGCCTTGATTAGATCTTGATTGAACGTTTTTTGTTGTTTGTTTGTTTGTTTTTACCATAGTCCTTCATGGGTGATGCTTGAACATAATTTTACATCTCATGGGTGTTATATAATATCATAATGTCCCACTATTATGGATGTTGTTTAATCACATGATCAAAAGTGATTTTTTTGTTAAGATAGGAGAAAGATACAACATGTTTGTATGCTAATTAAAATGATCCAATGAGCAAGAGAAATTTATTATTTAAGAGAATATCCAATTAGTGGAGTGATGCCTTTGGGTGGATAAGAGTAATGTGCAAGCTGAGTAGCTGGCCTTAGGAACACAAGTGGATCAGCCCAAATAATGGATCACATTAGAAGGAAATCAGAGAAGGTGGCCACAGATGCAAGTCTGTGGGATGATATGGTGCAAGTTCTTTTTTGATTACTTTCCTTTTCTCTGTGAAGTAGGAAGCAGGATCATGAGCTGAAAGGATGGAGAAGGAAACATTGAATCTTAGAGAAGAGAAAACATGAAATAATTGTTAAAAATGAGAAGAATGAATGAATAGGATATATTGAAAGCACCAAAAATGGGACAGAATTTTCATTTTGAAAGAATGACAATAAACTAGGAGCTTAAAGTCTGTCAAGGTACGAGGCAGTTACTAGATGACTGAAACAGGAGAGGTATAGTATGATAATATGTGATCTGAGCCAAAAATAAAGGAAGAAATGTTGTCTACCTAACAGCAGTGATGAGCAATAAGCAATTCTACCCCCCTCCATCCCAGTAGAAAAAGGAGTATGGGAATGAGAATAGCCACTAATTAAGAAAACTTCAGAGAAAGCAGGGAAAGTAATAATATCAGCTGTTGAGCACTTAATAACATACCAAGCACTGATTTAAGATTTTACATATATGTCATCTTCATAGCAGTCCTAGGTAGAAACTATTCAAATGTCCGCTGTATACTTTCAGAAGCCGAGGCACAGGTAGTTTAAGTAAAATATCATGCAGTTCATAAGTGGTGGAATCAGAAATCATAACTCACATGAATAATTTTAATAAAAAGATGATCTGGATCAAAATAAAGATGCAAATAATAAAATCATTTGAAGTGAATTAAGCCCCAAAAGAAGCAATTATAGGCATTAACTTAATCATGAATATACTTTATAATATATTCAAGCATAAATAGAGAGTGGTTTCAGTATTAGACCTCCTCTCTAGGATACTGATAAAGCCTATAGCTAGAAATAACTTCAGTTAATGCCTTTGTTCTGGCCTAGATTTTCAACTTTCTTTATGGTCCTTACTCCTCATTGCCAGTCCACATTGTCTGTGTCTGTACTCCATGATGGTCTGATTGAAAAGCTGCTTCTAGAGACAGAGCTAAGTTTCGTGGTATTTAAAGTTCAAATGATCTGGGGGCACTATCTAAGAATAATTTTTTTAAAATATGAAATTAGAAACAGTTGCTTGGAAAGAACCCAGGCATCCAAGGCATGCTATGAAGATAAGCTTCATTGATAAGTCTGGTTTAGGATGTTTCCTCCTACAAAAAAGTTGTGCTTTATTTTCTTGCAAAGGAACAGTACAGCCCTTAAAATATAAGCCTTCTGTCTTGACTATGGCTTAATAACCATATTTCTATTCCTTTTTCTTTTTCTATTTGTATTTCTGTTCCTAATTGTTATTTAACAATTTGAGATAACTTAAGAACTACAAGAATTGGAAGTCTTCTGTTTAATTCCTTTACAATGTGAAAGCCATCTACTCTCAAAAACCATTCTTTGATAGTCTAAATCTTATTGTATACAATGATTTTATGCGGGAAGAAGTATCTTTAAGATGATTTTATTTTAACCTAGAGGACTCTTTTTCATCTTAATCCAGAGAATTTTCTTTAGTAGCCTTAAACTCTGTCTTGTGTTCTGGTGGATATCAGGTTTCATTACCTTTTCTGGCAGGAGTTTCTTCTGCTTCTATGTAAATACACGAACACAAAGAGGTGCGTAAAAGGAGTTGTCCTGTTCAATCCTACTGGCAGCTACACATATGAGAATTGAAGGAAAGAAAAAGTAAAGGTTTTCTTTATATCTAAATTGTCTGAGGTGAAGACTTGTAAATGGCTTGTTAAAAACATATACATTGAGAATTATATTAGATAACTTCTGTTCTGTGCATTATGTATTATTCTGAAAGCTTGGAATAGAAAGTAATTCTTAATGTACATTAAGATAGATAGTAAAAATCATAATCGTTGAGATCAACTGGGCAATGACTGGTAACATACTAGGACTTGACTCGTAACAGACAAAAGATAGTTAACCTGTATGTCCACTGGCCATGGAATTTCTTTCTTAACATAATCTGAAATTTTTAGTTTTTGACCTTCGAGAATCAGTGTGGAAGGAGACTTTTTATTCAGTAAGATAATTACAGATTTGAAACTGCCATGTGCTTTACTAATGAGCCTGAATATTTCTAGCTATTGCAATTTGTTTTCTCCTAGGCGTTATTACACATAATCTACCCCAAATTACAAAGATTTTACTTGTGTTTTAAACATTAATCCATGCACTTATCTGTTCCATTTTAATAATGGCCTGGGCCAGAAGTGTGCCTGTTTTACACCACAGATTGCCAATATTTTGCCCAAATAAGAAAAAAGTTATAAATCAATATTTTTTTCTCTTTGTGTTGAGACATGGAAGATCAAGTTTGCATTTAATATTAATCTATTATTTACCTAACTATACATAATCTATATTATTTTATTGTGAAGATTTTGCACATGCATTACTCTCAAATTTGTCAAGGAAGACACGCCTATAGAGAAACAGCTCCACTGTGCAATGAGTGTTCTGATGACCTTGCACATTTCCATGTAGGTCACGTAAGTGAGGCTCATCTGCAGTCTGACACAATTCTTGAGAGAATGTTCTGGGGTTCTTTATGGAATAAGGAGAGACAAGCAGCCTAATGTGGAGTTGCCACCAGGCCTTTTCCAATTCATCTCCCTAGTTTCATTTGAACACAGAACTTTACACACTTTCTCTCTTAAAGGTACGTTTTCAGGCTTCTGTATAAGCCTTTAAAAATGCTTGGCTGTAATTCAGGGTTATTTTCTCAATGACAGAGTGACCTTTCCTTCCCTTCAATATACGTGCTTGGAGCTGCCAATGAGATTGGGCAGTACTACTGCTTTGTGTACCTCTTTGTATGCCATCTGTCGTCTGACCTGTTTGGTGTCATCCCAGGGGACAAAGAATTCAGGGAACTGACATTATGCTGATCTTGTGTTTCCTGTCTGTGTAATAAACTGTCAAAATCCATGTGTTGTCACCTTACCAGCCAAATCCATGAAAGAGTGGTGAGTCATTCCGTTTGCTGCACTTGTGACCCTTGTGGTTGCATTAGCCATTGGATTGTTGGCGAGGGACTACTTGACTACTTGACAATGCCGTAACTCATTAATATAATGTTCTGAATTCAAGCATTCAATAAATGCCCGTAGCTTATTTATCTTACATGGTAGGTGTGCTGTGTAGTTTGAAGATCACAATATATGTAAATTTCAAGCTGTATATATTGATGTTATTAAATGTATATTTCTTTATCTTTAAAATAAAAATACCACTAAAAATGCTTATGTCATAAATGAAGATAAACTGAAATAATAATAAATATCATTTTTCAGTACTTACCAGTTATAGGACTCTGTTCCAAATCCATTATGCATGCTAACTTATTTAATCCACACAGCAACCATAAATTTGGCACAGTAATTATACTTATTTCATAGATGAAGGCACATGAGATTATGTAACTTGTCCAAAGTCACATATGTACAGCCGAGATGAGGACCCAGGTATTCTGACTTGAGTCACTTTTAATTACTGTATTAAGTTGTGCCTGTAGTTAATGAATGAGAAGCTCCCAAACATTACCATTTCAATGGTAGCACAAAGAAACTTCATGACCACTGTTCATGGAAATATCTGCTTCTACAAATCAAATACAGAGATAGGGATTTCCTTTTCTCAATTCCGGAGATAAGTTGTTGGAGCCTTCCGTTGAAAACATGCCCAACACTTATTTCACATCAATATTTTCTTGTACAGATGGAATTTCTATAATATAGTATACTGTTTTCACTGTTCCTTTGTTACATGTTGGCTATAGCAGCTCCACTATCCCAAGGGGCAACAGACATATGTCCACAAAAGTGCTCCAGAATACCAGAACTCTTTTTTTTCGTATGGTTCATAGTATATAGGTTATAATTTTGTCTTTCTTTAAGAGCCATGTTTGGTGACAGTCTATTATAGAATTGCAGCTAGTAGTTATATGATTGGGTAAATTTCATGATGTAGGCATATTCTATATGCTGTCCAACATGACCGTAAAAGTCATTTATTTGAACTTTTTTGCTTTGGGCTAAAGTAGATTTCTGCATGCTTCTAGGTATCAATTACTGTGCTATCTTAACTATCTGGAAAGATAAAAAAAAAAAAAACTCAATTAAAATTTGCAGGTTCAGTAATATCATGACTACTTCTATGGACATTTAAAAAGGCATTTCGGAAAATATGTTTAGGTTTTATAGCTAGGTTAACTCTTGGGAACAAGAGCCCATATTTATTCAACTTTTTTCAAATGCTGTACTGTCATGGTTCAAAGCTCCTAAATTAGTCTCATCCACTATGCATTTTGTTAGTTCAAGTTCATGCATTTTATGGTAGAATTTGATATGCTACATTTTGCGTGATCTAAGGGCAAAAAGTGGGAGGAGAGGGAGATTTTATTACTTTCTAAGTTTAGCTCAAAATTTGTTCAGGAAATACAGACTTAAAAATTGTTATAGGATATTGGCCATTGCAAAACAAACAATTTTTTTAATTACTCAAAATATGTAATTCAAGAGAACTGTAAAATGATAAAAATTATGGTTATCCAAATTATCAGTAGTGTATTTGTGGTGCAGTTTATGGAATAATATCCTTTGAGGTTATACATGAGTACTCTGCTCTAGAAAACGTTAAAAAGGCCTCTTCAAATCACAACTTTTCAATTCCCAAACGGCTACATAAAAATCTCACAAATATTTATGTAATGTTATTGTAGTTTAAAATTACTTTTATGAATGACATGCTTTGAAAGAAATTTATCAAGTAATTTTTTATATAACTTAGAAAGTTTGTAATTGTCAAAAATATATATGTCTAATTTACTTCTGCTCTATGCTTGTCAATTGAATTGAAAGTATATATATATATATATATATAATGTAAATGACTATTAGCTAATTCAATTTACTACTAGGCTCTAGGGGGCTATTTCCAATTGTTTAATTTCAAAATTCCCATTAATCATTTTAATACAGCTTAATTTACATTACATTCTGGACCTGCCAACGAGTGCTTGTATGCTTCGTTTCTATCATTCTGACTGGGAAAAAAAAGTACTTTTAGTCACCATATACACGTGGTGTTGCAATTAGAGAAAGACAATGTTACTACTATATTACTACTATGATGATTACTACTACTACTAATTTCACTGCTAGTTGTCATTTATTAAGTAATTGTACACTCTCAGCCTGATTCTAGACTGGAAAAGTCTAGAATCTATCATTCTGATTGGAAAAAAAAAAAAAAAAAAGTACTTTAGTCACCATTTACAAAAATGGTGCTGCAATTAGAGAAAGATAATATTACTACCATGATGATTACTCCTACTAATTCTGTTAGTTGTAATTTATTAAGTAATTGTACATACCCAGCCTGATTCCAGACATTTTAAATCTATGATTTCTAATTCTCACTAATAAAAGATTATTTTATTTAATTCACTGATAAGGAAACAGAGGCACAGGGTTGAATAACTTACCAAAAGTCACTTTGCTTGTAAGTGGCAAAACTGGATTTTGAAGCCAGATTCAGTTTGACTGCAAACGCATGTTCTTTGTGTAGAGAGTTGTCATATAAAGGGGCACCTTGGTTGGTCATTGTGCTGATCCACGAAGGGTGGACCATTTTCTTGGTGAAGTCCTCTAATTCAGAACCACTGTGTAGGATATAAAACTCAATTTCGTGAAAGCTTTTTGGTGGATTTACACATGACAGAAAAAATTGGTTATTATGTGTATTAATTTATTGGAAAGCAGATATCTTTTATTCCAATGATCAGAATATTCATAATTATTCTTATGTAATTCCTGACATGAGGATATTAGGGATATCAAATCAGTAATAAGAAGGTGCTTAGTGATCTAAGAGTCAGAGTAAAATGAGATAAATAATCTTGAAAGATTTTTTTTTCTAGGCCATAAGGGAACTTTCAATGTCCCCCCCTCCCAGGGCTGATTCCCCAACAGGTAAATATATACATAGTAACAAACCACTTCGGAATGAAGTGAACACTTCTGTTAGAGAGGTTCTCTGTATCTGTTCCATCTAGAGCTTTTTATTTTTAGAATTTCTTTTTCAGACTTACAAGTAACCATTTAAAATAAAGTATTTTAAACCAAGAACTATACAAAGTTAGATACCGAATTGTATTTTTTAGTTCAAATCCCATGTCCTATTCTCCTCTCAGGGATCTGTTATCAGAATTGGAATTTGAATATTTCAAAATATTTGAATATTTCAAAAACCTCTTAACAACTAGTTTAGTACATAAATGCTACTACCTTTTACACTGGCTGGTAATTCAATTTCAGATACTGTGTTTAAGTTTTTGAACTACTCTACAGTTGTTTTTATGGTCTAGCATAAAAATTGGAGTTGTTGAGTTAGTTTCTTAAACTTATCCATTAGATATTGAGACAATTGTAGACATAAAAAGTAAACCATCTGTACTCATATTTTCTAGGGCTAGAAAATAACAACTGGTCTTATAGAATATACAGTTTAAAGTTTGTACCTAGTTTGAAAAGAATATAGAACCAATGTAACGATCAAAACTCTAAGGTACTATTTTAATTCATTAAAATTTACTGAATATTTACTCAATAATATCCACCATGGGCCAAGCACTGTGCTAAGCAATTGGTATATAGTGTCCCCAAGACAGTGATAAGCGCCCTGATTTCAAATAACTCACAGTCTAAGGAAAATGTGAAAAGGTTAAAAGGCAATTTTAGGCCGGGCGCGGTGGCTCAAGCCTGTAATCCCAGCACTTTGGGAGGCCGAGACGGGCGGATCACGAGGTCAGGAGATCGAGACCATCCTGGCTAACACGGTGAAACCCCGTCTCTACTAAAAATACAAAAAACTAGCCGGGCGAGGTGGCGGGCGCCTGTAGTCCCAGCTACTCCGGAGGCTGAGGCAGGAGAATGGCGTAAACCCGGGAGGCGGAGCTTGCAGTGAGCTGAGATCCGGCCACAGCACTCCAGCCCGGGCGACAGAGCAAGACTCCGTCTCAAAAAAAAAAAAAAAAAAAAAAAAAAAGGCAATTTTAATAGCATGTGATAAAAACTGTAAAAACAGAGGAGGCTTCCCAGAAAAAATCATTTCTAATTAAAAGTAAGGGATGAGTAGGATTTAGTTTGAAGTAACTAGGGGGATGTGTGTGAATGGGGGAGAAAGCATTCTTTTGAGGGGTAAGGGCAACTGCAAAAGTCCAGTGCCAAGTAGAAGTAAAATATGCCTTTGGAAGTCCAAGCCATTTGGCTGATGTTCCCTGAGATTGTAAACAAAGAGGATGAAGAAGGGTGTAGACTGGGTGGATGGAGTAAATGGCATCTGCTCAGAAATTTATATATATGTGTGTGTGTGTGTGTGTGTGTGTGTGTGTGTGTGTGTAGAGGTTTGTATATATATTATATTTTTATATGTCTATATGTAGAGAGAGGTGTGTGTGTGTGTGTGTGTGTGTGTGTGTATATATATATATCTGCAGCTAAGTTAAGGGGGCTAGTTTGGAAATATAGATTTGGGAATCTTAGAATGATAAATGAAATGAGATTTCCAAAGAGAAGGTGTTGAAACTTAAAAACCTATTATATATTAGCATATTAAACACTCTAGAAAAGACAGAATTTCTCACAGGCCTAAACTTCTTGAGAAGTTTTATAATATGAGTGTTAGATAAGAGATAAACCAAGAAGTTAATACCAAATTCTGGGGGCTGGGAGAAGTTCAGAGAAGACAGAGATTTAAATGGGTTGAAGCTGTCATGGAAGAAATTTTTCAAAAAATTAAAATTATGTATGTGCATGTATGTGTTTGTATAACATATATAATTTTATTTGTCATTTGCCATTTTAGTATGAATATATATAATGTCCAAACTAAAATGTTAAATGTCATTTTGACTAGGAAAATGTAAAAATGTCTAAAGTATAAATATTATATTCTTAATTGTATCTCCAGGAATCTTTGTGGCCGAATTAACAAATGATGTTCAACAAGGCCCCAAATATTTACTTTTAAACAACAATTTGTTTATCATTCATGAACAGTGTTGAAACTTTAACAGTCTGTATAACTTAGAAGTTGTACAGGGTGGTCACATTTTATACAAGTGTATGTTCCTGAAGACATCATGATTCAAGCTCATAAATCATGTCTACATTTCCTATAGAAATTAATGTAAAGCGGTGGGGGAAAGCATTCTTAAAGTTCATAGATACAGAATAATAGGGGTTGTTTCTACTTTAATGCTGCTTTTATAAAATTTTCAGCATTATTCCCAATATTTTATAGATTATTCTCTTATAAATTAACAGTAAAGTGCATCATGGTTGTTAGCATTTTCATTGTGTTTTACCACAATCTAACTTTCATTCCAAAGATTTATTTTTATTTTTCTGACATTAGCATCACCACCATTTTATGAGCCCTTTCATGCTTGGAAGATATTTTTATTACAAAATATGTGAATTATAACTAAGAAAACAATTAGGATAATAGTAAAGTAATGGTGAGCACCCTTGCCTCTCCAGAGTCTATTCTCAACTCAGAGCTTGAATAATCCTTTAAATAGATACACCCTAGGACCCCTGCATATCTGTACCTTTGGTAGGCCTTTGCTCAGAACTTCAGTAGAGTAGAGTAGAGCAGAGCAGAGCATAGTGCAGCTGAAGTTGAATGAGTGAGGAGGAGAAAAGGATGGGGTGAGGGCAGAGAGATAAGAGTATACCAGGTAGGGTTCTGTGGGCCATTACAAGGACTTTGGTTTTACTCAGAATGAGATGGAAAGTCATTAAAGGATTCTGAGCAAAGGCTTGTCAAAGGGACAAACATATAGTGATCCTAGAACATATATCATTAAAGACTCATTAAGGCTCTGAGTTGCAAATAGACTCTGGGGAGCAAAAGTGGAAATGGAGTTGTGAGTTTGCTACCATGGCAATTAAGGCACTCCAGCTGCAGTGTTCCCCTTGCCATTTCCCCCAATAGGCCAAACACATCCTCCCACCCTGTTTGTGCTATTCCCTCTGCCTGCAATGCCTTTTTCCAAGTATCTTCATAGTTGCCCATTTACTTCCTTCAGATCTCTGCTAAAAAGTGATTTTTAATGAATATATCTCAATACTTTCTATCTTCGTTTTCTAATTTGCTTATTCTTCTTAGCACTTACAACCATCTGACTTATTGTTTAATATACCACTGTTTTAAAATAAAAACAAAATTTTGTTTTGTTGTGCAGGTTGGTCTCTAACTTCAGGCCTCAAGCAATCCTCCAACCTTGGCCTCCCAAAGTGCTGGGATTACAGGCTTGAGCCACCATGCCTGGACTAATCTATTTATTTTTCTATACTTGTTTATTGTCTTATTCGCTCAGGAGAATAGATACATTATGAAAAAAGCAGTTATCATTTTTCTCTTTCTTGCTCTTTTTTTTTTTTTTATGGCTGGATCTCTAGCACAGAGCACAGTGTTTGGTACATAGTAGATGCTCAATAAATATTTGTGAGATGAATGAAAGAATGTCACCTAGAATCACTCCATAGCATTTCTCTTGCAAAGTGTAGTGTTCCAAAGGCTGGGGGGGTATTTCCAGTTAAAATGAAGCTATAAGCCCATGTGGCATTTCAAAATAAACATGGTTTACAACCAATTTGGTTCACATCTTTGAAATTATGTGATTACTATTTTTACTGAGTTATTTACATAAATTAAAAGTGTTTACGTAAAGTGAGAATTAATATTTTAATTATTAAGGTATTTCAAATGTGCATGATTTAAATTAATATAAAATAAAATTCCATATATATAATCTACCACAAGAGGATTTTTCCTTTCAATTTTTGCTTTATAGAGCACTTTTTCTACAAATAAATTTAAGCAAGCAGACCTACAGAATGAAAACAAAAGCCTCTATTGTAATAATAACAGTAGGGGAGAAAGTAGGAGCAGTGACAGAAAAACAGAGAATGGCAAACACCAATAAAGGAATAATAAAAATTAAGACACCTTTAGGTGACAGCCTGTTTTCAATCAAACCACCTGTAGAGTGACAATCTTCTCAGTAATTTTATAACACATAGACTTTCCTTTAAAAGTTAAACTTTAGGTTGAGCATGGTAATTGCTGCCTATAATCCCAGCGCCTTTTGGAGGTTAAGATGGGAAGATAGCTTGAAGCCAGAAATTCAAGGTGATTCTGGACAAAAAAGAATCTCAGACCATCCCCTCAACCATCCCCCTCCCCGCAACACTCCTCTGTCTCTCAGAAAAAAAAAAAAAAAAAAAAAAAAAAAAAAAAAAAAAAAAAAAAAAAATTAGCTATATACGCTGGTGGTGGTGTGCACCCGTAATTTTGAGCCCAGGAGTTCAAAGTTAAATTGAGGTATGATGGAGCCACTGCACTTAGCCTGGATAACAGAGGAAGACTCCATCTGAAACAAAAAAAAAAGGAAAAGAAAGGGTTCAGAAATGTTTTTAACTGGGATTGTCTAAAAATATACATGCAGGATCACATTTTTTTTTTTCCTTTTTTAAGAAAATTTCCTCAGAAGAACACTGTTTCCCAACTCTGATCACAACTTGTCTACTTTAGAACCATTAGTGTTGCTATGAAGAATTCAAGAGGGTCTACCTGCCAGTCTCCGGCTGATCCTATAATGCATAATCTCTTAGCATGTTTCCCTATACTGCAACCTCTTCCCTAAATTCTTTGGATTTCTTAATCCCACCCCATTAGTATACAAGACAGAGAATGTAAAGCTACAATATATGGTGAAGAATCCTCAAAGAATCTCAACCCCATCAACTGTTCCTAAGAAACTATTATGGTGAAGACTAATGAAAGGAATAGTTTTTTATTTACATCCATGCAGACCTTAGGTCTGTTGAAATAAAATTTGGTGTTTACATGTCTGTTATACCTGGCTAATAATTTGTCTAATGAACATAAGAACCATAATGAAATAAGATTTTTTTAATCAGGAAAATCAAAGGCATTATTGAATTGTTTTAGCAGGTTGTGTTTTATGCCTTTAAAACCTGATTTGGTTCTCTTTATCTGTGGGCTTTCCTCAACTTCTATAGGCAAAATTGGTTATTTCATTCACAGTACTCCCACCAAACTTGTTCATGTTTGTTTTTATGGCACTTAGCGCATCACAATGCAATTTATCATTTAATCTATTTGTTTAATTCTTCTTACTCCCAGCAAATAGCAAAATGACTGCTTTGTAATAGATTTTGTATGATTCTATCACTGGTTTAAAGTGTAATATTTTAATTCAGAATACTTTATTTTAGATGCTTAGATTTATGTCACATAAGTGAAATTTGAATATATTTTATTTTATATTGACAAATTGTGTATTTTGCATGCACTCTTGCAGCCCAGTAGATAAAGAAGGCACATTCTGAATTTAATTTCATTAGCTAGAATCTGTAATGGGAATATAAAATGACTCAACATGTGTTGTTGCCAGCAACAAATGCCACCCTAGTACTAATGAGTCAGATCTAGTTTGAATGGCACAGCCATCTAAAAAGTCAATAGTCTATTATAGAGCATGTTTTGGAGCAAAGCATACAGCTAAACACTTTCAATGCTTAGCTATTATGCTTCTCATGATTTATTTTAAAATTTTTAGACTTTTGTTATAGAAATTTTAAGTTCCCATTGAAAGTTGGACTACTCTTCTCTAAAGAACCTTTTATGTCTCTTTTGGCTATTAACATAAAGAAGACAATAACTCTTAAAATTAAAGTAGTAAAACCCAAGATGGTTTATTTCCTTGAATAAATTTGGTACATTTCAGATAATGTAAATATTCTCCATGTTACCTATAAGAAATGCTTTTGGGAAGATATTCATCAAGCAGATATACCTTACTGACCTGGATATGGTTTAGGATTGGGAGTCTTGCTCCTAATTTTTCTATTCACAGATGTAAAGTTAAGGGTTACCTGCATTATGAGTGGCATTTCTTAGTCACTCAATCTCCATGAAACTTGAAACACTTGAGCTAAAATTTGTCATAATGAAGAATTGTTCACATACTGATTTTGTTTTCTCTTCATATAATTATCATACAAAAAAAGCTTTAGCCCATAGTAAATCCTCTCACATCTTAAAAATTCATCTATAATGTCACATTTTCCAAGAGTTATTGTTTGCTTTATAGTATTTAATTATTGAATACTTTGCATGATGCATTTCAATTCAACTCGAAGATACAGAGAAAGAAAGCATGAAACTTCTCTCTGAATTGAAATAGTGACATTTAATACATTGGCCAAAGAGAAGGCCATCATTGCAGGCTCAGTATACTCCCAGAGCATGAAGTCCACTCCATTCAGCCTCCAGAGAAGAGCAAAGAGATGAAAATCAGAAGATGGTGCTCAGCTGATGAGGAGGCAGTCAGACATAGAAACATTCCTCATGTGCCTTTTTATGTTTATTTGTTTTCTTTCATTTTGCGAAGCATTAGGAAAAAAGACCTGTTTTGTGAATTCTGCAGAACTCAAAAATTACTAGTAGAAATGGTCTTTGGACATTTATTTATTGGTTAATAAGATCATATACAATTGTCTTCTTATTTTATTTTATTACCAGTGAGAAGAGAATAAAAAGTGAAATCAGCAACAATGTATATTTCAAATAGCTGGAGAAGTCTCATATTGGTCACTGCCATTTGAAATGTGATAGTGGGAACTAGGGAAATATTAGAGAATGGAGATCGTATTTGAGACCCAAAAGACAGGGAGCGAAAGAGATCAATACATTCCTGTACTTTTTGCTGAAGCTCCTTAACATTGTGTTTTTTAAATTATTATTTTAGCTTTATTGAGGTATAATTGACAAATAAAACTTGCATGTATTCAAGATATACAACGTAATGTTTTAATTATACAACTGCATTGTGAAATGATTGTAATAATCAAGCTAATTTACGTATCTATCCCCTCATATCATGTGCCCATGATGAGAATATTTAAGATCTCTCTTCAGCAAATTTTAAGATTATAATACAATGTTTTTAACTATAGGAACCATGCTGTGTATCTGGTCTCCAGAAATTATTCATCTTACAACTGTAAATTTGTACCCTTTGGCCAACATCTCCCATTTCCCCTACCTGCCACCTTTGTTAACTAACCTTCTACTCTGTTTCTGTGAGTTCGACTTTGTTAGATCCCACATGTACAGGAGATCATGGAGTATTTGTCTCTGTGTGTCTGTCTTATTTCACTTTCCATAATGTCTTCCAGGTTCATCCATGTTGTTGCAAATGTCAGGATTTTCTTCTTTTTAAAGGCTAAATAATATTCCATATTGAATAATATTCCAAATATGTATCACATTTTCTTTCCCATTCATCCATCAATAGACAGTTAGGTTGGTTCTTTCTATATCTTGGCAACTGTGAATACTACTGCAATAAACATGAGCATGCAGATATCAGTGATTTCATGTCCTTTGGCTATATACCTTGAAGTGAGATTGCTGGATCACATGGTAATTCTATTTTTAATATTCTGAGGAACCTCCCTACTATTTTCTATATAGCTGTGCCAACTTAAATTCCCACCAACAATGTATAAAAGTTCCCTTTTCTCCATATCCATGCCAACACTTGTTATCTTTTTACTTTATTATAATAGACATGCTAACAGATGTGAGGTGGTATCTCATTGTGGTTTTGATTCGCATTTCTGTGATGATTAGTGATGCTGAGTACCTTTCCATAGACATGTAGACCATTTGTATGTCTTCTTTGGAGACATGTCTACTGACACCTCTAGCACATTACCTAATAGGGTTGTTTGGGGTTTAAAAAGTAAAACCATATGAGTTTCTCGAATATAATATATATTAACTCTTTGTCAGGTAGGTGTTTTGCAAATATTTTCTTCTTTTTTTTTTTTTTTTTTTTGAGATGGTATCTCGCTCTGTCACTCAGGCTAGAGTATGGTGGTGCGTCCTTGGCTCACTGCAACCTCCGCCTCCCAGGTTCAAGCAATTCTCCCGCCTCAGCCTCCTGAGTAGCTAGGATTACAGGCATGCGCCACCAAGTGTTGCCTTTTCATTTTGTTGATTGTTACCCTCGCTGGGCAGAAACTTTTTAGTTTGATGTAGTTCCATCTGTTTATCTTTACTTTTATTGTTTGTGTTTTTTGTGTTTTATCCAAAAAATCATCTCTGAAATTACAATTATAGAGCACTTTTTCTGTTTTCTATTAGAAGTGCTAAGGTTTCAGGTCTCATAATTAAGTCTTCAATTCATTTGGAGTTGATTTTTGTGTATGTGTAAGATAAAGAGCCAATTTCCTATTTTTGCGTATGAGTATTAGATTTTCTAACACCATTTATTGAAGAGAGACTCTTCTTTTCTCTTCATGTATTCTTAGAGCCTTTGCCGAAGATTAATTTATCATATATACCTGGGTTTAATAGTTTTCATGCCAGTATGCCGGTATTGTATTGTTTTGATTAGTTTTGTTTTGTAATAATTTGAAGTATCAGGAAGTATGATGCCATCAACTTCATTCTTCTTGCTCAAGATTGCTTTAGCTATTTGGCTCTATATTAATTTTAGTTTGATTTTCTAGTTCTGTGTAAAATGCTATTGGAATTTTGATAGGAATTGAATTAAATCTGTATACTGCTTTGGAATGTGTAGGTATTTCTACAATATTAAGTCTCCTCACCCATGAACACAGGATGTTAATTTATTCATAGCTTCAATTCTTTATTACTGTTTTACTGTTTTCAGTATGCCTTTCACCTCCTTGGTTAAATTTCTACCTAAGTATTTTATTCTTTTTTATACTATTATACATGGCATTACTTTCTTAATGTCTTTTTTGAATACTTCATTGTTACTATATGGAAATACAACTAATTTTTATATGTTAATGTTATGTCTTGCAATTTTAATGCATTAATTTATTAGTTCTACCAGTTTTGTTGGTGGAGTCTTCAGAGTTTTCTATATGTAAGATGATGTCATCTGCAAAGACAATTGCCTTCCTCTTTTATGATTCAGATGGTTTTTATTTATTTTTCTTTACTAGTTGCTCTGGCTAGAACTTTCAGTGCTACAGTGAATGGAATTGGTGAGAGTGGGCATTCTTGTCTTGTTCCTAATCTTGTTTGACAAGGTTTCAAGTTTTCAATGTTTGATGTCTGCTGTGGGCTTCTGATACATGGCCTTTATTGTGTTTAGGTGCATTCTTTCTATTACCTCATCTTTTGGAAATTTTTATCATGAAAGGATATTGAATTTTGTCTAGTGATTTTTCTGCATCTATTTTTGTCATTCATTTTGTTAATGTAATATATCACATTTATTATTATCTATACAGTAAACTGAAATATATTACATCCCAGGGATAAATCTAACTTGATCATGGCACTGTTGAATTTGGTTTGTTAAAATTTTTTGAGGATTTTTGAATCTATGTTCATCATGGATATTAGCCTGTAAATTTTTTTGGTAGGATCTTGTCTGTCTTTGGTGTCAGGTTAATATTGGCCTTTTAAATGAATCTGGATGTGCTTTCTCCTTTTCAGTTCTTTAGAAGAGTCTGAGAAAAATTGGTATTAATTATTCTTTAAATGTTACATAAAATTCTACAGTGAAATTATTAGTTTCTGAGCTTTTCTTTGATGGGCGATTTTTAATTATTGAATCAGATTTCTCACTCATTAATCTATTTATATTAATATTTCTTTATAAGTCTTCGTAAGTAGTGTTTTTCTTGGAATTTATTCGTTTATTCTAGATTATCCAATTTGTTGGCATATAATTGTGATGGTAGTCTCATGATTATATGTCTGTGCTATTAGTTTTAATACCTCCACTTTCATTTATGATTTTATTTATTTGAAGCTGCTCTCTTTTCGTTAGTGTAACTAAAGTTTACAAATTTAGTTTATTTTTTCAAAAAACCAATTCTTGGTTTGTTGATGTTTTTTACTGTTTTTCTAGTCTCCGTTTCATTTATTTCTGCTCTGATGTTTGTCTTTTTCCTTTCACTAACTTTGAGCTTAGCTATTTTTTTTTTTTTTTTTTTTTTTTTTTTTTTTTTTTTTTTTTTTTTTAGCTTGAGGGGTAAAGTTAGGTTGTTTATTTGAGATCTTTCTGTTTTCTTCATGCAGCCATTTATCAATGAAAACTTATCTCTTGTACAATGCTGCATCCCATAAGGTTTTGTATGTTTCCTCCTTCATTTGCCTGAAGATATTTTTAAATTTTCCTTTTGATTTCTTCTTTTAACCATTTATTGCTCACAATCATGTTGTTTAATTTCCATGTATTTGTGAATTTTCTAGTTTTCCTCCTGTTACCAACTTCTAGTTTTATACCATTAAGTTGAAAAAGGTCCTTGGTATAACTTCAATCTTCTTAAATTTGTTCAGACTTGTTTTGTGGCCTAACATGTGATATGTCCTGAAGAATATTCCATGTTCATTTAAGAAGAATGTGTACTCTGCTGCTGGTGAATGAAACGCTATATCTGTTAGGTTCATTTGGTCTATAGGGTAGTTCAAGTACAGTGTTTCTTTGTTGATTATCTGCCTGGATGATCTGGGGTTCTGGAGGCAAGGCATTCCATACATCTCATGGTAGCCTCTCTGTTGGAGTCAGTGGAGCTATTAGTACCTTCTGCAGCCTCCCTTTTCTCCTTCCAGCCTCTCCCAATTACTGAGCAGTGTCAACCACTTCTGCATTCCAGGTGAAGCAAGAAAGAAATGGGTCTATTAGACAGTGTTCTGTATGCTGGAGGTGTCAGGCACTCAGTCACTATGCTTTTACTTTCCATGTAGGAGAAATCATGGGCTGTGGGGGCTTCTCTTAGCATCGAGCTGTGCCACCTGGGGTACAGGTGACATAGGCAACCTGGTGCTATTCTTCCTTTGATAAGTCAATTTTTGGATTTTATGATGCCACAGTCTGTTGGAACTTCTTCACTGGACTTCCAGATTTCCACAATGGTACTTTTGTTTGTAGATACTTGTTTAAGTTGATGCTACTTCAGAGGATGATGATAGAAGCTCCTGTTTCACCATCCTGTGCATCTAATTAGCTAGTGCTGCTTAAAGTGTGAGGTACAGAGCCATATCTCTGCTTTAAAGGCCTAAACTTATTAGAATGAAGGGCAGGATTGACACATTATACTAGAAATTCTTTGTGATAAATTAACCGCAATTAAGCATAATATAAATTATTATAAAATTTTTGTAAAATGAGCCTTGAAACAGGTGTTTTTTCCAACTTTTATTTTAGATTCAGGGGGTACATGTGCAGATTTGTTACATGAGTAAATTGCATGTCATGGCTATTTGGTGTACAGATTATTTCGTTCCCAGTTAATGAGCATAGTACCTAATAGGTAAATGTTTTAATCCTTGCCTTACTCCCACCCTTCACTTTGTGTCTACTGTTCCCTTCTTTGTTTCCATGTGTACTGAGTGTTTAGCTCCCACTTATAAGTGAGAACATGTGGTATTTGACTTTCTGTTCCTGCATTAATTTGCTTAAGATAATAATCTCCAGCTTCTTCCCTGTTGTTGCAGAGAACATGATTTCATTCATTTTTATGACTACGTAGTATTCTATAGTGTATATGTATCACATTTTCCTTGTGAAGTCCACTGTTGATGAGCATCTAGGTTGATTCCATGTCTTTGCTACTGTGAATAGTGCTGCAATGAACATAAGTTTGCATTTGACTTTTTGGTAGAACAATTTATATTTCTTCGAAAAAATACTCAGTAATGGACTTTCTGGGTCAAATAATAGTTCTATTTTAACTTCTTTGAGAAATATCCAAACTGTTTTCCAAAATGACTGAACTAACTTACATTCCCACCGGCAATGTGTAAGCATTCCCTTTTCTTTAAAGCCTCACCAGCATCCATTATTTTTTGACTTTTATTAATAGCTATTCTGGCTGATGTGAGATGATATCTCATTGTGGTTTTGATTTGTATTTCTCTAATGAGTCATGAATTGAATATTTTTTATGTGCTTATTGGCCACGTTTATGTCTTCTTTTGAGAGGTGTTTGTTCATGTCCTTTGCCCATATTTTAATCAGGTTGTCTGTTTTTTGCTTGCAAACTTAAGTTTCTTACAGATTCTGGATATAGACCTTTGTCAGATTCATAGTTTGTGAATATTTTCTCATATTCTGTCAGTTGTCTGTTTACTCAGTTAATGCTTTCTTTTGCTTTGCAGAGGCTCTTTAATTAGGTTCTCTTTCTTAATTTTTGTATTTCTTTCTATTGCTTTTGGCATCTTCATTATGAAACCTTTGCCAGGAGCTAGGTAATGGTGTTTCTTAGGTTTTCTTTCAGAACTTTTATAGTTTTAGGTTTTACATTTAAGGCTTTAATCCATCCCGAGTTGGTTTTTGTATATGATGAAAGGGGAAAGAGTCCAGTTTCAATCTTCTCCATATGCCCAGCCAGTTATCTCAACACTATTTATTTTTTGCATAGGGAATCCTTTCCCTTATGCTTGTTTTTGTTGGCTTTGTCAAAGATCAGATCATTGTAAGCATATGGCTTCTCTTTTGGGTCCTCTAACCTGCTCCATTGGTCTATGTTTCTATTTTTATATCAGTACCATGCTGTTTTGTTTATTTTGAACTGTAGCTATTCCTATCAAACTATCAATGATATTTTTCACATAATTAGAAAAAAACTACTGTAAAAATTCATATTGATGCAAAAATAAAAAGCCCAAATAGCCAATGCCATCCTAAGCAAAAAGAACAAAGCTGGAGGCATCACACTACCTGGCTTCAAACTGTACTGCAAGCAGTTCTTAAGGTCTTCTGGGCTTTTTGAATATTTACTATGAGCAATGCACTAAAAATCTCCCTTGCCCTTCTACCTTCCAAGTGAAAAAATGTTCATTTAACTGAAAATTTGCATATTAGTTTGAAAAATGTTAAATAATGTTAGTTTTGGAGAGCATAAGTGGGAATGCATGATGATCTTACTTTGAAAAAAAAATTAATATTATTTATTCAATAAAATCTGAATCAATATTGAGCTTAAGTGACTTAATGAAGATTTTATTTCTCGTAAAGTAACTTCTAACCTGGTTTTATTTGATTTTTGTTTGTTTGTTACCAATGTCTTAACTTACCTAATATATTCCTTACACATTCATCATACAGTTGACACTTGAACAATACAAGTTTGAACAATTCAGGTCCACTTATATGCAATTTTTCTCTGATAAATATATTAGAAAACTTTTTGGAGATTTGTGACAATTTGAAAAAACTCACAGATGAACCAAAAACAAACAAACAAACAAACAAACAAACAAAAAAACCTCCTAACCTAACCTAAAAAAAAGAGAAAAACACAGATATGCCATGAATGCATAAAATATAGGTAGACATCAGTCTATTTTATCATTTGCTACCATAAAATGTGTACAAATCTATTATAAAAAGTTAACATTTTTCCAAACTTACCCACACAAACACTTATAGGCCGTGCATGGCACCATTTGAAGTGGAAAGGAATGTAAATAAATATAAAGATGCCATATAAAATCATAACTGCATAAAATTAACTATGGTACATACTGTACTACAGTAATAATTTCTTAGCCACTTCTTTATGCCATTATGGTGAGCCCAAGTGTTGCAAGTATTTGCTTAAAGTACCATATGGTGTCAGTCATCTTCACATGAGCAATTTTTCTCTCCAGTACACTGCATAGTGCAGTAAAATGTGATTTGTGTAAGTTATAAGTTTTTTTTGTTGTTGTTGCTGTTTAATGCAATACCATAAACTGAATAATGCCATGGATATGAAGTGACACTAGCAATGCTGGAAGTACTCCCAGGAAGCAGAAAAATGTCACGCTATTACAAGAAAGACGTGAATTGGGCCGGGTGCAGTGGCTCACGTCTGTAATCCCAACACTTTGAGAGGGCGAGACGGGTGTTTCACTTGAGGCCAAGAGTTTGAGACCAACCTGACCAACATGGTAAAAGCCCTTTATTACTAAAAACACAAAAATTGGCCTGCCATGGTGGCACGCACCTGTGGTCCCAGCTACTGGGGAGGGTGAGGCATGAGCAAAGATAGTGCCACTGCATTCCAGCCTAGATGACAGAGCAAGACTTTATCTCTCTCCCCAGCTCACCAGCAAAAAATGTGAATTGCTTGATATGTACCATAGATTGATGTCTGCAGCTGTGATGGCCTAGCATTTCAGACATTTGATTCACCTTGTAAGCTGATAACATAAACTTACAGTATCAGTAAATGCAGTATTATAAATATATTTTCTTGATAACATTTTTACTCTAGCTTACTTTATTGTAAGAATATAGTATATAATACATATAACATACTAAATATATGTTAATTGACTATGTTATCAGTGATGCTGAGGGTCAACAGTAGGCTATTAGGAGATAAGTTTTGGGAGAGTCCAAAGTTAGACACAAGTTTTCTTTTCTTTTTTTGAGATGGAGTTTCACTCTTGTTGCCCAGACTGGAATGCAATGGCGCTATCTTGGCTCATTGCAACCTCTGCCTCCTGGGTTCAGATGATTCTCCTGCCTCATCCTCCCAAGTAGCTGGGATTACAGGTGTCCGCCACCATGCCCAGCTCATTTTTGTGTTTTTATAGAGATGGGTTTTCACTCTGCTGGCCAGGTTGATCTCGAACTCCTGACCTCAGGCGGTCCACCTGCCTCGGCCTCCCAAAGTGCTGGGATTATAGGTGACAAATTTTCAAAGCATGGAGAGTCAATCACCTAACCCTTGATTTGTTCAAGGGCTGATTATATTATAAACTTCTCTTTAAATGTGCTGAAAAAAATCTTTTAAAATTTTTGTTTGCTATAACATTGGATTGAATTAGATATTGGGGGTCTGTCAGTAATACAAAAAGCAGCCTAATATTTAAGAATGCTTGGCTTATTTGCTTCCTTATCTTTTCATTAAAAATTATTAGATAGACAGTGACCACTCTAAAGTAATAGAAGAAAATGCACAGGAAACTGTCTGCTCCCATTGGCTTCTTTTTCTCCTGTCCTACTAGAGAAATCTATTAAGGTTATGCTTAACCTGAAACTTGTGTCTCAATCTATAAATAGAAAAACTGTTTTTAACATCCCTAATACCTATGGTTTAAGATTAAGAATAATTTTAAGTATTTAATTAACTCATTGCAGAGAGCATATTTCCATGGTGCCAAGGCAGTTATGAAATTAGAAGGGACACTATATAAAAGTATTAATTGAACTAAGTAAAACTAAAAGTTACTCCTGCCTTTCCCTTTTTCCCCAATACCAGGAAAATTAATATGTTTAAATCGAATTGCCTTCTTTCCCCTGAATCTGCCTTTTCTCTTCTCAGCCAATCAAAATTCTACGCATTCTTCAAAGTTCAGCCAAAATGCTACCTTGTTGATAAAGCATTCTCTGACTTTTTCATCAGAAGCAATGTCTCTCTCCTTAAACCTGTAAACATTACTTCTTACTTTCTTGCACCTTTTGCTTTGTAGCATAGTAATTTATAGAAATTCCTATAGTCTTTGAGAAAGTGAACTTCCTTGATTGTATGGTTGTATCTTATTTGCCTCTGAGTGGAAATATCATGTAGGGGTTAAGTGTCTTGGATCTGGAGACAGACCCATCTGTGTTTAATGTTCACCCATTTTGTGATCTTGAGTACCTTATTCTACCACTCACATCTTCAAATTTGTCTTCTGAAACGCAGGTTTACTTCATTGAGAAGTGTATTTAAAGAATTTAGAATAGTAAGCACTTAACAGCTACTATTAGCTATTGCTATTGCTCATCTCAGCTTCAGATAAGGTGTGCATATAGTATGCAGAGAAATTAAATAAATCTATTAATAAAAATTCCATACTAGATAAAAGATAATCTATTAGATAAAGGAAGTATATTTTGTTCTTGTTTTCAGCAATTACTACCTCTCACACTTCCAAGAATAATGAATCTCTCTTTTTCTTAGTATTCCTACTTCCTTGTTATTGAATTAACAGTATTTATTGGGTTTTCACTGCTCTAGAGAAGTATAGAAGAATATATCATGGGATATAAGAAATATTATGACATGTTTCCTCATTCTCAGGATACTCAACACTACAATTATTTGACCGTTTGACTAAAATACATGAAAACAATACAGTTGCATAAAGGATTGCCTTCTCTTTGCATCACAAAAATGTATAAAATTATTTTAAAGAGGAAGGAATATTTATACAGAAACATTTTTGACATAGGCATAATTATTGTAATACCATTCTTACCAGTTGAGTTAAATGAGATAGTCAAAGGTCTACGCTCTAAAGGTCTTGTCATTATAAATTGATAATAATCTTGGCCCAATATGCAGTGTCCAAAAACTAATGAAAACAAAGCAATCTATTTTGAGCACAATGTTCATATTTTTTCATTGAATTTTAAATAAAAAGCCATTTATTTGAAAACTACCATAGAATTTATTGTTATTTTTGAAGCATTTTTTATTATATATATGGTGTTCTATAGTAGTAATTATAGTGTACATGGAATTTAAATCCATGTCTTAAGTTATTGTATTTAAAAATCACATAGATTTTTTTCAAGTGGCTTCTTAGCATAGTTTTAAGTTATTAGATTTTTGGGTGTTCTGACTCAGAGCTAGCATTTTAAAACCCCAGTCACCCTCCTCCTCTGTACTATTCCTTTTGCTTAAAATATAAACGTCCTGAGATGTTTTTAATTCAAAACTAAACAAAAAACAAAACAAAACCAAAGACAAAAACATCAAAAAACAAAAAAACCCTTCCTTCAAACCTTGACCCCTTTACAGAAAATATCGTAGTTCCTGTCTTCTTAACCTCTTAATTGCCCAAGTCAATGTACTCTCAGTTTTCATTTTAATCAAACTCTGATTTAACATTGATGGCAATTATTTTCTTAAAACTATCCTCTCTTTATTATTCCATGATACCACCTTCTTTGAATGTCCCTTTTGTCTACCTGTTAAATTCTCTTGCTGAGCGTACTTTTGTCTTAGTTTCCTTCTCTTCTCAATATGTGTGTTTGTGTGTGTGTGTGTGTGTGTGTGTGTGTGTGTGTATATATTCTCTGGATAAACCTTTCTGTCTGTGGCTTTAAAAAATCAACCCCATGGGTACAAATATGCCTAGCTGCTTGGTGTACTTTACTTGACATCCAACAGGCATACCAAATTTATCTTGTGCAAAAATACATTCATCAGCATATCAGCATTATAATCAAAGCCACTGCTTGTCTTCTTTACCTTTCCCTCTCTTTCATGCCCCCACACCGAACTTGTCTCCAAGTTCTGTAACTTTTACTTTGGCATCTCCTCTTCCTCCATAGTTGGAGCTCTCATCTTCTGTCTGTAACACTACAATAATCTTCTGTAGGATTTTCACCCTCTAGTAACCCTAGACTACAATTCATTCCTCATAGAGCTGCCCTAGTGGACTTTTCAAAGTTGGTCATGCTTTTCTCTTTTTAAAACTCTTCTATGAATCTCTATTGCCTACAGGATAAAGTCCAAACATCTTAGAATGGCGTATGAATTATTGGTTCTTCTAACTAATGTCAATTTGGTTTGCCTATTTATACTTTCATTCAAGTATTTCACTCTGCCTGGAATCCCTTCTTCATACATTTTGATTACCTTTGGAATCACATTTCTTACTCAAATCAAGAATAGCACAGTCATGAAATCTGCCCTAATGTAATTCTCTTGCGGCTCCTTTAAAATGTCCTACTTCTTCATTTTTGCCATTTCAGCCTATTACACGAACTTGTATCATACTAGAGACTACATGTTAGTGCACTTACCAGTTTCCATGTGTGCCTCTTTTTTGGAGTACATATCACATGAGGACGAGGACCTATCCCCAAGACCTAATACAGTATCACGCATATCCATAGTTATTTTTATTAAGAACATTATTTTTAATATTTAACTTAGCACAGTAGACCTTCAATATCTGTTCATGGAAAGAAGAAAAGATGAAAAGACAATGTCAGATTATAGGAAATAGTCAATATTTTTTAAAGAAAATGATATAATTTATTTTAAAACATTTTGAATTTAAGCGTTTCAATTATGACTGCAATTCACACACAAAAATATAATTCTACATGGTAAAAAATGATTATAGAAAATGCATTAAAAACAAATGCTTAAGGGAAAAAAGTAACTATGAAACTTTTTTGAAATTCTTCAAAAAAATGTTTAAACTCTTGATTTATAAATAACTTTAAGTAGCACTGGTTTGCACATGGATACATACATGTATTTAGAGAGGCTAAAGGGAGAAAGCCAGTTAAGTACTATTATTGCCTACGAAGAACAAAAGAAAGAAAAAATAAGACTGTATGCAAGTAATACTAATGGATTCTCATATTCTCAGTAGGGGCATAAGGAAATTAATGTATCTTTCTACCCTACAATTTCTACCTACTTCTGAAAATCCAAGTATTATTAAAATACTTATTTAAGAAAATAAAATATTTTTGACTAAAAATTTCTGAAGAGCAAAGTGTTATTAATACTTTCAAGTTGAAAAGGCATCTTAGGAGAAGTGCTCCAAAAAAAAAAAAAAACAACAAAACAAAACAAAACAAAACTTAATAACACATTTTACCATATTTCACAATTTTTAGATGTCCCATTTTAAAAAACTAACATCTGTGAAATATGTATGTATCTGACAATCAATGACTATTATAGTGTATTGGCAGCATTTTTGCTTTTTTAGAGACACATAACAATGCCTTTTATAATCAATGACATCCTAACTTAATAAAATAAAATCTAAATTATATTTGGAATATAATGGGTTCAACTAGCTGATAAAAATGAAAAAAAACCTGAATTCACATGCAAAAAAGAAATGATTGATTTGGATTTGATCCTCATATGATCCTCTATGAGCAAAATCATGCATTATCATTATTTTTCTTCGGTAATAATTAAACATATGGAAAAAATATATTTCTGCTTAATGCTACTCCTAATTTGACTTGCATACCATATGTTTATGTTTAACAACTTTGTAAGTTTTCTGAACAATCTAAATCAAGTATATTTTGCCTGCTTTCACAACTGTTTGAAAATAAAGAGACTCAATTGTAATGCAAATTTTTAAAAAAAGTAACTGTGAACTTTACTGATCTAGACATTTTTCAGATTTCCAGTCAAATTGCTGAAAAGCATTTTATCAGTTTATCTAAAAATATATGACTGTATGTACACAATAGATGCTACCAGATGTTCTTATCCCAGTAATGGAGATTAATGATGCATGGCTTGTCTGTTTTTCAGTTAGTATGAAAATATTGAATTTCAATGGGTATCCCTGCTCTAGTGAATTCTTCACTGTAGCAATGACTGTTATCATCAGATTTCAGTGCACATCTTTCCCACTCCGATCCAACTAAAGTCACATTTATCAACATACCATTTTCATATTCAGCAAAGAGTTTCATATTGGTAACTCAAATAGATATCTTAACCTGTACATTTAAATAAAAATGAATTTGTATTTTATGTGAATAGGATTTGCTTTTCAGAAAAGTCGTCGTATACAATGTGTACACTGGAAATTGCACAGAAAATATTTATATGCTACAAAGAACACTAAGTACTTATTCTCCAAAAATATTTTCTTAACACTGCTAAATTATGTAATGTTTTTATATTACTAATTTTTATGATTTAAAGATGACACCACCCCCTAGTTCAAATTAGAGAGCGGAAACATTACTACCTAGTTTTACACTGATTATTTTGTAAGAAATCCTTATTATCAAACACAGGCTTTATCAGTTAGTGGCATCAGTTATCAAGAACATAAAACTCACTCTAGACCAAGATATGAGAGAAACAATGTCCTGGGCTTATGTTAATGTAGGAAGAAGTGTGCTTACCTCACCTCCAGAAAATATTGCAACCCCTAAACTCTGAAGCAGTGGTTTCCTTACCCAAAATCTCAAAAAAATTTATAAATGTAGCTCATTCAGTCTCCTTTTTTGCTCTTCAAATTCTGCAACCAACATTCCAAGCCTTAAAGATAAAAGTATTTCCCCACCACAAGAACAAGCAGCTCATACCTAATGACTTCTCCATTCATACACACCTAAGAAAGAACATTTCTTCTCCTATCACACTAGATAAACATCCTCAGAGATCTACTTCTAGATCAACCTTGCACAAATAAAGCTTTTTCACATCAGGTCTTTCAGTTCCTAGAACCTGTCATTATCTCCTCCGTCTCCCACCCCCTCCAATAATGTTTTTAGATATGTTTCTTTTGTTTGGAATATTCTTTTCCCCCACTTGCCTTCTCCCTTCACCCTTAATTTACTCATCCATTTTCAAGTTGCAGTACTTCAGAGAGTCTTTCCTAGCTATTCAGGACAGGTCAGGGCTCTCAGTTAATGCTTTCACATACTATATTTTTATTTGAGTGATTGTATGATAAACATCCATCTTTTCCACTGGAAAGTAAGTCCCATAAGAGCTTCAACTATTCCCCTCACCACCCAGTACATAATAAATATTTCATAAATATATATGGAATCAACCTATTGATTTGTTTTTTCCAAATCAGAGCATTCTATCGTGCCTGTAGCGACTTCAAATATCTTTCAGTACATTCTCAACCAAGTAAATAAATTATTTATATTACAGTGACCTTGTAGTTTTTTTTATTGTAACACATTTTTTACATACATGTTTTATTTTACATATGCTATTCCTTATAGCACCTGACTGAAAACATTAACATTGACATAATCTTCTGAGTCACACATTTGGATTATTCAGTGATAGCGGTACACTCTCCATAAATGTCACTATGGCTGAGAGATAACTTTTTCAGCTTGCCTTTACCAGTTGGATCTTTACGATTTGCTTTGCTCAAATTCCTCTTTCTCTTGTAATTGACGTTTTCATATATGGGCTTATCTTCCTTGTATCAACTAACCATGCTTCTCTCTTGTAGTCAGCTGTTCTGCTGCTAGTTCCTTTTCTCAATTTTAACATATCTTAAGAATATTCAGTCACAGTTTGCCAATACTTATCTTCTCAGTTTAAATAAGCTTTATGAAAACTTGCTGTGCTAGTCATGTTATATATAATGAAAATTTTGAAGTTACGATATTTTTGCTGGGCATTCATAAGCATGGAACCACAACTATTATTCTTGAAAATTATCTGTGATATTTTAATGTGGTGTTGCTTTTTTCAATTTAATTTACCATCACAGCCACCCGATACTGAAAAGAACTATAACAGTTTAATTCCATATCAAGTAATTTTCCTCATGGGCCATAATTTTCTTTATTCACATCTCTTGGGACCAGAGGCGGTGTTCATATGCGAGAAAATAGCATGTTCAAAGGTTCAGAGTGTGAGACTGTGGACAAGGGCCAGTAGTAGCTCAGGGTAGCTAAATCGCAAGGTGCATGGCAGAGAAGGCTAGGTAATAGCTGAACAGGCACACTGGGATCACTTTGTAAATGGCCAAAATCCATTCTCTGGATTTTGACTTGCTGATCATCAGTATATTTTAACCAGAAAGTGCAAGATTAGATGTGCAAATGAAAAATATTGTGTCGACTTATTACAGACAAGAACTAAAACCATTTATATTTTCAAAACTTCATGACTCTGTAAAATAAAATAATTAGCATTTCCTTCTAAATAATCTAATTGACAAAAATATATGTGCATTTTAGATCACCTGTGTAATCCAGATTACATTTTTCTTCATGCCCCCACAAACATGCTTATATTCCAAAAAGCTAGTAGAAAGAAATAAAGTAGAAATAAAATGTAAATGATTTCCACTAAGTGATGGACGCCTGGCATTCTCGTGCACTATGCAGATGAAAGTTTCTCAGCAGTTCACAGAGGCATAATATGAGGGAGATTCAAGTTGTTACACAGCATAGAGTAATTAAAGGTGTAGCAAACTCCAAAAGCCTACACTCCAGCAGCTGTTACATGATCCACATTGCCAAAGGCGGTTTAATTTTAGGAAAACAAAACCTTATGCCTCATTAGATACATGTTGCTATTTTTTATTTTATTGTTTTTGTCATTTTGTTCCTGTGTTTGTAAACAGGTTTGGTATTATAACTGTGCACAGCTAAAAGCATAAAGATGTATCTATTTTTTGAACATGTTTAAGTAACATTGAAAGAATTTAAATCAGTATTAGAAGTTTGATTTTTTTTTCTTTAAAAGGAATTTAGAGGAAACTTTTATTGTGTAATACTGTCTGTTAGTATAACACCATTAGTTTTTATTATTTTTCACACAATGTTGATATTACACTGACTGCTTCTTCTTGATCATTTTTATTTCAATAGGCTTTTGTTTCTTTGTCTTATTTTTGTTAATGTTTAAACATTTAAAAGGCAAAGCAATTCATTATTCACCTTGTTGTCTACTTTCTCTGACTGTTCCCATAAATCATTATTTTTAAAATCTTATTTCTGAAAAAACTTTGTTTTTTTTTTTTTCCTTTTTCAGTTAAATATTTGAAAATGTAAATATTTTTGCCCTATGGTTTGGTAACGTGAAGTTATTAGATAAGATAGAAAGCTGAGTTTATTGAATTTCTGAAACATATTTAAGACTTTTAAGGACTTATTGTTTGTTTTCGCAATACTGCCACAAGCTTTTTATGTTGAAATACATTAAAATTAAATTCGAACTAAATTTGTTGAGAAATTCTCACATTTTCCTAAATGTTTAGACAGTTCCTCAAATTTTGCAAAATTAGTCCTGAAGGTTTAGCAAAACCATTTTATCTATTATGAGAATGCCTTCATGTAGTCTAATTTTCTATAATGAGAAAGGTGATATAATTTCCAAAGATGCCCAATTTGTTACAATTATTGGTTAACTATTATTACCAGGGGGGTTTAACTATTATATCAGTTTTCAAAGATAATGTAATATTTGATTCCCTTTTTATTATTGAAATTCTTGTATCAGCGGAATACTGAGTACTAGGAGAAAAAAGAAGGGTCAAATTAATTAAAAAGGTACAAATGTTTTAAAAGATGAAGTTAGAATTATTCAAAACCAAAATTAATATATGTCCCTTTCATTTAAAAGAGCTAAATTATAAATTTAAATGTATTAAATTTATCAGAAATCTACAAATGCAAAATACATTCTTAAAATTGTGCTCTCATCCTTTCCTATGCTATCCTTTAATCCAGGGGGAAAATTACTACAACGGTTGTATATTTTCATTTGTACACAATTGTCCTCTCCATGAGCTGTAGTCTCTTCCTCCCATATGTTATTTGTGGAGGGAATTAATCATTTACAACATAAAGTCATTCTGTATATTATTTTTCTGCTAAACTTTAGGTAAAATAAAATGCATTACACTTCCATACATGACATTGCTTGAAAATGATACTGCTATCTATTAAACTATACTTCAATATTCTGTTTTACCTGCAGCTGAATGTGGTGCATCTGCAACAAATAATGAAGGAATTTTGCTGTCTCCAAATTATCCACTCAACTATGAAAACAACCATGAATGCATTTATAGTATTCAGGTTCAAGCAGGCAAGGGAATCAATATTTCAGCCAGAACATTTCATTTAGCACAAGGAGATGTTCTTAAGGTAGGTGAACTCAGACATACTTGCATTTTGATCATTTTTAGCCATTAAATATACACCAGTAGATAAATATATATGCCTATATATGTGTGAATGTATATAGTATTAACTGTAAGTTGATTCTACCATTCACGCATTCAAATTATATATTAATTCTCATTTTCTATTATTGTTTCCATTAAAACAGTATGCTTTGTTTCTGATTTTTATTTATAATAAAAGGTAACTTTTTATTTTATGATACATGAATTTTAATATTTTAATAATACCAAAATAAGAAAACTTTAATGCCAAATATCTTGTCTAATAAGTATTATATATAAAACATCATCAAATGACCATCATACAATATGTTTCTTTGTCTTATTTTTGTTAATGTTTAAATATTTAAAAGGTAAAGCAATTCATTATTCACCTTGTTGTCTACTTTCTCTGTTCCCATAAATCATAATTTTTAAAATCTTATTTCTGGAAAAATACAACTTGCTTTTTGATGGTCATTCGATGTTCATTTCTTTAAGAAATATGATAGTGATTTGTTTCTATTTGTATTATATTGTCTATAATATAACTTATTTATTTTTGTTAATATATGAAGAATCTTTTGCATTTATGACTATGGATACTTTTTATGAATATATAAAGCTAACAAGTCAATGTCTATCAATTAAGAAAAAATGTACTTTGTTGATAATGACTAGTGGTATAAACATTATTTAAACATTTCGAAATAATCAAATGTCTACTTTTCTAAAAAGACAACATTTTGGCAAATAAATATTTTCATAGTTACTGATTTGTATTTTCAATATAAATATTTTGGTAAATATGATTTATATTTATCATTAGAGTAAAATTACACACTTCTAAAAGTCACATTTAAATATTTTTAAAATAATTATATAGCTTTGTTTTTCTAATTGTTAAGATTTTCTTAAGCCAGGTGAAAAATTCATTATACTTCTGTTTTCACAAATCTTGAAAAAAAAAAAAATGGAATTCCAAATTGGCTGCAGGAGGAGAATTTTTTTTTTTTTAATTAACGATTTTGACGTTATTGGTTAGTTTCTTTTTTTAAAAAAATATTATTTCATGATAATTGATGGCTCTCTAACACAATAACACTATATACTTGTAAGATTTGTATAGGCTTTGGGGAAAATTTCTCACAATGTATCTAGATGTATACAATTTCTTTTTTTTTTTTTTTGAGACGGAGTCTCGCTCTGTGGCCCAGGCTGGAGTGCAGTGGCCAGATCTCGGCTCACTGCAAGCTCTGCCTCCCGGGTTCACACCATTCTCCTGCCTCAGCCTCCCGAGTAGCTGGGACTACAGGCGCCCGCCACTTCCCCTGGCTAGTTTTTTGTATTTTTTAGTAGAGACGGGGTTTCACCAGGTTAGCCAGGATGGTCTCGATCTCCTGACCTCGTGATCCGCCCATCTCGGCCTCCCAAAGTGCTGGGATTACAGGCTTGAGCCACCGCGCCCAGCCAGATGTATACAATTTCAATATTAATTTAGGATCAATATATGCATTCTTATTTTCTGCATTTTTCCCCAACTGGCAACAAAATTCACTATGTAAAACTCTTCCACCTCTAGTTCATTGTTTGGGTGTTTCTGTTAAAATAAATTATGTTTGTTCAATTGGAGTCAACATTGAGATTAATAGGTTGCTTGTATATAAAACTGAGGCAGTGCTTTTTATTTTCAAGCAAATTATGCGGGGAAATGTATCAATACATAGATAAGATCTGTGAGCTAGTCTAGCTACTACTCCGTATTGCACAAGCAACAATAATAAACATGTGTTGGTGAGCTAAAATTCAGGAAATGTTTCTTTACATCTATCACTCATGCCTATTACTGTTCTCCCTAAAATATTTCTTTGTGATGCTTAAAATGCATCCATTTCTTTTCTATACTGATATTATTTGGAGAATGTATTTGGGATAACAAATGATTCTTTTTAATAATAAAATAAAACTTTCTAACAAAGGTCTTACTTTTTTGGAATAAAGCCATATACATTTCTAATATGTGCTACCTTGAGAAGGGTGGCGCTTCAGTCATAAGTGACAACACAGGGAGATATAATAGGGAGCAATGGAGGAAGGCAGAAAAAAAGAAAAATAAGACTCAATTTAAGGCCCTTTAAAGGATTTCTTCAAATACAGATTTCTCTCATATGTGTAAAAAGTTAAAAAATTTATGTCCACAAAGATTTTTAAGAATTCTTTAATTTTCCAAAAATATACATTCTCCAAAGTTGAAAATACTATATACTAAATATTATAATAGAAACACACCAATTCAATTATCCTTCTACTCAAAGACTTGCCTGAGATTTATTTTGAATTATTACTTTAAAACAGTTTCAGCAAGTCACTCTATAAATACAATTTAGGGTGATCTTTTAGATTCCAAATTTGTCTTCTTCATGGTCTCTCTGCCAGAATAAAAGATAAGATGCTTAATGTTACCTCATTCTTCCCATTAATCTGATGGGCAAGCTGAAAGATACCCTTTAACATAGACACATTTAGTTATATACAAACAGAAAGATGAACCCTCAAAAAGATATATTATTAATTCTCAAAAATTATGGAGCGCAAAGTCATCTTAGGCTGGAAAGTTATTTGCCTAATTGAAAACTAATCCATGGAAGATAATCCCCATCTGCAGTACTTTACAATATCGAACATAGTGGAGTCAGTTAGATTCCTGTATTTAGACTAGGATATAATAAGAAATAAAAACAAAGAGCCCATTATAAAACCCGCTGCCCCTTGACTGAGAGAATTTTAAATCATTGCTTTTTCTTTTATGTGGTAGCATTGATTACATTTTCTGGAATGACACTCTCTTGTAATCCTTATATGAGAATCAATTTTAGGAGGAGAGATTTTTTTCTGGTTTCATTTACTGTATGACATAACTATATTGGTTTCTGACCAAAGCAAAAATAACAATAACAACAATAATATGTGTGTGTATCTACATCTATTTCCATGCAAACATTCGTGTACAACTTTTGTCTCTGAGAGTTCAGTGTCCAGGAAGGCACTCATTTGCTCACTTACCTGCTGTCTTTTTCTTCTCTCCTTCTCCTTTCTTTCTATAAAGAACTTTAGTTATTGAAAATCACACCAGTAGAGTTTGCACCAGTGGGTTCTAAGTGTAAGCCATCATATGACCCCTCTAGATTTTTTTTTTTTTTTAAGTTTTGATTACTGGCACTCCTCCTAGGTTTTCTGATTCAGTTCATGTACACGTGGGAATTTGGATTTTTATAAAGCTCTCCAGATTATCTGATGACCATCAATGTAGTAATTAAGATTATATCCTTCTTTGGCTCTAGTGTTAAAATGAAGAACATTTATACATCAAAATATTTTACTGTAGTGCTTCAAAGGTAGCAGACTGTTACTCTAAATAATAAAAATTGACCTCAATATTACTAGATAATTTTGAGTCATTAACTTTATACCAGACTGAAATCTTTTTTTTTTTTTTGTACAACTTTTTTGTTCATTTGTCATTTTTCAAAGGTGGATAAATAATTTTAATAGCATCTGAGAAAATCCTATTTAGGCAAACAGAACATTTTCTAGCCACGAAAAGGCAATAATAATAAAAATAAATGAAATAAAAATTCCTATGGTGATTCTTACTTAAAGTGGAAAGGAAATTTCACTGCATCCATTCTGAATTGAACAAAACTGGTGCAGAATGATCATTTAGGAATATATCTGTTTTTTTTTTTCCAGTATGATTACTTAATGGGTATTTTAACCTGTTCACTATGAACAACCTTGACTAATTATGTGTTTTTATAATGGTGATAGAACAAATATAAAACCTATCCGTGATTGTATAGGAAACTCTTATAATTTAGATCCCTTCAACTATTAATGTTTACATATACGAACAGGAAGTGGATTAAGTGACAATTTTCTTGCATGCTACTTACTTATTTTTGGAAAACTTTAATGACACACCACAGGTAGGTTTGGATTTCACTTGACACTGCAGCTTTAAGGAATCTAAAAAGATATATGAACTGTATTTTGTTTACAAAAAAACTTTAATGTTCACATTAAAAAGAACTTTGAAACATATGTGCCTTAAAGTACATTGACAGAACAGCACAGCTAATGCAAAATCTGCTCTGACCTGTGGTAAAATCCAGTTTCTATCTATATGATCTCTCACTATTTCCACTTGAATGACTAATGGGAATTTCAAAGTTCACCAGTCCAAAACACACATCTCCTGTCTCCTCATTTTTCTCTATTTTAGTAGATAGAAACTAATTACTCAATGATGAAATAGGGTTCATTCTTGCTTCCTTTTTTCTTTCACACTTTGTATATTGTCTCTCAGCAAATTCTGTGGTTCTTTTCTTCAAAGTTCTGGAACCAATCATTTCCCACCTTTGTAAATAACCTTGGTCTAAATTATCATCTCTTACTTGTGTAACTGACATTGTTTCTAATTGATCCTCCTATTTCCACCATCTTAGATCATGTGAGCTATTATAACAGAATAACATAGACTAGGTGGTTTATAAATGATATACATTTATTTTTTGAAGTTCTGAAGGCTGGTAAGTTCAAGACTAAGGCACTAGCAGATTGTGTTTGATGATGGCCACCTTCCTCAAAGAGTCATTTTCATATTGCGAACTCCATGGCTAAAGGGATGAATAAGCTCTTTGGGATATCTTTTATAAGGGCACTTATTCCATTTATGAGCTCTGCCCTCATGACCAGTTAGCCCCCAAAGGCCCCACCTCCTAATACCATCACCTTGAGTGTTAGGATTTGAACATATGAATTTGGGGGGGATACAAATATTGAGACCATAGCATACTTTATAGACTGTTTCAAAATCAGCAACAAAAGTGACCCTTTTTCATGTTATGCTTTGGCTCTAAACCTTTTTATGTTTCTCATCTCATTATAAGTAAAATCTAAAGCCCTTACCTTGGGCTGTATGATTTGGCATAATTTTAATGTTCCTGACCTTTCCTTTTGCCACTCTTCCTCTAGCTCACTCCACTCCAGGCATAATGGCCTCCCTGCAGTTTATCAAATATAGCAAGCATGCTGTATTAGTCCCCCGCCCCCCCCCCCTTTTTTTTTACATTGCTGTAAGTAAATACCTGAAGCTGTAAAATTTATGAGGAAAAGAGGTTAAATTGGCTTACAGTTCTGCAGGTTCTACAAACATGGCACCAACATCAGCTGGGTTTCTGGTGAAGGCCTCAGGAAGCTCACAACTGTGGCAGAAGGTGAAGGGAGAACCTGGTTTATTACATGATGAGAAAGGGAGCAAGAGAGCAAATGGACAACAGATTCCAGACTTTTAAACCAGCAGATCTCATGTGAACTAACTGAGAGAGAACTCTCTTATTACCAATGGGATGGTGTTCATGGGGGTTCTGCCCCCATGATGCCATCACGTTCCACCAGGCCCCACTTCCAACAGTAGAATCACATTTTATCATGAGATTTGGAAGGCACAAACGTTTAAACCATATCACATGCTCCAACACCAAGCCCTTTGCTCAGGCTATGTCTTCTGCTTGCATGTTCTTCCTCAGGATAACCACATGGCTGTGTCCCTCATTTCCTTCAGGTCTCTACTCAAATGTCATATGATCAGAGTCTTCAATGGACCCTCTTATAAACTGGTAAACTTACCTCCATCATCTCTTTCCATAGTATTAATCTGATCTATTCTTCTTCATAGCACTGATCTACAACCTGAAATATTATGCATTCATAGTTCACTCCTTTAATTTTTGTCTTCTCCAATAGAACACATGCTATAAGACAGCAGGAACTATTTAACTCCACTTCATATAGTAAATGCTCAATAAATATTTTTTTCTTCTAGAAAGGGCAAATTTACTATATAATTTCAGCTACTTTCTATGTAAAGCAAGAGAAACATATTTCTTTCTAATTAAGTTCAATTGTTATTGTTTCTAATCTAAGAAAAGTGAATATATTTTTATACAACATAGTTACTTCTAAATATTTTCCCCATTGCCATGTTGTTTTGTCCAAATATAGCTTATAAAATTCAGGGTTATATTTGGTGATATATTATTAGATAAACATGCCCACTCAATCAATGTTGCCCAAAGTTATTCTAACCTTTGAAAACATATTATGCTCCAGATTATTTTTCTACACACCTATTTTGTCATTAAGAATGGGCTTTAGAGTTATGTAAACCTAGGTTCAAACCTATCACTTAATAGTCATACAATTAATGAAAAAATTACTCAAGATTTCTAAATCTCACCTTCCTGACCTGAAACATTCTGATAATAATAAAAACTTACATTCGGTATTGCTGTAATGACTAAATTAGATAATGTCTTTAAATTAAATGATGTTTATAAAGCACTCAGCACAGTGCTTGCCCCTGCAAGCGTTCAGTGAATATTCATGTAATAGGAATATATTTCAGAGTCTGGATAAAAATTTGCAAGAAATGTAGCAAAAGATTTTTGTATAAGTGACCTAATTTTTATTTTCAACAACCTTTTTGCTGGGCAGTGAAAAAACTAATCTAGGTCAATTCAGGATAAACTCAGTCAATTCTGTATTTGCCAGTTCAACGTCTGCACATATTCTGGCATCAAGACTTCAAGTTGTCAAAAATGAAAAGTACATTTTGTCCTAGGGCATTATCTGTTTGTGGCAGCAGCTGCTGAGCTCTCTCATTTGCTACTTGGTCTGAAGTCAGCAGTACAATTGGGCATCTACTGCTGGATCCCAGTTATCCCAACTGCAAAACCTCTTTGCATCTACCAGCTCTCTGCAGTATATTCTCTTCTGCTTATAAGAAGCACTTTTCAATTACTCTGTATATAACACTGAGTTACACCAGAATTCCATGTGACTGGCTCAGGCTCAGTTGTCCCACCAACCGCACATACCTGCTGTTTTCTGTTTTTTTTTTTTTTTTTTTTTTTTTTTTTCTTTGTACCTCTTTTCTGCAAGCATGTTTGCCACTTTTCTGGGCTCCAGATAGAAAGCCAGGTACATGTTTCTTCTGTTTTCTAATTATTGGTATTCTATTATTCCTCCACCCAAAAAGGGTAAAATGCAAGGTCCTGTCTTAGAAACCTAAATCAGAGCCTAATTAATTTGTTCTCTACTTAACTCATCTAGGGAATGTTTCTCTAGTTTGTTTGGAGTCTGATTATTTTATTTTTTTCAAAGTGGCATAGCATATGGCAGAAATACTGAACTTCTTTTCTCACCCTCACTTGTAAATATGTAATCTAATTAATTCTTTCAATTAACATTTATAAGAGGGGTTTATTATATGTAGGCTCTATGCAATTAACATCGAATAGCTCCCATTGTCAGCCTGGTAGAATGAAAATTGAATACCAATGAGAAATACTATTTTCTGTTTTCATTGTTGCTGTGTTTGTTGTTATTTTCTTATAAAAACTAAGGACAATGTTCAGAATAAAGGAATGTAGCAGAGCATTCCTTTATTCTTTGGAAAAGAATTTATTCTATTCCAAAAATTCAAGGCAATCTTTTTACCACGGTTAGCATTGTGTAGTCTAAAGACTTATTTCTTATGCAAAATGTGGACTATGGATGATTATGGAGAAAAGTCAGTAAAGTAACTCAAAATTGCTTTTGAAACTGGGAGAGAAAAGGTTAGGAGGAATGGTGTCGTATTTATGAAAAATTAGATACTCAAAGGACTTGATTAATAACATTCTTGTAGAGGTATGATAAGGTTATTAACCTGTTGTTTTCTAAAGTGTATTATTTTCAAGTTTCTTTCCTATCTATGTGTGAGTCTTTGGGAGTAGCACTTGTGAGAGCGTATTATTAAATTTTCAGTAATTTTGAGAGCTGATTGTTGAACATAGACAGTACCAAAAATTAAGTTATATTACAATTAGATTGTAATTAAATTACAATTAAATTAACTTAAATTATATTAAAAAGAAGAACAATAAATACAATTTTTTTAATTTCCTAATTATTGTACTACTTTTACTATTATCTGTGCTTTTGAGGTTATTTATGTATATTGTATCCCTATGGTAGAAATACCACACCACATTGTGCCCCTTCACATCTCTTCCCAACTCCACATTCAGTGACGTCACATTCACATTCAATGATAGCTTGATGTCGGCCAATGGGAATATTTACACTGTGGAAACTGGCAAATGCTACAAAACATGGCTTAACTTGTTGTTTGCTTATTATATAGATGTAAGTGGAAATGGGTTGTGTCTGTGGCCATTACATTATGAATAACAGTATATATTGAAGAATTTTTTTCTATTATTCAATTAACCAAATTAGTTGCTCATATCATTTACAAACTAAAGAAGTTCTGACATAACCTTGTTTTTGATTTTTTCACTTTCCTTTTATTTGTTAACATTAAAAACAATCAAGCAGTATTTATTTAGGAAATACTCTTGTTTGTCAGTTGCAATCATAAATTGCATACACAAAAGTCTGGCAAAAACAGTAAAAGCATTCTTTAAAAATCAATTAGTTATATGAAATATACAGTCATGAATATTGTATATTTTATTACCATTTGTACATTGCTCGACACCTCCCTAAAATCAGGGATTGGAAAACAACAGTGTGTGAGCCAAACTGGGCCTGGCACTTGTTTTTGTAAGTAAAATTTTATTGGGAGAAAGCCATGTCCGTTCATTTGGATATTGTCTATGGCTGCTCCTGTGCCACAATGTCAGGACTGAGTAGCTGTGACAGAGATGATATGCCTTCCAAAGCCTAAAATTTTATTATCTAACCCTTCTTAGGAAAAGTTTGTCAATATCTCTTTATTGCAATAAATGCTATTTTAAAAACCTTATGTACAAATATACACATTTAACAGTTTTTTGTTGTTGTTTGTTTGAGAACTGGTTGTTAAACATTTTTTAGCACACCAGTGATCTTATATGTCCAGCACACATATCTGCCAATTCTGCTTGCTATTCATTGGAATCCTGTATTAACTCTCCCCTCAAAAGCACTCTCAAAGTGCCAATTTGTATAGACTGCTATGTTAGGCCTCATAAAACCCTTCTCCTCTTCCGTTAAGTATCAGGAAAATAAAATGATTTGTAATAAGCTGCAGAACTTTAATGTAGAGTTGGAACTTCAGCTCTATTATACAACCAAAAACCACTTGCCCCTGGAAAGCTGGTCCTTCATTGTTTCCCTCCTCCTTCACTAAAACATACTAGCTCATATAATTGAGAATACATTATGTAGCTACTTTAGAAACCTAAATAATTGAATGCAAACAAAAGTTCTCTACTCTATTTTACATTATCTTTGCAGAGAATATAAAAAGTTTTAGAATAGAGCCTTTTTTGATTGACCATTATAAAAATTGTTCTTTATTTTATATGCACACTTGACATCCAATTCACCTTTTCAGAAAATGTATTTAATTTCCAAATCAAACTATAAAACAAATGACCAAAAGTAAAAATGCTTGGATCCCAAGAGGAGGAATAATTTGGAGGTTTATATAATTATACATATATGTACGTGTAATTTCTGTCTTCACATTTTACTTTTATATTTACTTTCTGCTCTTGGATTCAGGTTAACACCTCACTTGCTAATTCATTAGATAAATGAGTTAGAACATGCTTTCTGTTTATATATTTATCATATCATTCACAACAGCAAGAGTTTTGGGTGTTGATAAGTAGTTTGTTATAACATGGTTTAACCTACTGGATTTAGGAGAGTCTGTACACCATAACTAATTTCAGGACCAGATTTACTACCAAAAGGTTTGGCAATTAAAACATGGCAATGTTAAGTTTGAATTTGTTCTGGTGTAAATAATCAGACAATTGCAACTTCTTAACAAATTAGATTCTCATCAAATAATTTCATTAACATTAATAAAAGTCATCAATACCTTTCATGATATTAATCCTTAAGTCAACTTAATAATAATAATATACATTAAAGAAAAAGGAGATTACACTTAAATAGGCAAAAACACACTTAAAGATCTTGATTTTAATTAGAATAGAAATATGAGCAGTAACAGTCTCAAATAAAAGTCCTATTGCTCTAGTCAGACTCAATTTAATCACTTTGTACTATATATTTACTTTTGAACAAAAGGCATATTTTGTTCATTTTGTTTTCTTATTTGTATGCTTGTATTCATGACTAGTTTAAAAGTAATTTTTCTTTGGTTATACTGCTTTGTCCCTTTGTTGCCTTTATGTTTTCATCTATTTAACTACATTTGAAGAATTTTATTTATGAGTTAAATAGCATTGACTTGATCATTACTATAAAACTCTTCTCTTTTTAAAGGCTTCCTAATTAACACTTGACTTTCATTTTGATTAAGCAATTTTATGCATGCTTCCAAAATTTCATAGTTGAATGATCCAGTTTCATTTTATTCTGATGATTATAGTGGAGCTTCAACAGTATTTGTTTTCTACCTTTTGACTCAGCAATGTTAAATACATTGTAGCTAGCAGATTTTTGTGCTGAATTAGATTCAACCAGCTGAATCTAAAATAATTTTCATTTCCTGAAAGTACTAGCTCTTTTATCGTGCCCTTTCTTTAAATGATTTTTTTTTAAAAAAATGTCTTATAAAAAGTTTTTCTTAAAAAAAAAAAACCAAAAAACATATACATATGTACTGCCTGGTTCAGTGGCTCATGCCTGTAATCCCAGCACTTTGGGAGGCCAAGATGTAGAGATAGTTTTAGTCCAGGAGTTCAAGACCAGCCTGGGCAGCATGACAAAACTCCATCTCTACAAAAAATACAAAAATTAGCCACGCTTGGTGGGGTGTGCCTGTAGTGCAGGCTACTTGGGAGGTTGAGGTGGGAATGTCACCTGAGCTGGGGGAAGTTGAGGCTGCAGTGAGCCATAATCACACCATTGCACTCCAGCATGGGCGACAGAGACCCTGTCAAAAAAAAAAAAAAAAAAAAAAAAAAGTATACTATATGCTTCTAACCAAATATACAGAGAATTTTGTGTTTATATATATATATTTTTATTTTTAGGTGAAGAATGATGTCTTACTATTTTATTTTTTTTAATTTTAGTTACAGCACCTAACACAGGCATAGAACTGAATAACTATAAGTTGACTTATTTTGTTACTTTTTACATTGTTATATATAGGAAAATTTGTATGTATAAAGTAATGTTTCTACTATCCATCATTAATTTTTGCTTTTCATTACTCCTGAAGATTTTTTAAAAATTAGGAAAGACTTTTTAAAGAAATTAAAAACAAATTTCAACAACCAGTTTTTACTTTCCCAGTTACATTAATTACTTGTTCTATTTATATTCTCCCTTTATTTGGCCTTTTTTGGCAAACTAAAAGTTATTACAATGTATCCACACATAAATAGAGAAGTAGTTTTATCCAAGAAACAATTGTTTATATTTTATTTATGTTTATATTTTTCATAACTATTAAATTATATGTTGGTGAGAAGTTAAGAGTAACACAAGGAAAATATTACTTGGGGATATCTCGATAATATCACCACAAATAAGATGCACTGGATCTAGTGGTTAAATGATTTGATTGTGAAAGTGCAGCTCTAAACACAGAATTTATATACTATGTAATATAGAATCATAAAATAAATGTATTCAGAAGCACACTTCTGAGAATATTGAACATTGGAAACTGACAGACATACAAGTTATATTTTGCCACAAGCAAGGTTTTCTTACCTCTGAATTATCCCCAATGACTACTATTCTTAAGAAATGAAAAGTTAAATGTTATGTAATCAAACCAAAATCATGTATTCCTGAGCTACCAACCTCAACATTTAGTTTGATTTTGTTGAAGACAGAAATTCTTGCTGATAACTAAAACAGAAACTTATTTGCATGATAAATTAGATTCCTCCAGGGATTCAAGGTATTCCCTGATAATATTAGGAAATTTGTGTATACAGCCCTCTAGTATCCAAATACTCTCAAGAGTAAATGTACATTTTTTAAAAACTTGACAGAGTTTATAAAAAGAGAGAGACCAAGCCATGTTTGCTGTTAGGAATTCAATGACCATGTCGCCTTGAACTTAAGACTCTCAATTCCTCACTTTCTCTTATTTCTACCTTCTCTCTCTGCTGTAAAGAACAAGTAAACAAACTGTAGAAGTCTAGAGGGTATACATAAGTCTATAGATTCCATCAATTACAAATGGAGTGTGCAAGAAAGACCTTATCAGTGGAGACTTAGAATTTCTGTGTAGAAAATGTTTAGGGTAATGTGGGTAGAAGAGAACATTTAGGGTCCCTGGAAAAAACTTTGGCATAACCTTAACATTAAATTCTAGTAAAGATACTTTGAAAGAAAGGTTAATTATACACAAGTTTTTTTAAAAAATCATATTAAAACATTCTAAATAAATCATCAGAGTAAAACCAACTATCAATTATAAGAAAAATATACAGATTAATATAATAATAATAAAATATTCCATTGTGTACCACCTAAAAAATCATCTCTTAGGTAACATCAATGTAGTTATGGAGGAACGCTTATGCTATGGCAAGATCCCTAGATGTGGAATCTAACATAATTTTTGCTCTAACAGCAGACCATGAGTAACTAAGACAATCTGAGCTAACAGACCTGTAATTTCAAGCAGTATTCTCCACTTTTTCTTGTTATTATTGTTCACCTAAGAAACCCATGAAACTCCATGAAACAAAATAGTATAGAATAAAGTCTGTCAGGGAGAGTTGATCTCTAGGGAACCACAAATCATTGTAATATCTAAAATATTTTTGCTTCCAAGAACCAATTTTTACACCCTTGGAGGTCATAATGATTATGTTGAGAATGCATGCCTTACAGGAAAAGGAATGGTAATACGCATTGTTGGTAAACCCTGGATTTAATTACTACACACTTTTTAGAAAACTATCTAGAAATATATGAACATGTCCCATATTTCATATCCCATATTTCTAGATATCCCATATTTCTAGAACTTTTTTACTGAAGTATAAGTACCAAAAAACATGAGGTTACAAGTAAAAGAGTGTTTATATCAGCATTACTTGTAGTAGCAAAAACTTGAGTTCATTAATACGGGAATGGTAGAGCAAGTTATGATGAAGTCACTGTACATCTCTCAAACAGAAGAATTTGTATTACTGACCTGAAGAGATGTCTATAATGCATTAATAAAAGAAAAGCAAATTAGTACAGTAAGCAGTTATACCTTCAGAAAAATGAGAATGATGTGTGGGAGCTTATCAATTTCTTTATTGTATATTTTTGCTTTATTAAGTTGTTTCTAAAAGCATTTAGAACTCCTTTAACTTAATATTTTTAAAAATGTCAAATATGAAACAAATTAACAAACATGGAAAAGTTACAACTGCACCAGACACAAATATATTTTATATTAATCATGTTGTTGGAAAAGCGAGTGTTTGATCTCCTTGAGAAAGTTGCAGAGAAACAGCCAACTAACCAAGTAAGCAACTTTAGAAACCAGTCTTTAGGTAGGTATTCTTAATTTTAAATTGTCTCCCAGAAAAAGGATTTTTAAAATAATAAGAACAGAAGCTATATCACCTGACTTAAGTCTTACTTAAAGTATACTAAGCTTGGAATTTTAAAATTATACATGTGAATTATAACTTCCTTAACCTTGTGTTCATAGAAACCAATATATTTAGTTGTCCTTAGGAAATGTACTGATCTGATTTAGAAAAAGTACACTTTTCTCTTTTTCATACATGTAAATACATGCTCTGAATTATTATTGACACATTTACATTTTAATTATAAATATATTTTGCAGATTTACGATGGAAAAGATAAAACAACTCATCTACTAGGTGCTTTTACTGGTGCATCTATGCGTGGACTGACACTTAGTAGTACTTCAAATCAGCTCTGGCTAGAATTTAATTCTGATTCTGAAGGGACAGATGAAGGCTTTCAACTTGTGTATACCAGTAAGTATTTTAGAAGAGTAAAATGGTGAAACACTGGGGTGTTGCATGTATACTAAATAATTACATTGCACAAATTGGAATGATACCCAATATTTGATGATTAATTTACAGCTCCTTTCTACATATATAATTTTGTGTGACCCTAACAGCCTGGTAAGTTACAGGTATTTTAGCTATTGCCATTTTACAGTTGAAACAACTCAGTTTGTTTTACAGAGGTTAAGTAATTTTTGACTCAGAGTTTATTTTTAAGTAGCAAGATTCTCCTCATCCAATATTTAAGAAATACAATAAAACTTTTGACAGATGGAAATCCAATGTTTGAACTCCCGTCTTTAACTACAAAAATGCATACAACACCTGTGCAATGATTATCATTAGTCAGTTATAAATGATAACTAAAAGGCTTCAGGTCGTTTCACACTAAAGAGTAGCTAAAGCTTTCAGTTTGCTCCGCTTTTGTGTTGACTTGTTTTATAACAAATTCTTTCTCACAGATCTATTAACTCATTATATTAAAGTCAGCTATTTTGACTATTTAAATAAGTTGAAGTTAAAACACTAAGAACCAGAGGTAGGTGGGTTACATCAATTGTTATATGAATTAAATGAATGTGTTTTACTAGTACCATAATATAAGAAACAGACTAATTACACCAATGAAAAATAAATTCTATTCAAATAGTATATTTCTTGAGTTTCTACTCTGTTCAGGATTCTGTACTAATAGGTTAAAGTGCATATAAAAGAGGTGTTATTTCCTATGTATTTAATAAATTTACAATCTATCAGATCAAACTGATTCTTGGAAGGTCAGCGCACTCGTTAATGTTGTATAGCAAAATAAGTAGCAATACTCAAAAATCTTTATTGCTAGAATGCTTGAGAAAATCTACTGACTCGTATAAATTTTCTCAAGAAGTCAGACGAATGGAAATTATTGTAGAAACTAAGAAGTTAAAAAGGTTACAGTATCAAAGATAATCATATGGGATCTTAAAGGGAATTTGAATCAAATTATAATTAGTGTAAAGAGTCTATCTTAATGGTATAAGAAATAGGAGCCAAGAGAATATACTGACTCATTGTATGAAAACATTTTTATGCATAATACTGAGACATTATCTATTTCTTTCAGGGCTTTTCTGTCTACCTGTTAAAACTGTTACATCACTAACATTAACTAAACATAAATTAACAAAAGGAATGCTGAATATATATTTTTAAATTCTCATAACTGTGTGTACAATGTGATTTCTTATGAATCTTCCTAAAGAAAAATAATAGTCTAAACAAATTGTGTTTACAAGTATTGTTATGTGATGGACTAAAAGTAATGATATTGAGTACTATTGCTCAAATGTAATTGGTGTGATCTGCTCAGATGGGAAAACTTTTTTTTTTTTTTAATCTGCTTTCCTCTTTCTCTTTCTCTGTTTTCTAACAGGGCCACTGATGCTTTTAAAGTAATATTACAATGAATGACACAACGTTTACATAATGGTTTTTGCTCTGCATCATTTTGCCTTTCTTTTCTTTTCTTTCTTCTTCTTCTTTTTTTTTTTTTTTTTTCTTTTTTTGAAGACAGAGTTTCACTCTTGTTGCCTAGGCCAGAGTGCAGGGGCACGATCTCTGCTCACTGCAACCTCTTCCTCCCAGGTTTCAGCAATTCTCCTGCTTCAGCCTCCCTAGTAGATGGGATTAGAGGGGCCCACCACCATGCCTGGCTAATTTTTGTATTTTTAGTAGAGATGGTGTTTCACCATGTTGGCCAGTCTGGTATCGAACTCCTGACCTCAGGTGATCCTCCCGCCTAGGCCTCGCAAAGTGCTGGGATTATAGGCATTAGCCACCGTACCCAGCCTGCATTTCTGCTTGTCTAAAATATTTATGGGTTTCAAAGAGGAAACCTGGATTTTTTTGTTTTGATGCATGACATCTATGTAGCTTGCGATTACTGATGAAAAAATAGTGGCCATTGTAGGACATACCTATATTTGAAATTATATGGGGTGCTCAGGTGTCTGGAATGAATAAGATCATTGACTTTATTGTCTTTAGTTTGAACTGTAGAATTTTAAAAAAACATATATTTTAATTAGCAAATATTTGAAGTCACACCTCTTTCCTTAACTAACAATTAATTAATAATTGTCCATTAAAGGAAATGTGTGTTTATGAAGATTGGAAACGATAGAAGTGGGAAGAGAGTATAAAGCTGTCACTCTTAAAAAGAGAAAACTTACATTTGTAAATATTTTTCGGTCTTAGAAATAAAACTAAAAATTTCAATATCATATCTGTAACCAAAATGTTTATAGCCTACTTCCAAGATATCTTTGGATATCAGTAGACAATTCTGTGAACCAACAGTAGGGTTCTGAGCTGTATTCTGTTGGGAAGGGCTTTAGAAAGAGTGACACATCCGTTTTTAAGTGTATTTGTTCCTAAGTATTACTTCTTATTTTTATAGCGGCAACTCTTCTACATATCTGCAACTATCTAAATAGTTAAACACAGATTTCCTAGCTTTAAAAGTAGTTTGTTCCCATCCTCCAAGTATATACTATTTGTTTTCCAACCATAGCACCTGTGCCCAGGCTATTTTCTTTATTGTGCATGTCCTACTGACTTTGGATACCAATTGAACTTCAAGATCCACCTCAAATATTTACTCGTGAATGCTTATCCTGATTCTCTCAGCTGGAATTAGCAGATATTTCAATTTTATTTTTGTGCTAGTTTATATATGCAACTAATATAACAGTTATCACATTGCATTGTGGTTATACTTGTTTGCAAGCATATGTGCATCGTTCTTCAATAGGTTATTTTCCTTCATAGCATCTTTAGTCCATTTAGTTCAATTGCTTCTTTTTACATATTCTTGATAAATTAAGATGTCATCTGAATATGAATTTTATAAAATGCTTTCATGATAGTAAAATGGTTCTACTAAGCCACATATTTTAAATATTCACAAAATTATTGGAAGCAGTAATTATTCAATTCCTGAACATGATAGAATGTGCATCAGTGGTTCACATAGGGAAAATGGGAAAGACCAGGATTTCATGTTTAAATGCTCATATCCAGTTATTCCTAGGGCCAACTCTAACCCTGTCCATTCTGTGGTACATTTCTCTTACAATGATTCCAATTTCATTTCTGAAATATCTGAGAGAATAATAGGTATTGCAGAGGAGGTCACAGTACTCACATTGAGAGAATCAGAACAGGAGCGAAAACATTTGTCTAGGGAGGATCAGGTAAGACTTCATAAAGGAGGCCGTATTAAAGGTCGGGTTGGTGGTTCACAGAAAGAAATGGTGGGGAGTATTACAGACAAAGAGAAAGGAATGAGGAAAGACACAGAGATTAGGAAGAACATTGAAGGAAAATAATCTAGTTCAGATTAATCCCACATATCTTGATGCTTCTCACAATTTCTACTGGGGGAACAAGCAGGCTTTTTTTGGCCATCCTATCAAATGATACCTGCACTATTTAATGATAGTCACCCTCTATTCCATTATCTATTTTGTTGAGTTAGCAACATTTGCCATTGTCTGATTATTTTCAGTTTTGGGTACATAAGATTGCATTTGACTGACATAAAATGAAAAAAGTATGTTAGAACAGACCTTTAAAGTGCATTTTATTTCAATTATCTTATTGATCCATTCATTATGTAATTGCTAAGTATAGCAAGTGGCCTGGTACACACAATGACTTAAATGTTGCTTTTGGCTTTAAGTGATGGAAAACCTTACCATGGCCTAAATAATCAGGGTTTATTTTTTTCATATAAGAAAAAGTAAAGAGTGAGAAAGTAGGTAGATCTTGATTCAACTATTTAACAAGATCAACAAGGATTTTGCTCCTATCTTTCTACTATGGCATGCCTAGAGGGTTCATTTTTTATTTTCATGTTTGTGGTAACATAGTCATAAGTTGGCTACTGTAATTATGGGTATGTTTAAGGCATGAAGAAAGGAAAAATGGATAGTGCCAGCCACATAGACTCCTTTTATCAGAAATACAAAATCTTTCCTGGGAATCCCTGTAAGATACCCTCTTATGTCTCTATCCAAAACTGGGCCATATGATTCTGCCTTAACTTTCCAGCAAAGCAGCCTGGAATATTCAGTATGTGGAAGACTAAATAATTAGTTTAACTTTAGACCATCATGATTCACTGCTAGATATAGTTAGATTATAGCTGGGAACAAAATCAGAGTTGTTAGCAAGGAAGAAGGGAGATATTGAGAAGACAACTTACAGTATTTACTGCAATGTACAGCTAGTTTAATCAGTATTTTTAAAAAATAGGTTAAAGATACTGAACTAATACCTGCTTCTATGATTAATAGTGTCATGGAAGGCCAGAAACTCTTGGGTGTTTATAAAGGAAAAGTATTTGGCTGACTCTTGATTAATAGTTTTAGCTCTACTATGCTAAGAAGACTGTGAGCTTCTCTCATCTCCTTCCACCAACAAATAAATTATATACATACCTAGTATGAAAATCTTGTACCACACTAGAGGGGGAGAAGATATCCCATTCCCTTTTCTTTTTTTCTTTTTTTTTTTTTTTTCTGTGTCTTGCTCTGTTGCCCAGGCTGGAACCTCTGTCTTCTGGGTTCGAGCAATTCTCCTGCCTCAATCTCTTAAGTAGCTGGGATTACAGGCGCCCACAACCATGCCTGGCTAATTTTTTGTATTTTTAGTAGAGGCAGTGTTTCACCATGTTGGCCAGGCTGGTCTCGAACTCCTGACCTCTAATGATCCACCTGTCTTGGCCTCCCAAAATGCTGGGATTAGAGGTGTGAGTCACCACACCAGCCCCATTCTTTCTTCTAAAGCAAATCAAGTCTGTTCAGTCTTCATCTTTAGAGTTGTCAAGAAAAATCTCATTTAGTCTTTTTGGGGAAATATTCTTCTCCCATATAAATAAATTTCTCAGCCAACTCTAGTTTGATCTGACAATTAAAGTTTGGACAGCTATACTGTTGAATATAAAACGTGTGAGATACACTTAGATATTTTTTGACCTCTGGGGGCTTTCACTGCTCTTTCATCCCTCTAACCTCCCAGAATCCAACTCCCTTATTGAGTCAGGCCAATCTTCCTCATTCTTCTCAAAACAATTACTGTCATTTACTCTTGCCTTTGAGAAATCTGAAACTCATCCCAAATAAATATCCAAATGAGACATATTGTTAGGTGCTTTACCCGACACAAGTTACCTGTTAATTTCCCTGTGAGGAGGAACCAATAAAGGCATACCTGTTCTTCTGAGAGAGTACAGGGAGTAGGGTGAGAGAAAATTATTACTTCCTTCTAGAGTTGGAAAACAGATCAGAAATTGATATCACAATACAGTATCCTTCCTAAAACATCACTCTGTTCTGGATAATCCTATAACAGAATTCAGCAAAACCCAACAGGATATTCTGCCCAGATTCCTCCAACCTCTCAACACACATTTCAAGAACGATTTCTAAATCTGGTGTATTTTTTACTCTCTAAAGGCTAAGTTGTAGAGACATCATTTATACTTGGTCACCTGGCATATCTTCCCTTTTACTCTTCTATTGAAATTTACTAATTTATTTATTATTAAAATTATTAATCTGGTCATAGTTTTACATTTTGTGTTTTCCCAGTGGATATTATATATTGAGAATATAGAGAACAATTAATAAGAGAAAGTTCCTGCCCATAAGAAAGTAACTTTTTAGTGGGACAAGACATAAAGTTATGAACAAATGGTAAGAGAACTACATTTAGAAGTAATTTAAAACAGGGCAATGGGTTAGATAGTACAGATGAGACCACTTAGCTAATTTGTTCAGACTACATCTTAGAGCAGATGTTATCTGAGTTCATACCTAAGTGATAAGAAAGAATAACCACATACAGGCAAAGGGTTCTAGGTAGAGGGAGTAGCAAGTACAAAGGCCTAAAAGAAGCCTGAGCTTGAGTTCTATGGCTGTAGCTAAATGAGCAAGGAGAATGAGACAAAACGAGAGATAAAGTTGGAAACTAGCAGTAGCAAATAACCGGGGTTCGTCATCTCATGACAAGGGAATCGAGGTCAAGGACACAAGAAGTGGGTTTAGGAGCTGAGGTTTAATAGCCAAAAGAAAGAGCAAGGAGAACAGCTCTCTTTCTTGTGAGAGAGAGGGGTTCCCAAATGGGACTTCCAGCCCACAGCGGAGTACACCAGATTTTATAGACAGGCTTACGAGGTGGTGTCTGATTTTCATAGGGCCCAAAGATTAGTTGAACCAGGTATGATATTTTCATAACACACCAGAAGCTGGCTAACCCATCCTAATCTTATTTTGCAAATGGGATCTTTGCCTGGCCTGTACCATGTTGCCTTCTCCTTACTGTATGCATGGCTGGCAAAGAGAAGAGAAGAAGGAGCCACAATTTTGAACATGCCCAGTCCCAAGTAGCCTTTTTCTATTGGCACAACTGCCAGCATTCACCATGTAAGTGTCCAACTTGCTTGTCTATGTTTGCAGCTTGATTTTAGAAGCTGCTCTGTTAGAAAAGAAAATGACAAAAATTAATTCAAGATGTATTAGAGACTTAAATGTTAGACCTAAAACCATAAAAACCCTAGAAGAAAACCTAGGCGATACCATTCAGGACATAGACATGGACAAGGACTCATGTCTGAAACACCAAAAGCAATGGCAACAAAAGCCAAAATTGACAAATGGAATCGGATTAAACTAAAGAGCTTCTGCACAGCAAAAGAAACTACCATCAGAGTGAACAGGCAACCTACAGAATGGGAGAAAATGTTTACAATCTACTCATCTGACAAAGGACTAATATCCAGAACCTACAAAGAACTCAAACAAATTTACAAGAAAAAAACAAACAACTCCATCAAAAAGTGGGCAAAGGATATGAACAGGCAATTCTCAAAAGAAGATATTTATGCAGCCAACAGACACATGAAAAAAATGCTCATCATAACTAGCCATCAAAGAAATGCAAATCAAAACCACAATGAGATACCATTTCACACCAGTTAGAATGGCGATCATTAAAAAGTCAGGAAAAAACAGGTGCTGGAGAGGATGTGGAGAAATAGGAACACTTTTACACTGTTGGTAGGGCTGTAAACTAGTTCAACCATTGTGGAAGACAGTGTGGTGATTCCTCAAGGATCTAGAAATGCCATTTGACCCAGCCATCCCATTATTTGGTATATACCCAAAGGATTATAACTTATGCTGCTATAAAGACACATGCACACGTATGTTTATTGTGGCACTATTCACAATAGTAAAGACTTGGAACCAACCCAAATGTCCATCAATGACAGAATGGATTAAGAAAATGTGGCACATATACACCATGGAATACTATACAGCCAGAAAAAGGATGAGTTAATGTCCTTTGTAGGGACATGGATGCAGCTGGAAACCATCATTCTCAGCAAACCATCATAAGGACAGAAAACCAAACACCGCATGTTCTCACTCATAGGTGGGAACTGAACAATGAGAACACTTGGACACAGAAAGGGGAACATCACACGCCGGGCCTGTTGTCGGGTGGGGGGAGGTGGGAGGGATAGCACTAGGAGATATACCTAATGTAAATGATGAGTTAATGGGTGCAGCACACCAACATGGCACATGTATACACATGTAACAAACCTGCACGTTGTGCACATGTACCCTAGAACATAAAGTGTAATTAAAAAGAAAAGAAAAGAAAAAAATGACTTGGTGGCTGCTTTTCATTAAAAGGAAAAACTTACTAAGAACTCCCATACCCCCACTATCTGCCTAAATAATTTCTTAACTCCTGTATCATCAGAGGTGAGGTGGAGTATAGTACGGGCTTGGATTTTATTTAAAAGGCACGTAGATACTTTGGTCATTATCATAATGTTCAATATAAAAGTTACAAATAATAACAGCTACCATTTATCTCCCACCTACCAGATGCAAGGTATCCCAAAGAGGTAAATAATATTATTATTTCCAGGGAGAAAATGAGGAAATAAAAAGCATGGCAAAGTTACCTTCCTCAGCCAAGGTCACATAGCTAACAAGTACAGACATGGAAATTGAACTGAGAGTCTCTGCCTCTAGAATCCATGTTTCTAACCACTATGCTATACTAGCTCTGAACTCAAGATTTGGTTACTTTATATTTGAAGTTTTATAGATTTAATGTATTTTTAAAACTGTCTATGTAAATGTAAAAAAAATGAAAATAAAAAAAGAGAGAAATAATATTCTTCCCATAGAAACTTTTGTCATTTTATTCTTCCCATAGAAACTTTTGTCATTTTATTCTTGAGAATCTGAATGTTTTCATTTTTGTTACGTTTACTATCAGGGAAAGACTTAGTCCTGCTATCATTCATATTGTTCATGAAGTCTCTAAACGCTACTTGTTGAAGATTATTTCATTACAGATTCTTTTAGCCCTATTTACTTGTAGTTATCCTACTTTTATTTTGTAAAAAGTAATTGAGTATTTTTAACAGCCATCTATTTACAGAGCTAAATTGCACCTTATTGATGGATTATACTATTGTCTTATCAAAAACTGACCTGCTAAATATGCATGTTTCCCAGCCATTAGGCAGTACTCTGGGCTCAGATGTTTTCCTGTTATCTCCTCTGCACATTTAATTTACAAAAAATCCCACTGGAGAAATGTTCATTATCTCAAGAGAAAACTGCAAATACATTTGATTGTTCACAGCCTTCCAGTTTTGTTGCTTGAAATCATTTAATAATCTACAGGAAGCATGGCCATTTCAAATTTTATATTCAAATTAAAGGTGGGCATTAACTAATTTGTGATGCTTTTTCTTGCATACTAGCCTTGTGAATACACAACAAATTACTCTTTAATTTAGTTACCGGTTTGTTGTTGGCAAAGTAAATCATAAAAAATTATCAGATGACTTATTAACTCTACCTTTATTCTTACTATATAACTCATCTAATGCAAATGAAAGTAAAAAATAAGTACATTGCAAGGGAGCAATAAAGCCACCCCATGTGGTTCTATGTCCTATAAACCAGTTAGCAGATACGTTTGACATTTCTTATATTTTTAAAATACTAAAATAAACTGGGTGATAAGGGAAGTATTGATCAATGCTGCATGATATAGTCCAAAGTATTTTAACTGAAATTCTAAAGAAAGGTTTATTAATTAACTATCATTTACATAGACAATACTAAATTTCTTCGTACTAGAATAATAAAAGTATCATTTTCATAGCCTTTGCATCATAGAAATCTAAGGACCTACTAATTTACACGTTACATAAAATTAATTTCTGACAAGTTGAAGACCTAAATGTAAATATCCAAACTTTAAAATGTTTAGAAAATAAAAGTGTGACCTAGAAAAGCTGTGTCTTTAAGGTAGAAGAAGATTTCTGAAATAACACAAGCAAAAATTCATCAATAATGAGTAGCATTTCTGACCTTCTAAGCACTCCTTGAAGTGTAGAAACCAAAAATCTGGCAACTATATTTTTCAGATTCTTCTGCCAACAAATATCTCTGCTTAGATTCTGCCAATTAAAGACAGACCTGTGAGAGCTGAAAGGTGAGATTGATGGAGAAGCCATTATTTTCCGCCAGCAGCTACAGGCAGGAGTGTGTTGCTGGCAGGTGGTTGTATGTGGCAGCAGCTTCCCTGAACTGCTGAGTTTCCTGAAAGCCAGCAGTAGTCTTCTGACTTTCACACCCTTTGCATTTACAAAATCATCAAGGCCTCAAATTTCTTGTTTTGAATCTTAGCTACACACAGTACATAAGTGGCTTCTGTTGTCCTGACCAAGTCTTGGAAAAAAAAAAAAAAGGAACGGAATGGAATGGAAAGGAAAGGAGAGGAGAGAGGAGGGGAGGGGAGGCGAGGGGAGAAGGAAGGGAAGAAGGATGGGAAGAAGGACGGGAATAAGGACGGGAAGAAGAAAGGAAAGGAAGAAGGAAAGGAAAAAGGAAAGTCTACAGTGTCCCTATAGAAAGGGACACTGTAAACAAAGGTGAAACATTTGAAAAGGAGGTATTTATATAATGGAAAACATACACTCTCTAGAAAAAAATCCAGAAATCAGTAAAAAAAAAAAAAAAAAAAAAAAAAAAGGCCTAAAAGAAAACCATGAACCAAAACAAATTTCACAGCAGAGGGAAGTTCAGCAGAATAAAAAATGCTTAACTTGATAGGTATTAAGAAATGAAAAATTCTTTTTTTTAGTTTATAAGTGTGATGATTAGGTTTTCACACTTGTGTGAGATGTGCCTTCCTCAAACCTTGTTACAATATCTGCACATTGCCCATCGGACATGAAAAGAAAAAAGAAATGAAAATAGAAACCCAAATAAGATGCTATGACACCATCGCAGAGTAAATAATAATTAGAAAGCTGTACAACACCAAGTACTTATGACAATTTGCAGAAACTGAAACTTGTAAACTTGGGGAATGTAAACTGGTAGTCACCTAGAAGAGTAATTTGGCAATATCTAATAAAATTCAATTTCTGGATATATTTAGATTATACCAACTATACATTTAGGCCAAATGCCAAATGCTGATTGGTTTTGACCAACTTAATATTCAGTCAAAAATGAACATCACCAACCTAGAATGTGGTACAAATATATGATGTACAAGATACAAACTTAGCACGTTTAATATTACTTACTAGTTTATGTTTAACAGATTAAAATTTAGGACAGTCTGTCAGTAACATATTTTCTAGTAAGAACTTTATATGTAGGACTGAAAACATCCACCGTTTTTTAAAAAAAGAATCTTTTATCTTAACTCTTGAAAGCAATTGGAAATGCATAGTAATAATTTCCACAAGCTTTTTTGCTTAAATACTTAACTTCCATAAACTGAAAACTAGAAGGGATTGTCTTCTTAAAGCATTTTTCTAAAGTTGTAGCTTCAAAGTTTGATTTTTTAATAGTTTGATTAGTGAGAAATACATGGTGTATCAAATATGTTTTTATTAGTTCTATTAATGAGAAAAAAGTGTAACTGTTCTGCATTTTTTTCTTTATTCCCTTAATATTCTTTGTTATGTCTCAATCACAAAGGATTATCGCAGCTGTTGTTTGTTATCTTGAAGTATTTCCTGTTTGTGAATTTTGAGGTGGCAAAGTTGACATTCTGCTTTAAATACTTCTTCATTTAAATATAAAGAATTTTAAATTAGGATGTTTTCTTGCAAGACTCATGGCCAAAATGGAATTTAATCACCAAATATTAAATACAGTTCCCAAAAATTATTCTGCCTAATATTGTGAATTTAGTTCACCAACAATGCTATAGAGATTAAAATTATTGCAGAATAATGTAATATTCATTTGTCTCCTTGCATTATATCAACTTTTATTAACATATATGGTTTCAGCAAGCATATTTCTCTAACGTATTTAGCTAACATACTTTCCCAATTTCCTTTTTAACAATCTATTTCTTCTTTATATAGCAATTTGGAAGTCTTTACTATTGACACATAAAACTAACATATCTACATTGACCATTAAATACTCTGAAATTTAAATTATAAAATATATATTTATATTTTAATTGAATTTTTTTTTAAAAAAGCAAGTAAGAGTCTTTTTAAGTTACATAAATTTTATTACATTTAAAAATGAATTTTCACATGTCACGTTTATTTTTAAACGTTGTAAATTATTTGTATTACTGGTAGTGTTTTGCTAGTAAGGTATGACATTACTCTATGTGAACACATAGTTATTCATAAACAAATTGAAAGCAATTATATTGAGGTCAAAATTTTACTATGTATCTGTTAGTAAGCCAAGACAGAAGTTAACTAATGGATTAGGAGATTTTGGTTGAATCTTGAGGACAAAATGAACTTTAGGTCTTTAAATGGTGCATGCCCTATAAAAACACGTGTACATGTGCAAAAGGAGACATAGAAGTGTAGCATTTTCATAGCAGTAAAAAATTAGAAAGAATATAAATGCTGCAAAATAAATTAGTTTGGGAATATGTCACCAATGCAATACCACAGAGTAGTTAAAATAAATAAAATGTGTTCGTGTGTGAGCGCGCGTGCGTGCGCATGCATGGGTATATAATTATAAAGATAAAATGCCATATCGGTATAAATATGAAGCCACAGAATTTTAAAAACCATTATATTATTTATAAAATGTGTGAACACTTGCAAAACACTGTATGTTGCTCATCGATGTATAGATATGTAATAAAAATATATGTACAAGAGTAATAAACTCAATTAGAATACTTGCTAGCTCTCAGTGGGGAAAAAACAGAAAGAGACTGGGGAGGAATACAAAAGAATCTTTAACTTCTTTTGTAATAATAATATTAATGTGAAGATGAATTAATACGAATGATAATGTGAATATTAATCTGAATTAACATTGATATGAATCTGACACAACTATGATACAAAAATAGAATCTGATAGAGCTAGTGGATGAATTTGTTGTTATCCTTTTTTGTAGATTTCAAATAATAACTTACAAATAAATTAGATATCTTTGGAGACATGCTACATGGTGGCAGGAAAGGAATGAAATCTCAGTTTAAGGTATTCAGAAAATCAAAAAGATCTAGGTAATGAGGATTATCAGTTCATTTGTGTTCTAGAAATTTTCTTTTCATCAGAGTATAAAATTTCACAAGCAGTGGTGAATATTTATAACATATATGATTTTTCATACACATCTTTAATTGTCAGTTTCAAGTATTTGAGCTTTTCAGTGAAAAGACTAGCAGCTGAATGTTTCCATAAAGATAAGACATTTCTGCATATTTATGAATAAGCAACAATAATTCCACCAATTTGAACTAAATTATGTTGTGCTTTGTAGCTTATATACTATTGTCCATGTGCGTTTTCAGCTATAATGCAAAATATTATAAATTATCTTAATGTTCAAAGAATATATTCATTTTACCTCATCACCAGCAATTCCCAACCACATTTACAGAAAATTCAAGATTTAAGGAAGGATGAATTTGGCAATAAACCTTGGAAACAGAGCTTGATTTCCATTTTTATTTTGAGAAATGATATATGGTAAAACTCAAAATACATTGCATCTTGAATGATAAACTGAATATTATGTCTGCTAGAAGAAATGCAAACTTGTAATTTTTAAGCAAAGACATTTTAGATGTAGTATTAAGTATGCAGATCCATGCAAAGTAATATGTCCTGAAATTTTAAAGTTACTACTTCTGCTGTTTCTACTGTGTTTGAGAGATTGACCTGGTTGACTACTTTTTCTTTATATTTCATTATATATGTCATGATTTCAGTTAATGACTGCTAACCTCTTTATGGCTTTGTCTCTGAAGCTATTTGCATGTTCACCCAGATGGGGCTGTCATAAATTGAGACACTCAGGAAATTCTTGAAACTATTTTTAAAAATTGTCTCTCAAATTCCAGTTCATTATCAGTATTGCTTTATTTTTCAGTTGTGTCCTAGAAATAATTGTGTCTAAGAATCCACATTCACTCATGAACATTATTGAGCATTACTGAACATCTAACCTGTGCCAGGATTTGTGCTAGATAGGTACTGTGAGAGGGAGGGGGAAAAAAGGAAAGAATTTCAACTATATATATGAAAACAAGGAAAAGAAACAAATTATTGCAAATGAATTCAAATGTACAAATAATTCTATGGTTTAACAGAGGAGGAAGTGACTAAGACCCCTTAACAAAGACTAGGAAAGACTCCTAATGTTCTCTGAGAGATAATGTTTCTCTCAAATCACAGAAATAATAGGATAAACTTAGTTCTTAGAACTATACAAGTTCTTGTGACTTTACATATGTTGTGACAATCTAGAAAGTCAATGATGCAAATTAGTGATTTAACACAAGCGAGCTAATATACACTTTTTTGCTTTCTAATTCAAATCTAGATTAATTTGGTCAAGAATCTATGTCTATAAAAGTGATGTAGATCTCTTTTTGATCACCATATAATTTAGGACACAAGAAAAAGTTTTTTCTCCAATATTTTTGTCTTAAGTGATTTTCCTCATTCATAAAACTATCTAGAATATTCTTAAAGGTTTTCTAATCTCAGAAGTTGTAACCGATACAAGTTTTCACCTAATTGTCCTTGGTGCATTTATTACATCATTTACCCTGCATTTTTATATTTTGCAAAATATTAAAAACAGAAGAAACTGTATAGCTAGGGCAGCTTAGATTTTGATTTATTCATACTGGGTTTGGTTTATCTTTTGAAGTGTCCTTTTCTAGTTCCTTCAGCATCTTAATCATGTTGTGTTGTGACTGTTGGGGTTTTTAGCATTCACCTTTATTAATTTTACCCTGAATATGCAAATGAGGTATTCAGGATGAAGATTAATTCTTATTAAGTAATATAGTGATGATGATGATGTCTGTGTCAGCTCTCCTTTCACCCAGTCCTTACTCCTGTGGCAACACGATGAATACCTAATGAAAAATCTACAGAAGTGGCTAGGGACTTCATAGACAAAGGAAGAAAAATAAATGAGTTTATTCTGCTGCTTTCTCTCTCTCCTCTCCTGGAAGGTGGGAGAGAAAACTATGCTCCTTGGAGACTATATGGAAAGGATCAGGCGTTTTTACTCTAACCTTTTGTAATGTAAATGTACCTATCTAAGGGACATATTAATCTCCCATATCTCCAACTTTTATAGCCTAGAGATTTCTGTAAATTTCTGGGCCTCGTTCTTCATTGAAATGTAAACATAAACCTTCCTCACAGTTAAGTAAATTTCTCTGGAGTTTTCTCACTATTCATACAGCTGTAAATTAACTTCTCAAGTGTTGCTGTTAGCCCAGGATCTCAGTTTTTAGCAAATTCATTCAGAAAGCCCCAACCCTGTAGAAACACAAAAATATTATCTCTACATCTCAGAATGACAACATGTGGGAAGCCTCTATTTTTTTCTATCTTTTTCCTGTGAGAATTTCTAAGAATTGTGCTTTTTCTAGAGAAAGTAGAATGTAAAAATTTAGAGTTCATCAAGCTGATTAGTATATTAGCTTGATAAAGTATATTTTAAATATGAGAGTATTCACTTTCTTCTAAGGTTATACAACTAAAGCAGTCTAGTTATATTTGCAATTGACATATTTGTTACTTGGCTAGCTATTATTTCACATATTTTGTCTTAATTTTAAAATTTTGATGATATGATCTTAGTAGTTATGTTGATCAGTGATGCAAAACCCAATTCTCTACTCACAACCCTTCTGACACCACATATGTATGTTTCTTCTTCACACTAACCAATTATCCAACTCTCTGGTATAGGGATAGAAAGCTGTGGTGCCTTTTGTCACCCTCATACGTGTCATGCTGATATTCCTATAACAAAAGATAAGTTAACAAGAGAAAAGCATAACAAATTTATTGAATCGTGGTTTTCTATGACATGGGAGCCTTTAGAAATAAAGACCTAAAGAACCCGGTAAAACTGTCTATTTGTATGCTGTGGTTCAGTGATGAATGGACAGCTATATAGAAATGTAATTGGTCATAAAAGATATAATCTGTCAGTAATAGACTGAGAAGGGGAAACCCAGTAAGCCTATTTATTCAAATTCTTCTTGACCTCTTTATGTAGCTTTCCTTTCCAGGGTATGGGGCAGGATCCCTATGGAATGAGGATTTTCAAGGGAGAAGGAAGAAAGTGACCTTTCTAGGTTCTGTGGTTCGCTTTGGGGGAGAGGTTTTCTAGTTTTTATGATTCATCTTGGGGAAGAAGAATTCTGGCTTCTATGACTAGCTTTGGCAGAGAGAAAGGGGTAAGGGGCAGGAGTGCAGAAGAAGGTCAGAGAGACATTCCTTCTGAGGTCTTCTAATCTCTTTTCGTTCAAAGCACTCAACATGCCAAAGTGCCATACTTTGGGGTGTACTATTCTGAGAGCCAACCCTTGAAACCAACTTGATGTCTGGTAATTCAATTCAATTCTAACACTACTTGCAGTTAGTGTAGACCCCACAGTTTAGGGGCTCAATTCCACGAGAATGCCAACACTTCAGATGCCAACTGAAAATCTGGGCCTCTTGTATTTCAGACTGATCAGCTATAAATTGGGGATTCTCATAACTTCCTCCTTGAGTATGATAATTTGCTAGAACACTCACAAAACTCAGGGAAACATTTACTTACCTTTATTGGTTTATTATAAAGGATGCAAATGGAGAGCTACCAAAGGAAGAGGTACATAGCTGAGGTCCAGAAGTGTCCCAAGTGCAGGAGCTTCTGTCCCCATGGAGTGGGGATTTGGGGTATATCAATCACCCTTCTAGCACATGGAGGTGTTCATGAATCTGAAAACTCTTAGAACCCCTCTGTCTAAGATTGTTACGGATATTTTATTACATAGGCATAATTGATTAAATCATTGATCCTCAGTAATTGACTCAACCTTCAGTTTTTCTCCTCTCCATGGAGATGTATGTATATGACCTGGCTATGAAAAGTTCCAACACAACCTTCTAATCATATGGTGGGTTTCTCTGGCGATCAGCCTCCATCCTCCAGGAAGAACTTCATTTTAGAAACTCAGGTATGGATGACTTATTATAAATAGCAAAAACTATACTTTCACCCTTATCACTCAAAAAATTCCAAGAGTTTTAGGAGCTCTGTGCCAGGAATCAAGGATAAAGGACAAATATACAATTCTTCTTATATCACAGTATCACTCAGAATCTACTATTAACTCTAAATCACTTCAAACAGACAGGAAGCTTAATACCACAAGCCATGTAATTATATAGACTATGAGGTATCACTGATAAACTTCAAAAACACAACAAATTTTAATTTTCAAGAAAAAAAGGTCTGTGTGGTTGTTGTATGATATGAAAATTAAATGTGCTAGGGGTAATATGACTAGGAATAAGTATGTAATCATCAAAAATAATGAAAGGAATGATTTGTGTAGATTTAAATTCTCCTCCTAAATTTTGCTTTTAATCAGTTTATATTTTTCTCCCAGGTTTTGAACTCTCACACTGTGAAGATCCTGGCATTCCACAATTTGGATACAAGATCAGTGACCAAGGCCACTTTGCTGGTAGCACCATCATTTATGGATGCAATCCAGGCTACACTCTCCACGGAAGTAGCCTTCTCAAGTGCATGACAGGGGAGAGAAGGGCATGGGACTATCCTCTGCCTTCCTGTATTGGTAGGATACTCTCATAGATTTTCACTGAATATTTCTGTGAAAACTTTATCAAATTCTTTGCATTTTTAAGAAATTCTCTCTGTTCTTCTACAACTAACACTTTATATCAGAAATAATGAACTCATAGCTTCAATTTGTCAAAAGAAAATTAATGGAAAATGAAAAGATCCTTTTCATAACTTTATTCATGATTCCTCCCATAATCTTACAGTTTGTGGGGAACAATATGGTCTCTTCGAAGTCATTTTATTTCTGCTACCTCGACATAAAATTGAACTCGTTACTAAAATGTTAAGACTTTTAATCAGTCACATTTATTGAGTTGCATGGCCAGATTTTTAATTTACAAAATTATTACACATTGTGGAATCAAGGTGGATTAGAGAAAACAGTAACCTATTGTCTTTTCTCATGCATGTACAGCATAACAACCAATTTCATAGGGAAAGGAATGTGAGAGTAACATGAGATATATTGCCTTTGTGAAGCTGAAGAACGATCATTTTCTGTCTTCTTTGCATAGCTGGGTTACCGTTTTATTCCTACCATCTTGCAGATTAGTTAATGCATAGATGGGTAGGCGGGAAGGTAGATAGACAAATATTGACAGGTGTGGATAGAGACCTCTCTTTTTCTCTTTTTTCTTTTCTGCTCCAAAGACCAAATAGGTGTGAGATCGGGATACTAGGACAACAAAGGAAAACAACTTTGAAGCAAAACACTAACTCTCCAGCAGGGAACAAATATGCAGTGATTCTTCAGCCTTTCTTTTTTTGATAGCATTTATAGAGGCAGAAATCCATTCTATGTCAGGCCTACATTGATAAAATTGACTCAAATCTTTTATTTTTAGCAGCTGTATTGAGGTATAATTGATATACAAAAAACGGCACATATTTAATGTGCAATTTGACTTACCTTTTAAGACCTGAACCTTTTGACAAAAGTAGAATATTTCTGTCTTTTTTTGATATGGTCCACATAAGAATTGCCATAAAACTTGCTAGAATACAAATAGAAAATATGAAATTCTAGTTATTATAGGCCTTGTAACTAATTGTGTGGTGTTTTTGATGCTATGAAGACCTCTGTTGGTTTATTAAAACATTGATTCATGCAGAAAACAAACATGTTTTTATTTAACTAAAATGCAATCACAGTTCTTTCTTTTCAGACGGCATCTGAATTTTGGACAGATTGTGAGGGTGATACCTAAAATAATAATCAAATTAAATTGCCAAAACCTGGAATATGATCAATAATCAGCCCATTGGCATTGGTTATGAGAAAAATGTACCACTGATTAATTCTCTCTGATGTGATTGTGAAATATGTTCAGAAAAGCATTAAGAGTTTAATAGCACAATACCATAAACATATAAATATTGACTGGCCATGCTATTTTTAAAATTAAAACCACAAACAAATACATTAAAGGTATATTTTTTTTACGTGTATTGAATCAAGTTGAAGACATTCTCTACTTTTTGGAAAGATTTTATACAAATGGATGGACATTTAGTCTGAGACCAGACGGTTTTAATTATGTTTGCAACAAATCAATGCATTTTATGTTTACGAATACTTAAAATCAAAACGTGTTGACTTGATATTGTGCAAGATTTCATGGGTAGGGTAATATTTTTTATTAAAATTCTAATGATAGATGATCAAATAAATTTAGCAGCTATAAACAGTTGGACACTTGTTGAGTGATACTGAATAATTTGATGATAACCGAAGATGAAATTCTATTTTAGATGGTGTTCTCTTCTGGCAGAGATTAATAGCTTTAACACTTGGCCTATGGTTATAATATCCTGTGCTCATTAACCTTAAATATCTACTACAGGTATATCTTAGCCTCAGTCAAATAAGGAAACTTTTATTAATTATTTGGATTATTTGTAGGTAATTATGTTTCTGAAGCTTATTCGTTGATCAAACAAAAATTAGTTTTTGATGCACCATAGCTGGAAGGATTTAACCTGTATCTCTTCTTTAAGCACTGTATTTCATTTTATTCTGCAAACATAAGTTTTACACAGAATATGAACTCCAGTACTACACCATATAACACTGGCTCTTCTGAGGTCAAAATGCCAGGTAATATTTTACAACAAAGAAATATGGGGGGAAACAGCTATATTTAAGTTCAAGATGCAATATAATACAAAATACTCCAACTGACTATAAATTAATCTAGAAGAACAAGTATCAACTCTGTTCTTAAATTAAATGTATGCCCCAAATAGTGATAAATCATAAATAAATGATGAAAAGTGAATTAATACAATTGTGTTTACAGATTGTCCAACAGGACTTTTGTTAGAAAAAAATGAAAAACCGTAAATGGTGATAACATCTTAAATACTAATATCTTTTTAATTTAAAAATCTCCCAAGGGTGTTATTATGAATTAGATTAAATTAATGTTGCAATAAAAGATAATATTTCCTTAGCCCTCCATGGGTATATCAGTCAGGGTTCTCCAGAGAAACAGCACCAATAGGATATCTCTCTTTCTCTCTGTCTCTGTCTCTCTTTTTCTCTCTCTCCATCTTCCCTATCCATCTATCTATCTATAAAGCTTTATTTAATTTAAGGAACTGAATCATGCAATGGTGGGGGCTGATAAGTCCAAAATCCATAGGGCAAGTTAATAGCTTAGAAACTGAGGCAGGAGTTGCTGAAACTTTGAGAAAGAATTTCTTTTTCCCCCCCCAGGAAACTTAATTGTGCTCTTAAGGTCTTCGAATTTATTGAATGAGGCCTACAAGTCACCTGAGTGTAGATGTTATCCATATCTATAAAATAGCTTCATACCTAGATAAGTATTTAATTAAGTAACTGGCGCTAATAGCCCAGTCAAGTTGACACATAAAACTATCCATCACAGTGTGGTGCAATATAGTATCTAAAATTTTTGAAACAAGTTAACATATATGCAGCCTACAAATTTGAGCCATTAGATTCTAGAGTTACCAGGTCTCTTCCAAATGCTAAAATTTTTCTGCTTTGACCTTCTTTGGTCTAATAATATTAATAATAATAATTACCAAAAATAAAAAGTTTAATTCAGTTATTTAATCTAAGATAATAGGAAAGTTGTCAGAATCAAAATGGAGTAACTTGTGTTAAAAACTCTGACAAATAGAGCTGGGAAGGCCATAAGGGGAGGTTTCTCATACACAAGTGCCTAATAACAAGAAGTATCACCAAAGACTCAATTGTATAAGGCATTCCACAGTGTTTTCCTTTCTTCTAGGGTTTAAAGATGTAGAGCAATATGCTAACCAAAATACTTAGTTCTCTCTTGTCCAGTACAGAGACTCTTTCTAGGTTGTTCACTGATGTAAAGTCACTGTAGTTATCACAATAGTATTAAATAGTATTAAAATGGAGAAGGAATTCCCTAAAATATAAAATTTTAATTATATTGCATGATAATACTTATATTCTTAGTTTCATAATTTTTATAAAAATTAGAGACCACATTAAATCAAAACCTAACTAGATTTTACTGAAGTAAGGAATCTAATAAAAAATGCCACTTTGACTTTTGGGAGAGTAAAAGGGAAAGGGTTTAAAATGATTTAAAGGGGAAATAAAAGGACAATGAAATTTAGAAGGCCTGAGGGACTGCAGTAAAGATTAGTTTTTCTCAAAGGTAGGGTAGAAACATGATGAATTATTCAGCCTGCAATTTGGTAGCAGTGAGCGATTTGCCATCTGTTTCCCTTTTAAAATTATCATTATTTAACAACACATCTTAAAATGTTTGGAAACCTAACTCAGAGGTTTTGAGTGTGTCTTTTTTTTTAATTGTATAAGTAGGTTTCTGTTTTATTGTCTTTTCTGTGATCTAACTTGAGACTCTATTATTACTTGATTGTATTATATATTCTTGCTTCAATTAATACTTTAAAAGTTTATACAAATATATACTTTAAAGAAAGGAAATTAGTATTCTTTTGTACACTCATGAGAAATTTGTAATTGTTTTGAAAAGATTGGCATTAAATTGTGGCTTAATTTTTTATTATTTTTTATCAGCTGAATGTGGAGGTCGTTTTAAAGGAGAATCATCAGGAAGAATCTTATCTCCTGGCTATCCTTTTCCATATGACAATAATCTGCGTTGCATGTGGATGATTGAGGTAGATCCTGGAAATATTGTCAGGTAAATGAATTACATTTTCTCAACATTACTACGGAATCTGAAGTACCTGGCCAACCCCTATATAAAATTAATATTCATTTATTTCATTTTTTTTTTCTTGAGGCAGAATCTCTCTCTGTCACCCAGACTGTAAGGCAGTGGCTCACTGCAACCTCCTCCTCCTAGCTCAAATGATCTTCCTACCCCAGCCTCCCCAGTAGGTGGGAATACAGTCATGTGCTACCAGGCTAGGCTAATTTTTAAGTATTTTGTAGAAACGAGATCTTACTATGTTTACCAGGCTGATCTCAGAATGTTGAGCTCAAGCAATACTCCTGCCTCCCACAGTGCTGGGATTACAGGTGTGAGCCACTACTCCTGGCCCATTTTGACTGATATATAGAGTTGTGCAGATTATTAGCCTAGTGCATCCTCATTAACAATTAGGAGAAATAAGAATAGAAGGGGACTGAATACCATTTCCTGTTGTCCTTGTCCCTAAACACATTTGTGAAACACCTGCTCTCTGCTCCTGTAATCATGTTAGATTTCCCTTTTCTGCAGAGTTCTTCACATTGCTGCTACCCCTTAGATAAGTACAGAGTCATTATCTGAAATCAACACCAGTCTGACTTTCCTAGCTATCACAGGCTCTCAGTCCCAGCCTTACTATGCAGCTTTGGCTAGAATCATCCTTGACATGTGAGCTACCTAGTGTGTTTTCAATAACAAACAATAACTTTAAAACTTGAGAATTACACTTACATAAAGTAGTAATATAAATTTTATTTTTATAAAATGGAACTTCAGACAGGCTTCTAGGTGGTACACTCCTATGCATTGATGGATGAGTTGGTACATTACTTTTGCAAGGCAATGTGCAAACTCAAAACAGACTACAGTGTATCATCCTCAGTTTATTTTTCTTTAGTCTAAGTCATGCCTTGTTTTATATAAATATTAGAATTATTAAACTTGAAAGTAATAAATTCAAGAGAATTCTGCAGTTTCTAAAAATTAAACATTGCTTGAAATTGTAGCCGAAATTTAAAGCTGTAATGATTCATGTATCAAACATAAATGTACTGTATGTCGAGTTGAGCATGTTGATATAATTAGATTTCTAAATTTTGCCAAGCACAAAAAGCACCCAATTCTAATTTTGTCTAGATTAAACATAAAACAGAATAGATTTAACATGGAACAGTGATAAAAGTGTGCACTGGAGAATCAGATAACTTGAGTTCAATTTGTGATTATGCCACTCTTTGGGCAATTATTTCATTTATCTAAACTCCATTTGCCATATTTGTAAAATAGAGATAAAAATTATTCCTACTTCATTGGGTCATTATAACTATTAAACAAAATATATGTAATGCATTTTGCACAGTGCCTAGCATGTAGAAGATTGTCTATAAATGTCCCTTGCTGTTGCCCTGGTTAAATTCATGAACACAAGAAAGAATGTACGCCTGAAGTTTCTACAGTTTGCAAAGGTGATGTAATAGTGTATTTAATAATATTTTAAAGAAACAAAGTATACTTCTCAAGAAAAATATATTAAGAATATATGCTGTTTACATAATTCAATTTTATCACAAAGCAAAAAAGAATATCTAATAAAAGGCACAATGCACATTTGCTCTATTTTTTATTTAAAATTGAATCTTTGTTTAAAGTAAACAGAGAAATATGGTTTTCCCACAGCTTGCAGTTTCTTGCTTTTGATACGGAAGCATCACATGATATACTCCGAGTTTGGGATGGTCCACCAGAAAATGAGATGCTTTTAAAGGAAATTAGTGGATCTCTTATTCCTGAAGGAATTCATAGCACCCTCAACATAGTAACCATCCAGTTTGACACGGATTTTTATATTAGCAAATCTGGATTTGCAATTCAGTTTTCAAGTAAGTTTTTTCAAAACGTTTCTTAATGCAAAATAGAAAGGTGATGTAAATAGTCATGTTAACTTTACTGTTCAAATTTTTAATTTTAACATTTTAATAATTTTAAATATTTATGCTTCTGGTCTTCCTGTATCTCTGCAGCAAAGGTAAAATATACATGGGAAAAAGGTAATACAGTTAACTCTGAATACTAATTATTGAGACTTCTCTCCACTTGTAAAACCTTTTTTTTTTTTTTTTTTTTTTTTTTTTTTTTTTTTTTGAGACGGAATCTCGCTCTATCACCCAGGCTGGAGTGCAGTGGCCGGATCTCAGCTCACTGCAAGCTCCGCCTCCCGGGTTCCCGCCATTCTCCTGCCTCAGCCTCCTGAGTAGCTGGGACTACAGGCGCCTGCCACCTCGCCCGGCTAGATTTTTGTATTTTTTTTAGTAGAGACGGGGGTTTCACCGTGTTAGCCAGGATGGTCTCGATCTCCTGACCTCGTGATCCGCCCGTCTCGGCCCCCCAAAGTGCTGGGATTACAGGCTTGAGCCACCGCGCCCAGCCAAACCACTTATTCTTAAAGTAAAAGTGGTGTTAAAATTACTCAGCTAAAAAAATTACATCACAAAAGCTTATAATCTGTAAATACTGTAAGTGAAAGTTAAAATGTGAAGTTTTGCAGATGAGGAAGGAAATGAATACTTGCTATTACAAAAAAATACAACCCTACATTTTTACTGTTATTTTATTCTTTAAATATCTTAATTATATATTCACAGATATCTTTGACAAAATATTTCAGACAGCTTTTAAATTAAAGATTTTCTATAACAATAATATGACAATGAAATAGCATTCCTTGTAAGTGATTACCAGTGTTCTTGTCTTGTTAATTTTTTTCTTCTCATGGCACTGCTAAGTGACTAAATATATGTGCTCTGTAAAAGAAATGTTAGTTTAGTTGATGGATAAAATGAATACAATCTTAAAATTTTTAAATACTATTTTAACTTTTTAATGCACATTATCTCTTTGAGAAAATTATCTAATAGATTTTTTTATCTGTATAGTCTTAAAAAGTCCTATTAACAGAAATGTATCAACGTTTCTATGATCAACTTTAAGAGAAACCAGTACTCTTCAAATGTGCTGGAATTCGAATTCTGGCTCCTTACTAACTGCTAATTTTCGGCACCTTACCTAGTGACCCGATACTGGGTTTTCTAATTGAAATAGGAATAACAATGCTCATCTCATAAGTAAGTTATTAAATGTAACAGAATCATGTGTGCACAGTATTTGGTATTGAGTAGACAGCTGGTACCTAATGAACTATTATTATTACATAAATAAATGTAACATTGAAATGTCTTGAAAATAAATAACACAAATAATTTTAAAAAGTATGAAGGACTTTTGAAATCAGTGCCAACAAAATATACCATTTTAGGTAAGCAAATATACAGTCAAACAATTCTCTTGGCTGACTTTTTGTTTATGGAAAACAGTTATTTGACCTATTAACACAAATGAATTGTTTTGTACTATATGACCCAAGCTCATGTGAAAGGGAGGTATAAACTGAAAAGTTAATATCTTTAAATTTGTACTTTAAATACTTATTTTGACAAAAGGGAATAAAGTAAGAAAATAATCATATAATAGGTGAATATAAATTTCTCCCAATTAGAAAATATTTACCAATAAAATATTCTTCATGTTTACATGTTCTACTCTCTACTGTTTATATTTTTTTAAGTGGGAACAATTTGTCAGAGAGTGGTTTAACTTTAGTTATTTCTATTGTAGTTTAGCAACAAACAATTCTTACTTTTACTTTAGATTAGTAATACATAGTGTTTTCCACTTAAATTGTTATTGCGATTAAATATCTGCATACAGTAATATGAAAAGGTGGCTCAGGCTCAGTGTTTACAAATGCAACTTACACTTTGCACTCAATCTTATCTGGTTAAGTGGAAACATGCTATTTTAGATGCATTTCTGGGAATTTTTATTGTAGATAATCTGTGAAATTAGCAGTACATTTTTATATTGATTATATTTGTAGGGCACATTAAAGTTATGGAAACAATATATTTCATACTAGAACTTTAATAACTCTGCCTTCGTAAGATTCTTTTAAGATGGATAGAAATTTGATCTAAGCCTTAAAATCAACCTATTGAAATAAAGTTACACTGATGATTACTACATTGTGAATGAAAAATTAGCCTCTTGGTTAGACATCTTTTCCGGAATATGTGCTTACATAGCTTTTCAAGTGTTCAGATTTCAAATAGGAAAATATTCTTTTCATGAATGAAGTCTTGATGGGTGCCAAGAATTAAGTTAAATGCTTTACATACATAATCTCATTTAATTCTCACAAAAGCCATATAAGATATGGTTATCATTCTCATTGCCCAACGAAATACGTTACAGAAAGTCAGTTAATTTGTTCAAGATCATACAACTAGCAGATGCCTGGAGTGATAACTCAAACTCATATGTCTGAAAGGAGATTAATGTCATGCTTTGTACATACTAAATGCTTAGCAGTTATTATTACAGTATTATTATTCTAGATATATGCATTAATATGCCAGAGGGAATTGGAAGTTTTCAGTTATATATTATTAGCTGCAATGGAGTTCTACATTTTAATCAGTTTGGTTTCCAGATTATCATTCCCAGCACCACATCAAAGGTACCCATCTGAAAAAGGAGATGAAATATAAGTGAAAAAGTGAGAAGAAATGAGGGAAAGCTGGAGTACATACATGCCCATTTGAAATGGACAGATGCCCTCTCTGGCTGTAGGCATTTTGCCCTGTAGGAAGACAGGAAGTTTTTAAAGTGGAATTTCAAATAAGAAATTTTATCTAGAGTCATCTAGTTTCTCAAGTATACAAGTAGTATTAAAGAGAATGTAAATGGACTATAGGCCACTAAACCACTACTGTGGGTCAAACTTGACTCATGGGTTCATGTTTGCCACTTCAGTGCCTTACCTAAATTCTTCTTCCCTAGATAAATCTATTTCATCCTACCCACTCATTCATATGTTCATCCATTTCACTCATTCAGCCTAGGAGAGTCTATTAAGAACCAGATATTAAACATATTTATCACCAATTAATTCTCAAACTCATGTTTTCATTAACTCAAGCAACTGTTAATTTCATACACACACACACACACACACACACACACACACACACACACACACACA